>NW_026251695.1:0-600000 GCF_025201355.1 Halteromyces radiatus | reverse complement strand
TGAGCAATGTTCGACAGGTGCATATGACTTGTTTAGATCTTGAGCTATAATAAAAGTTTAGTTGATTCAAAATATATCATCTTTTTCTCAAATTCTTTACCACAGTTCTTGGCCAAGTCATCGTCTAAACCAATCAACTGATAGTTTTTGTTCATACAAAGATTAAAAGAAAACCAATCCTTTGGATCAGGATATTCTTTATGGAAACATAATTGTTGTATGTTTCCTAAACATTCTGAACTACCATGTTTACTTTTAACAGTAATAAAGTACTTGTTACTTTCTGAGCATGAAAATAAGCAGGGATATGCTTACCATATATGAGCAAAAGGAGCAGAACTAGCGTATTGAGCAATGTAGTTGACATCGAATGTTACGGGGACGTTGACCTTCTTTACTATAAAAAAAGAAAAAGAAGAAAGTAAATGGCTGTCCTAAAATATAATATATATATGTATATATGTGTATATGTATATATATATTTACAAACTGTTGAAAACACAGATTCACAATAGACTGCATCGGGACACTTGCTCATAACAAAAAGATCAACGGGTACGGGAGAAGGTGGCTCTTTATTCGAGTTTTTGAGAAAGGTTGGAAAAGCAAAGGCATATGCCAAGATTCCCAAAAAAATCAATAAAATATGCATTTGTGATAAAAAAAAAAAAAAAAAAAAGAGTAGAAAACAAAAAGAAGAATAGAAAGTACAGAAAGGAAAAAAAAAAGTGAAAGACTTAATATGCATACAAATACGGAATTACCCAACATGTGTAACAAATGGCGTCAATTTGGTTTTAGTCATCGGCTACAGTTTTAATTTCCATCAACCTCCACATCATCCAACTTCCCAATGTGCGATACGGCTATTTCCAATAAAAAAAAAAAAACAATATTTAAATTTGATTGATTTGTCATTTCATTCGATTTTATTCGGTCTTACTTTCCATTTTTCTGTTAATTGACGCATTTCATCTGGTGATGGAAGTATGATTTGATTCTTCTTATCTTTTTTATTGCCTGTGTTAAAATGGAGAGCCACTCCTTTTCTCACACCTGTTTAGGTAATCAATGAATCAATTGTTTCATGCACCCTTTTTTTTTTCCTTTTCTTTTTTTTTTTTTTAATTTTACCCAGATCAGAGACAGGAAGTACGTCAGGATGACATAAATTGAACATTAGAAACCTAAAAGGAAAAGATATTTATTTGTTATTACATTTGATTCAATATCTTTTTTTTTTTAAGTGTACGAAATTTTCCTTACATGTCCACTGTCCACTATAGATCCAAAAAAAAAATATATTATATTATTTCATCATTCGCTTATAGATAATGATTTTGTTTACCTGCCCAATTCCTTTGACTGAACACAATAATTTGGAAATAGTCTCATCTGACATTCTATCCAATTCCTCACTAACGATGGTATTATTAGCAAATTTAGCGGATAAATCTTGTATATATTCTGTTTTCCTTTGGGACAAGCCTACTGATCTAAGTTCTTCAGTAGTTTTTGCCAAGATCATGTCTGGAGTTGGAAACCATGGAAAAGAAGAAGGCAGAATTTCATCAGCAGGAAATGGAATCGGTGATTCAAATGAACGTAAAAATCTATTCCGAATGGATGCTGCGGCTTTACCGTGAATTTGTTGAAAGATGATTGAGGTCACCAAAGATCTTTTGAAAAATTAAAACATAATCAGATGGATTGTATAATATAACTATTGTATTTTTATATTACTTAAATGGATTAGATCCATCTGCCAACTTGATTCTTTGCTGAAATTCTTTAAACGCTCGATCATCCATCACTTTTGCTAATTTAGCATCCACTGATTTGATATGATGCCATGCTTTTTCAACATCATATTTCCGTGGAAGTACTGCTGCTGTAATGATATTCGCTGTATCAGAAGCCATCATCGTAGTAGTAGTAGACACGTCGCCACTCGATGTTGATTCTTTAATGATACTTTCCAACTCATTTTTCTAATAGGAACAAGAGAATACTGTAAATCCTTTGACTAACATGTTTACAAAAAAAAATCAGGGATTTTTCACCAGTTTTTACCACACTCGTTTTTGTATTTAAAATGTCAGATCCACTTTTCGTTTTCTTGAATTCTTTTTTGATATTTATGCTGGATTTTTTTATCCTACCAAGAGTAAGGTTATTAGTAAGACCATATTGGTTTTTTATTTTATTTTATTTTATTTTATTTTTCACTTTGATGTTATTACTTTTTAGTAATAGTTTTTTTATTAGCTTTCGAGTATGACTTAACAGGTTGTTCTGCTAAACGTGCGCTTTTTCTTATCATGACAAGAACAATGTAGAAACAAGTTGAAAAAAAAAAGTATAAAAGAAAGAAGAAAAAAAGGTGAATTACTTGGAAATTATTTCCCTTGATGAAATTAGGACTCAGTATAAAGTTTGGGAAAAAGAGGGGGGCGCAGAAGCATGTTAAGAAACAAAGGGAATCAATTCCATTGGAAATCAATTTACAAAAAAAAAAAAAAGTTGTCATACTCTGTTTCTAAAGGAGATATAACAGATAAAATAAAGAAATCAAATCATAAAAATGATTCATTTTGAAATATTAAAAGATTACCATCAATCACTATTGTCTTGGTGTAGCAAAAAGAGAGAAATACATGTATCTTTTATATTCCGGACCGGGCAATCCTTCTCTTACTTTAAAGATAGACAGGTATTACATTTTTTTTTTTTTTGGTTCTTCTTTGTTCAACACTACCTTTTTTTTCTTCAGCATCTTCTCTTATCCTCCATCTCAAGAAGACAATAACATAGTCTTTTCTCATATTTGTGGAAGAAGAAATACTACTATATTCTTGTCACATCTTGAACTTCTTTTTATATATATCTATATATAACAAATGACCTTGGCAGAGTTACGTCTCAGGGCTGCCGTCGATAAATCACAAACAACAAACTATGGTGTAAAACGATGGATATCATCAGTGAACCGTCTCTACGAAGAAGTAAGTTTTATAAAGTGAAAAAAATCATATGAATTTTATAGTGTTGAACTCAATATAAATGATATAGGGAGATATTGCATTACGTCTCGGTAACATAGAAAACGCATACGTACATTACATGAAAGGATGCAGGTAAAGCTAAACATCAACTAGGATAAACTTCTTAGAAAATCATAACCTTGTATTTTTTTTTTCTTTCTCAAGTATCATGTTAGATATTATTCAGCACCATCCGGATTATGCTTCCACACAAAACGATCCATTTTATATCAAGCTAAGGAAGGTAAGAGAAATGAGAAAGTAATAGGTGGAACATGTTCGTAACACCTTTAAAAAGAGGAAAGGCTTTGTTACCTCTTGATTACTAACTATTTATTGATTCCTCTTAGAGAACTAATAACGAAATATTCACTATACTTGAAGATATTGGAGAACAACTGCAGTCTCAGTATGATAAGCAAAAACGGAGAGATCAACAAGAATCATTATCTTCCCCGGATGACAATAAAGAAAATCAGGATGATGATATCGATCTTCAAAGAACTCTTGATAAATACCCTGCTATATCATCAAGTGGTCTATCAGCTCTAGATAATCTTCCACCTGTTCCTGTTCATACACCATCTGCCAAGAATTTTAACAATGCTAGCTCTACCATCCCTAATGATGTCAGTGATAATTTGAAGACAGATTCAACATCATCATTATCATCTCAATTTGCCAAGCTTCAGGTGACCCCGAATTCAACACATCAGAGTTCAAAAGGGGAGAAGGCTTTGTCTGAATCTCCTAGTGTTATAAATGATCGTGAAAATATCAATAATACATCTTACTCCAATCCCATTCAATTACCACCTCGAACCAATAATGTATTTCCTCAGATGCCTCAGGTAGAACCTCGTGAACTTGCAAAATGGATCACTCGAAAGGATAATCCTGCTAGTATACTTCTTTTGGATGTCCGACCTCGCGATATGTTTCGACATGCTTGTATCAAACACAGATGGATGGTACAAATTGAACCTTTGGTACTTCGGAAAGAGTATGTTTTGAAGCTGATATGAAAAAAAAAAAAAAATAGAAAGAGATTGTATGCGAATAGATCAATATTTATATATATATATTTTTTTATTTTTTTATTTATCAATTTTAGTGTCTCTTCGCATAAAATTCAAGATTCATTAGTATTAAACCCAGAAGCTGAACAACAACTCTTTGAACAAAGAAATAGATTTGATTTAGTGGTGTTTTATGACCAAAACTCACCTTCAATCACGCAAATGAATTTGCCTCTCACCTATTTAAAAAATGCCATTTATGATTTGGAATTTACGAAAAAGTTAAATCGTGCACCGATGTTATTAGCAGGTGGATTTGACTCTTGGGTCGCTTCTATTGGTCCTCGTGGTGTATATTGTTTTGATAACAAAGATGAAGCGTCGAAACAGCAACAACAGTCGCAATTAGGTTATCAAGGGAACACATCTCATTTACAAGGACATCGATTAATGAATGCTAACATGGGAAGAATTGATGGGCATTCTTATCATGAAAAGACAGAGGTATCGCCAGTAAATCATACGCTTTATGACTATGTAAGTTTTTTTTTTTTCGGTGATAATAAGAATAATAATGATGATAAACTTTAATATCTTTTTTTTTTTATCTTATTTCGTAGTTTAATCAAAAACAACGCGTTGGTCACCTGCAATCAATGAGTCAATCGAATCAAATGGCATATTATTCATACCAACCATCATCATCTATACAACAATCGTATCCATATACATATTCAAATAGTATACCCATGCCCGCTCCTATGCCTAATCCTTATTATTCACAAAATACCACAACACCTGAAAATGAGATTGCCAACTTTTCTTCACGGTATCCTGATATTCGTCCAAATACATCAACGATGCCTGAAACTGGGTTACAACGACGTCATACATTTATTGATAATCCATTTCATGGTTTTACAGCCACTTCGAATAAATTATATGATATCCCACCAGTACCTGCCAAACCAACACGACCATTACCACCACCTCCGTCACCATCATCCATTGCAACTACTTCACATGTCAGTCCACCTACTCTGCGACCTTCATCTGCTGGACCTACTTCATCAACTGTCACTGGAATGCCTGGTCCAAATTTACCTCCAAAAATACCAATCACTTCAAACAACAATAATCCTCATGCTAGCATTGCTACAAATACTCGCATCGCACCTGTTTCTGATAGTTCTTTCTCTCAGTTAGGAGGTGTTTTGATTGGTACAACAGGATTAAAGAATTTGGGAAATACATGCTATATGAACTCCATCATACAATGTTTAAGCGGAACAGTTCCTTTTGCAAGATATTTTATTTGTAAGTTTTCTTTTTTTTTTTTTTTTAAAAAAAAGAAAGGTTTAAAAAAATATTAAACTGTGTATCATCTACTTTATAGCTGGCTTATTCAAGAATGATATCAACAAACAAAATCCACTTGGGACAGGAGGCGTATTGGCAGAGAGCTTTGCTGAATTGATTCGTGTCATGTGGAGCGAAAATTACAATTTTATCTCGCCTGTCACATTTAGAGTAAGATCTAAAGGAAAATTGTGTGGGATAGATGAAAAGAATAATAGATTTTAAATATAATATAATAGGAAGCACTCGTCCGATTTGCACCTCAATATTCTGGTAGTGAACAACAAGATTCTCAAGAATTCCTCAATTTTCTACTCGATGGAATACATGAAGATTTAAATGCTATTAGAACTCCATCACGGTCAAATTGTATGGATGATCCTGCCGAAGAAGCTCGTTTCGAATTGTTACCAGATTATCAAGCAAGTACTTTGGCGTGGGAAAAATATTTGGCACGGAATGCAAGTATTATTGTCAGTTTATTCCAAGGTCAATATCGTAGTCGCCTTACTTGTTTGTCATGTAAAACCACTTCAACAACATATAATGCTTTCATGTCTTTGTCTTTACCCATCCCTTCCAAACGAACAAAACTTTCCAATAGTGTATCTCTTTACCAATGTTTAGATTATTTTGTCAAGGAAGAAATATTGGAAAAAGCTGATGCTTGGTAAGTAGTAGAATAAGGAAAAAAAATCAAACCTAAAATTCATTTGGGGGAATGAGAATAGATCGAAGGAAGTAATTTTTTTTTTGTTTCTTTATTTACCTTTTTTTTCTTTTTTTTTCTAGGCATTGTCCTAAATGTAAAAAGTTAAGGAAAGCAAGTAAGACACTTACACTCTCGCGATTGCCTGATGTCTTGTTGATTCATTTGAAACGTTTTTCCTTTGATGGTCCCTTCCGAAACAAATTGGAGACCAATGTTGATTTCCCTACAAAGTATTTATCAACCTAAAAAATAACTGCATCATCATCATACATGTATTAACTTTATGCAAATGGCGTGATTTATTATTGTTTATAGAAACCTTGACTTGAGTCGTTATTTTCCTAAATCGATGATACCTCAAGATTGCGCCCCACCTACCTTAAATTATGACCTTTATGCAGTTTCGGTAAGGAAAATGAAAAAAGCAAACTTTGCTATACAGGGAAATCTTATTGAAAACACTAAATCATACTATTTTTTTTTCCCCTCTTTCTCTCTCTAACTTTTTTGGTGCTAACCATTTAAGAATCATTATGGATCGTTAACTGGTGGTCATTGTAAGTACTTTGAGTCATCAAAATAGTAATCATCGATGTATATTCACAATTCTTTTTTTTTTTTTTTTTTTGAAGACACTGCTTGTGTAAGAAATGGATATCGTGGTGAATGGCATAATTTTGATGATACTCGATTTTCTGTTTGTGATGAATCCAAAGTCAAGGTATATTAATGATGAACAGATGACAAAAGTAGTGGTCATCTAATTACTTTTTTTTTTTTCTATTTCTTTTCCATAGAGTCGTGCAGCTTACAATTTATTTTATGTCAGATCCAAAGTCAAATAAAATGCAAAAAGATATATATACATATACGTTTTGTGTATATTTTTACTTATATATATATATATATTTATTAAAAACAGTGTTAAGATGATGTTTCTTCTCTAAACAGAGTATTTGCCGCCTGTGCAACTACTGCAGCTTGTGATGATGCTAATATTGCATCGATGGCTGCCAGAATATCCGCTTCCCACCATCCCATTTCATAATCTACTAATCCATATCGTTCTAATTTATCAGCCCATGTCACGACGTGTTCTCGTAATCTACGTAATTGTTGATCAGTCATCTTTTCCTCTGGTTGACTTGGTTCATGCCGTTGCGCCAAAGCATATAACCAACAATTATTCAGACCTGCCCAAAATTGTTCTCTATCAATTGCATTATAAGGATGATCATCCGAAGTAAGACCTATCAGTATTTAAAAAAAAAAAAAAAAGGTCAGGAGGTGGTTGTCAAAAGGGTTAGAATATACATGATCCTCTTCCTTCTTTTTTGTGTTACCTAATTGTTCACAGTGATCAACAACAGCACCTGTTGCCTTACTTAAGGTACGAAATCCACTCACCATGTTTCGTTGTTCAATATGATCAAGAGTCTTCTTCAGTTGGTTTTGAATTTCTTCGAAATTAGTGGTGGATTTTGCAGTGGTTGGTGAAGTGGAGGTGACCGGCACATTCTCTTGCGTTTTTATGTTCGTTGTGGACCCTTGAGTAGCAGGTAATGGAGAGTCATTCTGAGTTGAAGATGTTGAAGTGATAGGATTATGCACTTCTGTTGTGGATGGTTGTGAATGTTTGGTACCTTCAGAAGGTTCAGGAAGTTCAGTTGCTATATTAGCGGTACTTGTTGTAGTTGTTGTAGTTGTGATAATAGGAGTGGAAGTATCTGGCGCAGTAACAGCGATTTTAGTGGTACTGGTGGCAGTAGAAGAGGGAGTGATAGTAGCATTGTTAGTGGTAGTATCAGAGGATATAATAGAGGTGTCTATATAGGTGTCTTCAGCCTTAACAGTGGTGATGTCTATAAGCTCCTGGTCCTCTTGACAAGAAGGTGATAATGGTTCTTGTTGCTGTTGTTGCGACTCTGAAGTTGCTGGGTCAACGGATACTGGCTGTATGACGGATAATGGTTCTGACGATATTTCAGTTTGAGTTATGTCCTCTTTATTCTCTATTTTTACGTCTTCGGTTATAGCTTCAGTATCCGACATATTTTATTCTTTCTGTAAGAAATAAATAAATAGTACAAAAAAAATTGGCAATTAAGTCCACTAAAAGACTTTCCTCACATATGTAACCGGAGATCAAAATGTGACGTTTTGAGGGAGAGAGGGGCAAGGTAAACCTAAGTAAGAGAGCGTCGCATTTTTTTTTTGTCTGCGCCTTTTCTTTACTTTACTTTACTTACATATTATAAAATGGCAAGACATCATCCTGATCTCATTTTTTGTCGAAAACAACCTGGCATTGCCATTGGACGGCTTTGTGAGAAATGTGATGGAAGATGTGTCATTTGTGATAGGTAAAACAAAAAAAAAGAATCTTTTGACTGAAAAGTTATATATTAACGGTGAATATTTTTTTTTTCTTTTTCTTTGGTTTAGTTATGTACGCCCTGCAACATTGGTACGGATATGTGATGAATGTAACTTTGGTAAGAGACAGAAAAAAAAAAAAAGGAAATGATCAAGAAATTCTTATACTTTGATAACTGTATACTAACTTGTTTGTCTACTTAAGGGTCATTCCAAGGTAGATGCGTTGTCTGTGGTGGTCCTGGCGTGTCTGATGCGTATTATTGCGTTAGTTGTACCCGATTAGAGAAAGATCGTGAAGGATGTCCAAAGATTATTAACTTGGGATCTTCAAAAACAGGTAGGAAATGATAACAAAGGATATTCAAGTCATTGTACTGATTCTGTATTTTTACACTTTGGATAGATCTATTTTACGAGCGGAAAAAATTTGGGTTCAAGAAAGGATAGCATCAAACAAATTTTGCATATATATGTAAATCAACTTCTCTTCATTTCTTCATTCGTCGGTTTCTTCCTCCCCTTCTTGTATCATAGAAATATATGT
This sequence comes from Halteromyces radiatus, assembly GCF_025201355.1. Lineage (NCBI taxonomy): Eukaryota > Fungi > Mucoromycota > Mucoromycetes > Mucorales > Cunninghamellaceae > Halteromyces > Halteromyces radiatus. Next base: position 590,943 of record NW_026251695.1, on the reverse strand, counting down.
AGCCTATTCTTGTCGTTTTTTTTTCTTCACCTTTACCCACTATCTTTTTATATTTTACATCATTTTATTGTTCTCAGTCTTTTTATATAGTATTCAATAAATACACTCCACTGGAGTATTAGAAATCAAAGATTCTGGCATATGATTATTGTTTGCTTAAGATGAAATATTAGTTCATGGGATTCATTTAGAATGATTTACAAAGTCATAGGACTTTTTCTTAGTCAGACCTTAGATCTCCCGCTATGTCAGTGAGATACACTTGAAGAAAGGATTTTGTTCATATCGGTGTACTGTTTGGATTAGAAAACCTAGAAATCACTCTGATGAGTTGGTAGGAAGTCTTGTGTGTGCTTGATCTTACCTTAGATCAACTTACCTAATGATATTCATTATAATATCATCCGCTGTATTCTTATCCATACTATTTCATCATTACCTCAATTAGATACATGAAACAGCCACGCTTTTCTGGCCCCGTGATAAGGCAATAATCTAAGAAAGCCAACTACTGTATCCCAAAATCCCTAAAGGAAAAGGACACACCATTCTTCTTGTCATTCCCCTTCGGATTTCCTTTATAGGCAATATGCGAAAGAGATAAAACCAAAATTTCGCAACTGATGAAATAGTGGGACTAGTCCTTGTTGCCGTTGTTTTATTTAATTAGAAGGAATTATAAAGAATTCTCTGAGATAGTTTGTGTAATTACATACATTGTTTATCCCTTGTCGCTCGATTGCGCAATTGACAAATGAAAAAAAAAGTTGAAACATGCATTCTAAACAAAAAGGATAATAAAATAAGAGCTCAGATTTTCACTAAGTTTTTCTTTCATCCGTACCTTTTTTTTTTGTCTCTCTTGGTGGATTTTTGTTTATGTTTCATGTATCATCCGCAGAAATAAATAATAAAGTTGAATAAATATGCTGTTTCCTAGATCTTTTTTTTTTAATTATCTTCCTTTTTTCTTTCATCTTTGCATATAAATATTATTTTCAACAATAATGGACGATAAAAATACCAGTACGTCAGATCCCCCATCATCTGAAAATTACATTCGTATACCTAATAACACACATCCATATTACGGTTCCTTTTCTTATCCCGATGATACTTTTGTTCCCACTGATTTGAACATGTCGCGGGTTTCCAGCCAAATGACTGAATTATCTCGTACACAGACCTTTCGCACGGCAGTGGAATCTATGGCGGAGTCATTTTCTCGGGCATCTGTAATGTATATGGCTGAAAATATAATAGTAAATCATCATTTTCATCAACAGCATTATCCATCTCAAGAGGATGATTTACAACATTATCAACAAGATTTTGACACTAAATCGTAAGGATAATAAATAATTATAGAAAGGACTCTTGTTAACTCGACTAACAAAAAAAAAAATCATCATCATTTAAAATTATTATTATTATTAGTAGCCATCATCATACATTACCACCATCTACTTCTACCCTTGATTTGGATAGTACTTTCTCTGAACATATGGGAGAATCAATGTATGGTCTTTTTCCTGGTTTATCACGGCACACTACTGTGGCATCGCTTATGTCTGACTATAATGCTTCACCAATATCATCGTCTACTTGTTTGCGTTCTACTTTTCTTCAGTCTATTTTCAATGCAGTCAATGTGCTGATTGGCGTGGGAATCTTGGCTTTACCTTTAGCATTCCGTTTAGCAGGTTGGGTCTATGGATCTGTCATTCTTTTATTTTGTTGCCTAGCCACCAACTATACAGCCAAAATATTGATCAAATGTCTCGAAGTTCAACCAGGTGCAACTACCTATGGTGATATTGGTGCTGTGGCATTTGGACATCGTGGACGTGCTTTCATTGGCAGTGTTTTTATTGTAGAACTTCTCACTGTTGGGTAAAAAAAAAAAAAAATGGAATGATCACTAAAAAGATCCATCACTAATATTTTCTCTTTCTGTGGACATAAAGTGTGGCTATGGTCATTTTATTAGGTGATGCCATTCAGTCTCTTTTCCCATTAATTCCCATGATTCAAACACGAATCATCTCCTTTTTTCTTCTTACTCCTACTTTGTTTTTCCCTATACGTCATTTGGCTTATGCAAGTTTTATTGGGATTGTCAGCTGCATTTGTCTTTTATTGATTGTTTTGTATGATGGAGTAGAGAAAGAAGAAGCTCCAGGTAGTCTATGGTATCCTGCGGTAATACAAAAAAATTAAAAAAAAAGCAATCAAAAAAAAAGTTTTTATTTCTGTATTAATTGTCTATAATGCTATTAAATTTATATCTATGCATAGCCTACTGAAATGTTTCCAAGCAGTTATTATGGACTTCCCATCTCATTTGGTTTGATCATGAGTGTCTATACAGGAGCAGCTGTTTTTCCATCTCTTTATCGTGATATGGATGAACCAAAGAAATATAATCAAGTGGTAAATCTTAGTTATTTGATTACAACTGCAAGTTATGTATTGATGGCATGGGCTGGTTACACCATGTTTGGTACCTCAACTATGAAAGAAGTATGTTTTTTTTTGTTCGTAATTCTATCTTGTTTTTTTTTTTTTAAAAATAGAGACTTCTCATTATCCATCCACTTTTTTCTTTTTTTTTTGGATATGTAGATAACGCAGAATTTGGCAGTGACAGAAGGATTCAATCGTGCATTAAATCGAACAGTTCTTTGGCTCGTATTTTTAACACCGATTGCGAAATATGGCGTAATGATGAATCCTCTACAAGTAACTTGGGAACATTGGTTACTTTCCAAACCAACGATTGAAAAATGGAGTCATACACGTATGGGCAAATCATTGATTTCTTGGACAAGTCGACTTTTGCTTCATGCTTTCATCGTTTATATTGCCATCATTTTCCCTGGGTTTGATAAAGTTATGGTAAGACAAGGTCTCTTAAAAGTAAATTATGATAATCATTGTTCTTTTCTTGCTAGTCTTTATTAGGAGCTTTATTCAGTTTTGGGATTTCAGCCATTTTTCCATTGGCATGTCATCTTAGTTTATTTGGACATTCAATGACTTATTCTCAATATATTTTGGATTGGTTGATCATGCTCATCGCCATTTCCATGGCAGCCATTGGTACTTTATGGAGCTTCCTGCCTACTTCTTCATAAGAAAAAAAAAAAAAAGAAAAAGAATCCATTTCATTCTCCCATATATATTTGACAATTTTTTTTTTGACTCCACCATTCTTTCAATTCAATAACAAATAAAATTACCAATTATTTAACCTTTTGATGATGATAAATATATATATAATAACACTTTTATTCATTTTTATTAAACAAAGAAAGCAAAATAATATTATTAATAATAATAAAAAAAAGAAAGAAAATAAATAAAGGGGAATAAAAATAAATAGGAATTAATAATAAATAATCAAGATCGTGACATTGAGAATTTGTTTCCCAAAGCATTCAAAATACGGTTTTGTTTTCGTCTGCTTGAATTGGACAAATCTTTACTGGAGGAGGATGAATTAGAAGTATTAGTAAATGTGGTTTGATTACCATACATCGAAAAGCTGGATACACTGAAATTGTCATCTTCAGGTATGGTGGAAGAAGAAGATGGAGATGTTTTTACTGGCATGGCATTATTAGAGATGAAAGGAAAACCAGAGGATGTCGACTTTTTAGGTTCAGATGAATAAAAAGAGGATGATGAAGTAGAGGATGTTGATGAAGGTGGATGTTGATAGGATGGTGTAGTCACAGAATAATAAGAACTGTTGCCATTGCTGCTACCACTGCTGTTGTTGCTAGTACTAGTGGTGATTGTTTGCCGTGTGGCTCCATAAAAATTCAAAGCTGTAGAAGGTCGATTAGTTGGTAACGTATTGACTTGCCTTGGAGAAGAGATACCTCCTCCATTGGTGGAAAACATAGAGCGATTACCAAGAGAAGGAGTTCGCCCACGGTGTGCACCCAATGTAGGTGACATATGCATTTGTTTGTTGAGATCCAATTCTGAAGTCGATGCTGTTGCCGCTGGGGATAATGGATATGATGATGACAATGATGATGTTGGTGTTGGTAATGTTTGATACTGATCGAGATACTGCTGTTGAAATGTAGTAGAAGCCATTGATTGTGTATCCCAATCATCACTGCCGATATTATTATTAGTACTTGTAATACCGTTATATTGAGATAATCGTTGTTGACGTTGTGATTGAAGATTGATTTGTTGTTGTTGCTGTTGTTGTTGATGAACCATCTTTTTGGCGGCAATCATTAACTTTAAAGCACGAATTTGTAAACTTGTTTGATGGGAGAGAGCAGCTGTTTCAAAAACCAATGGAGCAGTTGACATGTTAAGCATTTGATGAAGAGCATGAGTTGCCAATGAAACCAAGCGTGGCAATTTGTACATATCAGCCAAAAGAAGCAAATGTGAAAGTATATGAGGTTGATACTGTTGTGCTGTCAATAAGTTGTCTGTATAAAGATATTGCAATAAAGCCATCACCACCGGATATGAATAAGGGAATGTCATAGACTGAGCATGTGGTTTATAGTCGATGTCGGTGTGCATTTTTACTTCTTCGTTTTCTTGAATATCATCAAGTAAGGTTGGTTTTCCTGATGATGCTTCGTCCATTGTTGTTCCTTCATTTTCTTCTTCTTGTTCCAATAGCTTTGCAAAATATGGCCATCTATGCCGTAAAATAGCCGAGTTGACAGGAATTTCTTGACTATCCCGAGTGATCACATAAAAATCAGCCACTGTCGGTTCATTTAATAAACGTAAACCCATTTCTTGCGCAAGAGGTGAACAACTCATCTTTGGTTGTTGATAAATTCCAAATGCTTCCAAATCGACGGTTGCCATGTGTTCAAAGTTCACTTGACGATGATTGTAATCTTCCAGTAAATTCCGGTGCATATTCCCAAATATCAAGTATCGATTGCGTTCTGCATCTAGTACACCTCGATTCCATGATCCTGTATTAAATATTTCTCCAGTATCCACGCGAGTCCAAGCTAAAGTGACAGTATTAAGTCCCCATAAAGAGTATGATTGATTTTGAGGTGATAAATACGTTCCTGCAATGACCATATGTTGTCCAAGCACATCTCCAGTTGGAAATCGTAGTCCAGGTGGCATAACTGAGCCTGTCATCATATCCGATACATTTTCCACCGATATTTGATTGATATCTCGTTCATCTACACCTGCTAGTTTTGTTGAAAATGAGGATCGAGTAATAAGTTGAAGTTCTCTATTAACATCGGCAAAATTATAGTTGCTATACATAAAGATAGGTCCTGGTGTATCAGTAGGTGGATTATAATCTAGATCGGTATACAAGATAGACATGCGACTTCTTGCTGATGGATCGTTTTGTGTTGAATTATCATTTTTTACAGAAACACTAGACTGATCATCGTTATTATTCATACCTGTTGGTAAAGAGGTACCAACCGGAGTTGCTACTACCACTGAACGATAGGCTCCAACATGTTGATCAAAAGCAATAGCTCGTACCCACTCAAAAGAATGAAGATCCAACACATTGATCTCGGTGAGGTAACCATTATCCATATCCTGACCACCAATGACAAATAGGTGATGTTTTGAAATTGTAGCGAGATGAGCGTAACGAGGACGAGGAGCGAAAAGAGAGGGTTGTATTTCAGGTTGTTTCCAACTCATGGTGTCGATATCGAAAATAGCAACATCGTCCAACACACAAAGTCCATCTTCAGAGTGTCGTGAATAACCCATACCACCGAATATAACAAGAGACCGACCAAAAGTATTAGTGGAGTGAAAATAACGTGGTTTAGGTGCCTTGTCTGAGTCTGGTGGAGGGATATGTCTGGTCCAAACTAGAGTTTTGAGGTTAAGTACGTACAAGTGATTTGTCATTTTTCGGGAAGTAACAAGACGACCAGCAAAAACAAGTACAAGGTCATCTACTATAGAGATCGAGGACCCTACTAAAGGAGGAGGTATTTCACCTGTAGACACATGTGTCTGGGTGATAATACCTGATATGGATTGCATAGAGAGAGTAAAAAAAAAAAAAAAAAAAAAAAAAAGTGTAAGCGAGACAAACAAAAAGAAATTACTTTTTTTTTTTTTTTTTTTTTCAATGAAAGTAATCATTTAATTATTGATTTTAGGTTGCACACACGTGGGTCAGTTTTGCTTCAAAGTTCACTCCCCACCGATGTAACAAGGTTCTTACTTTTTTGAGTTTCAAAAAATGATCAGCATGCTTTTTTGGTATTTTCTTAAAAAGTCCGGACATCCGCCAAGCAAATGGAAACTGAATGTCGTCTAAAGTGAATTTCGATGTCGCATACAACAAAAAAAAAAAAAAAAAAAAAAAAAGGCGAACAACATTTACACAAACAAACATCCCTTTACATGCAAAAAAAAAAAGACACCGCTACACACAAAAGCCATTGAAGTGAAACTTAAGTCGACCATAACAACAAAAATTCAATTTTTATTGGAAGTTCAAATAATAAAAAAAAAAGATGAAGATACAAATAAGAGGAAACTAACTACTATGTACAACTAATCTACATTCTACATTGGTATTTCCTGGAGAGAGAGAGAGAGAGAGAGAGCGAAACAAGAGGTAGAGCATCGCTGAATATACCTGTGAGTCACCCTATGGCAAGCTTCTTTTACCTTTGTCGTAAAAGTTTCCTGTTCTGTTGGTAGCTGTCGCTTGTTGTATAGTATTCAGTTCAGGGGAATAACGGCAAAGGTAAACACACACACACATCGATAGTCGCGTTCTATAATTGCCATTTCAATCTCTTTTGACTTATGAATTGGTGCGTTGTCCATAACCAGGTAAAGGCCTTTAAGTTCGAGAAAGTCGATGATAATACAATGTTCCCAATGTTCCCAGTTATTACTTTGTTTCCAAGTATCGACAAATGCAATCAACCTTACGTTTTTGAAATTTGCAGGATAAGAAGCATCACTAAGCTCGTCGGAAAGTTCCATGGATGTTCTTGTTTCTGGTGGTGTGTCGCTTGATCCTTGCTTCATTGTATCGTTTTATTGTTTTTTGTCTTTTATAATTTTTTTTTTCTTTTCTTTTATTATTTCTTTTTTTTTTTATACGACATGTGACCATGTAACAGATTGATTACAAGGGGAAATAGGTTCTCATCTTCTTCCTTCACTAATTCCTGTTGCATCTTTTTTAGTATCCCAAGTTTGTTTAGTCCTTTTGAGACTCGCGCTGTAGTGTCATCCTGCATTTGCGTAAGCTTGCGCTCAGCTGGGGGTTGTCGGCAATTTGTCGATAATATCTTCTCAAATTGACTCTGCGTTGTTTGACAAATCGTTCGCAAGGCCTCCATTTTGTCGGTCTCTGTTTCCCTGTCATTTTTAACCATTTTCATGTCGACCAAGTATAGTCTTGTGACGCTTGGGTCGTCCCATCGGTCAATGCTGATGATGCTTTGTTGGCCAGACGTCAGAAAATGGGCAAAGGCAATCAAAAGGTCCAACACATTGATATCACGATTATCGATAAAGGGATCGATGCTCTCTTTGGTCAGCATGAAGCAGTTTTTTTGCGAAGTGGAAACAAGGTGTTTCCAGTAGATAAATCTTGTTTTGGAAGATTTGAAGAGGTCATCGAGGGCTTTAGATTCCGCTTTTGAGATACAGACGATGAATAAGATTGGGAAGGTGTGAAAACGTTTGTACACGTTCAGGTAGAACTGGACAGCTTGGCACATCAAGTTACATATCATTGTGTGTTGTATTTCCACTATAACTGCGGGTAAGCTGGCAAGATTTGCTGAACGAGACATATAGAGAATGTCACACTCTGTACTATCGACAAATATGCTGTCAGCGGCCGTGTAGGTACCTACAGGAACGTCCAGAGCTGATTCTTTGCCGCCCTTTTGGAACAACAACTTGAAGCAGCCAACTGTAAAGAATTCTTTGGGCATTCAAAAAGGTAACGTCGACGGTCGGTATCAGGTAAAGGACGATTGAAGGAGTCACCAGTACGATATGGAAAACGAAGAAGCATACCTTCAGAAGGAGTGAAGTCTGACCCGAGAGCACGAGTGGAGATGTTGGGGTCATTGGTAAAAAGGGATTATGAACCACCCAATGTGAGATTGGTGTTGAATTGAATAATAATGATACAAAATAATAAAAAAAGAAGACGAGAACAAGTCTGTGAGATTTCTTTTTATTTTAAAAATGGTCTAAAAAAGAGACGAAGTATATACACAATAAAATTTTTGTTGGTCTTACAGTCGAGAAAGTTAGGTTGGGTCAGGTTAGCTGAAAGTGGGTCAGCTCCGCGAAAATGGGTCAACTCTGTGAAAATGGGTCAAGCATTTGAAAGTGGGTCAGGTTGCGCCCTATTTACGCCCTAATTTTGACCCACTTTCAAATGCTTGACCCATTTTCACAGAGTTGACCCATTTTCGCGGAGCTGACCCACTTTCAGCTAACCTGATCCAACCTAACTTTCTCGACTGTATATATAAGTACGTGCTGAGTGATATTGGTGACCAAATTTTATTTTTGTTTTTGTTTATTCTTGTTTTGGTTCGTAATACTGTCACACAGGGAATATAATCTTATTAGTATTTTGTTTCTCACTGATGTGATGGTATCATCATATGTGTAATGATTTATCATAATAGCTGCCCTGGAGTATTTGTACATTGGTAGTAATTATGGGCCATTAGCATAATGAATTTTCAAAGTCCGTATTTTATTTGGTAATTGAGGCTGACCTTAAAGTCCTTTTTTTTTCACTGTCACAAAGGGAAGGTTGGCAAGGGGGAATCAAAGCGGCATATTTTTCAAAGCTAAACTTATCCATTTTCATACCAAACCATGACTTTAAGAACCTTAATGCCACTTACCTCCACCTTAATCCGTACAGCCCTGAGATCCACTACTTCAACAAGGGCAGTGTCTATGAATCCTTCTTTATATGTAACAACAGCAGTAGTCACTCAACCCTCTGAATGGATACAAGTACGTGCTTATGCCAAAAAGACTAACAATAAGAAAAAGAACGTAGCCTCTTCTACAGGCAATGATACGACTGAACCTTCTGCCATGTTATTTGATGAAAAGGCAATCGAAGTCAAGTTCAACCATGTGATTCATACGTTGCAGGAACAATTCAATACTCTTCGTGTAGGTCGAGCTAATCCAGGTATAATCACTACTACTATTATTATGTTTCCTGTAAAAGGAGGAATTGACGAGAAAATATTCCTTTTCGCTGACCTTTTTTTTTTTTTTCAGCCTTGTTAGATACAGTTCGAGTAAATATTGAAGACACCAATTTCCCTCTACGTGACTTGGCACAAGTAACCATCCGGGACCCACAGACTCTATTGGTGTCTGTTCATGATACTGAGGTAAAATAATCATCATCATCATCATCAAAAGATAACTTTCTATATTGTGTGACATTCATTTTGACATTTTTCTTCACCAGTATCAAACAGCAGTCGACAAAAGTATCCGAGAAGCAGGTTTGAACTTAAATCCCGTGATCGATAGTAAATTCATTCGAGTTCCTATTCCAAAGTAAGTAAAACAAACAAACAAAGAGCTAAAAGTCATTCAGATAAAAAAAAAATGAAGATTAACATCACATTTTTTGTTAAAAAAAAAAAAAGGCCTACTAAGGAATCAAGAGAAAAGATGGCCAAAGTGGCAAGTCAAACAGCCGAACAGATCAAGTCACGAGTGCGTCTTGTACGTCAGGATGGCATGAAACAATTAAAAACAGATGCCAAAACTCAATCCAAGGATGATATCAAAAAGATGGAAAAATTGGTAAGAACAAAAAAAAAAAAGCATTTTCTTCATGAGGATCTTATTCAGTTCCCTGACCTTTCTTCTTTTTTAAGGTACAAACCCTGACGGATAAATACAACAAGCAAGTGGATGATATGTTGAAATCAAAGTTAAAAGAAATCCAATCTTAACAAGTTGCTCAATAGAAAACAGTTGATACATTAAATAATAATAAAAGTAATAATAATAGAAAGAAACATCATTATCTAATTATCATGAATGAGATCACGGATGTTACTAGACGGGATGTTCGTTTCTGGAAAAAAAAAATCAGCTGGCCTGATTTTACCTGCCGAGTGATAAAATTCTTTCTGTGTGTAGCGTTCTCTTTATTTTACTTTTTCAGTGTTGATCATATATGTGAAGAGGTGCAAGCATGTATCGTACCTTTTTAAAAGCTGCTGACAAGGCCCTTCCTCGTACTTTACAAAAGACTTGGTATCTACGTCAACGGATCAGACGACAGTTTGAAGCTTATAAAAAAGAAACTGATCCTATTAAACGACTTGAGTGGGAGTCGCGAGGTATATAATTCCTTTTTATTACTATTATATATTTATATTGAAATAGAAAACTAATCCTGTCCTATTTTTCAACAAAGCCAAAAATACTCTCTTACTTGTTCAACTAGCTTCACAAAGAAGAGGATTAGAGAATGATATTATTAAAAATCTTGCTGAATTGGAGTATCACAGAACAAAATTTAATGAAAGGTAAAACAAAAAGAAAAAAAAAAGAGAGAGAGAGAGATTCATATGGACAATGCAATGATTTAACATTCATGACAGATCACCTTTGGCTTATCACAAGATTCGACCAGAAGTGCAGCAACTTCATCAAAACGCTGATAAAGATTTAGAGATTGTAATAGACAAGTTAAATAAAGAACTGAACCTTTGTCTGTAACCTATGTCACTGTCATCACGAAAGAAGATCGATTATCATATGAGTCAAGTTCAATAGAAACGCATCCATAAAAATAGTAAAATAACAATGTTTTTATTAATTAATTAGTCAAATGAAGACATAATAGTGTATGTTTTATAATATTGTAAAAAAAGTAGTGTATATACGTAAAATCAAATTAAAAGAACAACAATAATAATAATAATCATAATAAAGGAAGATGGGAATAGAAGAGATAAACTTCATTTCTGTAGTTCACTCCAAAGATAAGGGAAGATGGTAACGCATGCAGTATATAAGACAGTAAAGATCTTGATAAAATTCATAGGCGCTTGTCGCCATCCACCAGTTTTGAATTCCAAATAGATGGCATAGATAGCCACAGCAAAGAAGTGATAGACAAGCACTAGAGGTTGTTGTATTAAACCAGATAATAAACCACAAGGTCCATCAATACAATTACCACCTAGTTTGAAATAACCAAAACATCCTCTTTGTAATACAGCAAGATCTTCATCTTCAGCAGCAAATAATCTATAAAGAGCCATGGCCAAAACATTGATAGAAGTACAATATTTCTTGCGTTTCCAATGGAGTTTTGCCATTTGTTTGATAACCAATTGTGTATCAGTGAAAGAAGGTACGACTTCTGGTGAGAGTAATTCTCGAAGAAGTACCACATCATTTAATGCCACAGTCATACCACCTAAAGTATAAAAAAAGAAAATTCATCCCAATCAATCATACCATTCTTTCTTTTTTTTTTCCTTTCTTTTTACTTACCACCTGTCAAAGGATGTCGCATATTCATGGCATCACCTAAAACAATCATACCTTCATAATTGTTGATGGAAGGAGGAAGAAATCCATTAGGCATAGACCGTAATCGTTCAGTTTCTAAAGCATTGATAAAGCAAGTCTAATAATAATAAAAATAAAAATCAATCAAACTATCATCTGATTTGGATCACCTTTTTTTTTTTTCCTTGATTTAATGATTTTTTTAATTTACACGAATAGTATCGGGTAACTGAGGGGCAATGTTATCATGTAGATATCGTTTTAAATCACCATTGGAAGCAGAAGGAAGTTGTCCAGGAATGTCTACAAGGATACGAGTATCATGTGTACTGATTTGATACATCAAAATCGGTGATGGTTTAGCTAAAATAACATGACCATGTTCAGGCATTGGTAAAGGAACATCTTTCATGACAAAACTAAAGAAAAAAAAAAGAAAGATTTTTGTTTTATTATACATTAATTAACTCTTTTTTTTATTATTATTTTTTTAATTCCACTTACCCAACAAAGTATGATCGAACATCAGGAGTTTTCGTTGTCATTTCTTTTCTGAATTTTGAAAATAAACCATCTGCAACAATAGTCAAAGGAGCATAAAACTTTGGAAAATGATATCATAAGTATATTGTGTTATAAATGAATGTGTATAACATCATCATCTTACCTTTTCTTCTGATCTATCTTTAATCTGAGCTACAACACCCACCACCTTTTCATTGCCAACCAATTCATCATCTTCCCCAACTAATTGTTCTTTTAGTAAAGAGGTTACTGTTGCTTCTTTAACGGTCACACTATCATAAAAAAGAGTATACATAATCAATCTTTCGATTTACATATATATATTATTATTTTGACTTACTTTTCTACGGCAGATGCATGTTGTCGAAGTTGATTGACAAATCGACCATGATGAAAAGATTTTCCTACTGCTTCTTTATTGGATACTGGATTAATAGGATATGGAATAGCCACTGTTTGCATATCTCGAATCACACCATAACCATGACAATCAATACCATCGATACCTTGGAGACATTCTTTAAAATGATAAAGATAAGTTATTATCATTCTTTAATAATAATAAGGGAGGTTTTTACCTTCTAATCCTAAAGCATGTAAAGCATTAACACCACCAGGTTGTAATAATTCCCCAACAATACGATCAGGTTCAGATAGATCTCTTTCTAATAATAAGACTCGTCTGCCAGTATCTCCGAGAGCTTTAGCAGCAGCAGAACCAAGGATGCCAGCACCCACAATAATGACATCATATTCAGAATAAGTTGTTTCAGAGATAGTCATAGTAAAAAAAATGTGGGGGGAAGATGATAAAAAAGAGAGGATGGAATATTAACCAAATAAAAAAAAAAAAAAGAAAAAAAAAAAAAAGAAGGAAGAAAGAAATATTTTTTTTTTTTTCTATTATATCTTTGAATGAGAGGGATCCCCTTTCTTTGATTCATAGCTCCGCCTATTTTTTTTTTCTTTTTTTTTTTCACATGTGACGGACAGGCTTTCCGTACTCATTTATTACTATAGTTTTTTTTTTTTTATTTTTCCATTCATTCTGTTACTACTAATACTTAAAAAAATGATAGATTATTACTTGTGAATGTTATTAGATTATTCTGTTTTTATTTTATATATGCAATATTTCACCTTTATTATGGTATCATCTTTTTTTTCTTCTATTTCTTAATGTGATCGAATATAATCGATCATTTTGATTGATATATATAACATTAAGAATATGATAAATTGTTTGTATTATTTTATAATATCATTCTTTTTTTTTTTTTGTTGGATAACATAAAAAGAAAAAGTGGGTTTAATAATGCAGTAATTTCAAATGAAGTTGTGACACAAAGTAGTAGTTTTTTTTCACATGAAATTGGAGTATCAAAAAAATTTATCAGTTCATTTTTTTTTCTCTTTTCTTTATTATTATTATTCATAATAGTAATGGAACTCGAAGCGAAACAAATAGCAACAAGTTCACTTTCTAAAGATGTCACGTCTTATTGGTCAAAGGTGAATAATAAAAATAACTTTTTTTTTATTATTTATTATTATTATTATTATTTGAAACTATTTCTTATATATATACATTTTGTTGTCTCTATGATAGAAATTATATGATAAATGGATAACAGCTAGTGTCGATCCAAAATCATATTATACTCATATTTTAAAAGTGGCAACTAACTATGAACAATGGGCAGAAGCTGCAGCAGCACTTGATGAATATGAAGGTAATCTTTTTGTTTAAAAAAAAAAAGGAATAAAATATTCTATATTTATGCACTTTTTTTTTTTTTTGCATTAAGGTAATGACGAATGGAAAAAGGATCCTGTTTCTACTGAATATGATTGGGAACTTGTTCAGAATCGTTTAAATCAACTTCGAATTGTACGAGACCAAAATAATCCTAGTGCTATGATATTTCAACTACGGACAAGTTTAGCTCGGAATTTAGGTGATATGGGAAAATCAACGGTAAATTATCTTTTGAACATAAAAAAAAAGAAAAGAGAAACTGATTATGATGATTTAGTTATATGCTCATTCTAGAGTGGGTACAAAAGTATTGATTTCTACTTATATTGAGGAAGTCACTAAACAATTAAATTGGATTTGTGATGAAACAAGTGAATTGGATTATCAAGCAAAACATGATTTCTTTATGAATATTCGACAAAGTTTTGGAAGAACAGCTCTTTTATTAAGTGGTGGTGGTACTTTAGGTAAATAATCATAGAATCTATTTTTTTTTTTTTTTTGCATTCTCTTATTAGGGAGGTCTTTATTTATAGGACTTTATCATCTTGGTGTATTGAAATGTTTATTCAATGCCAGATTGTTACCTCGAGTGATTTCTGGTGCATCAAGTGGAAGTATCATGGCTGCTTTACTTTGTACAAAAACTGTAGATGAAATACCTCATATGTTTGATCCTACTGCTGTGAAATTAGTAAAGTATAAAATTATATTAAAAAAATTCATTTGACATTTATTATTATTATTATTTTTAAAGGATGTATTTGAACGTGATGGATACCCTGATACCCCATTTATGCGTTTGAAAAGATTATTATCAGATGGTCAACTTTATGATGTGGAAATTTTGACAGAAGCCATGAAAGTGAATTTAGGTGATGTTACTTTTCAAGTAAGTAAAGAATTTCTTTTTTTTTTTTCTCATGTGCTCTTTTTGTCTGATGACTATTTTTTTTTTCTTTCTTTGTAGGAAGCTTTCAATCGAACAAGATGGATTTTAAACATTACCGTGAGTTCTTCAACTGTATATGATATGCCTCGATTGTTAAACTACTTGACTGCTCCCGATGTGGTAAACATTTTAAGAAAAAAAAAAAAGAGGGTTAAATCACTATCCTTGATATAAATTCATTCTTCTGTTTTTTTAGGTGATTTGGTCTGCTGTGTAAGTCAAAGGCATCATTTAACGAAATATTGATTTATATGAAAACTTACTTTTGATTTGTTGATGATGGTACATAAAGTGCTGCTTCATGTGCTGTACCTGTTTTTTATGGATCATCACCTCTTTATGCAAAAGATAAAAATGGCAATATTGTGCCTTGGAATCCTAGTGGTAAATAATAATCAAAAATATACAAAAAAAAAGGAGTGGGATACACAAAGTAATTCCTTTTAATATGTTTTAATAGATCAACTATACATTGATGGGTCTGTGGAAAAGTAAGGATAATAACAATAATAATGATAATAATGAAAAAGGAATGAAACTAACATCTACTTTCTAGTGATCTGCCTATGAATAGATTATCAGAACTTTTCAACGTCAATCATTTTATTGTGTGTCAAGGTAAAAAAAAAAAAATTATAAACATCATTTTTCGTTCTTCTTCTTATAATCATATGGAGATCTTTTTTACTTTTGCCATAGTTAATCCACACGTGATACCTTTTCTACCAAAGTCGAATGCCATTTCTCCTATTAGACAAGCAGCTAGTTTTTGGATGCATCTTGCCAATACTGAAGTTCAACACCGCTGTACTCAGGTAAAAAAAAAAAAAAAAAAAAAAAAAATGCTAGGAGAGAGAGGACATCAACTCATCCATTTTCCATTTACTTGTTTTCTTGAAAAAAAAAAGTTAACCGAGCTAGGTATTTTCCCCTCCATCTTCTCGAAAATGAAAGCTGTCATGTCCCAAAAATATTCTGGTGATATTACCATTGTACCTGATGTGAATTATACAGATTTTTTCAAAGTATTAT
Organism: Halteromyces radiatus; assembly: GCF_025201355.1. Lineage (NCBI taxonomy): Eukaryota > Fungi > Mucoromycota > Mucoromycetes > Mucorales > Cunninghamellaceae > Halteromyces > Halteromyces radiatus. Next base: position 575,119 of record NW_026251695.1, on the reverse strand, counting down.
CCAATCCTTCGCAAGAATTTGTTGCTCATGCTATTGCTCAAGGAGATCGTGCTACCTGGCCAAGTAAGTCAATTCATATATTAAGGAATGACATTCTTTAAAAGAGAGGCAAGTAATAAATTTCATTTTTAATCTGTTTCTTTCCTTTCTTTATTTGATTAGAAATGTCCATCATCAAAAATCATTTACAGATTGAATTAACCATAGATACCATACTTTATCGACTTCGATTACGTCATATTTCTCAAATCCCTGCTCCTTTGCCTGCTCCTAGACCTCATCTTGAAACAAGATCGACCTCTTTATTGAGTTTCGCCACCACAAGTCATCACGAAAAGGTCGATCATAGTCAAAAGAAATATCATGATGATGATGATGATGATAATGACGGTAACGATGATGATGATGATTGTACAACAAAGGATACCAAACATGGAAAGATATCAACTATGAAAACTACTGTCTCCACTGTATCAAACAGAAAAGCAGCATCGAAATATAGACAGTCGACCAAACGTGATTTATGGATGACATCGAACTGATTTACAACAAATATATCAAAAAGGAACGATTAGATAGAATAATAATAATGAACTCGTTGTAATAAAGACTATATAGATCATGATGTTTGATTGATGACGATCGATGATATCTATACTATGATGATGAGTATTCCGGGGGGTCTATTTTAGTTATTCATAAATATTATCCTTAGCTATTGCACTATGTAAGATAAATTTTAACTAAGTTTTTAATCCATAAAATCTTTTTTTTAAAAAAAAATAAGTAGCACTAAGGTATGATAGATATAAAAAAAAAATATTATATAATGAAATAAGATAACATATAAAACATATAAACAAGCTATATAAAAAGGATATAGATAGAATAAAGAAAGAAAAAAAAAAGAAGTAAAGATGGGTCGAGAAGATCATTCATAGCGCTTGCCAATGATATGCCAAATTCTTTTGTTTTGGACATTAAGGAGAGAGCAGCCACATACACCAACAGAGAGTGTAATGATTCCCAAAACAATGAAAGCTTGTTCAAAATTTCCAGCGTATGATTTGAACATCAGATTGAATACTAGACCTCCAAAGTTTCCACCAGCACCTATAATACCGATGACTTTTCCATTGTTGATTGGATCTACAAAAGGAACGATAGCATAGGTGGAGCCACAAACAGATTGAACGAAATAGCTGAAAAAGACCATCAAAACAATAGAATCACGCATTGAACCTAAGCCGAAGCTAAATCCAATTAAAAAGGCACCTTCCAAAGACATAAGGATCAACTGAGCGAGCATACGGCCAGGTAGATGGAATTTTTTAGCCAAATAATCTGAGAAAAGACCACCTGAAAAACGAGAACATATATTGAGAAGACCGAAGATGGAGCCAATATAAGATGCAGTAACAGTATCCAAGTTGAAGCGAGTTAAGAACACACTACCGATGACGTTATCTATAGCAAGTTCTGTACCAAAAGAACATGCATATTGGCAAATCAATATTAACACGCTAGGACGAATCAGAGTTCGAACGAATGAATAAAGAACTCCTGTTAATGGTTCAGACTTTTGAACACTTGCAATGGATTCATTTTCTTGGATAGTCACTTTGTCATTGGTCATTCCTTTTTCCAACTCGATATTTTCGGATCCAGAGCTAGTATTGGTAGATGAAAGGTCTGTATGGGATCCAGGATTTTGTCGTCGAAGTACAAGCCAATCGCCTTGAGGAGTATCAGAGGCAACAAAAAGGTCCAATAAAGCGATGGTTATACAAAATACTATTTTTTTTTTAAAAAAAAAAAATAAAGTCAAATGTTAGTTATCGAAACTTACTGCGATATTCAGTAGTTTTACCTGCTGGGAATATGAATGTAACACGCCAAGCAAGTGAGCTAGTCATATGCTGAAGAAGGCCACTATAAATACCAGGAATTAAAAGATAGGTAATACCACCACCCATATTTCCCCATCCTCCAGTGATGGCGTTGGCAGTCCCCAAAATCGAAGGGGCAAACATTTGAGTTGTCCAAAATTGACAAGGAACAAAGGTAGCTCCAAGAATACCAATAGTACATCTTAGAATGATCAAGCCAGTACCATCCTTTACCAAACCAGTCATGGCACAAGGAATTGCACCACAAATAAGTAGACCAGCCATCACACGTCGAGGACCCCATCGTTCACATAGTGGTCCAACAACAAGACGTGCCACTAAGTCATAAAAATTATTATTTAATTTAGATTCATAACAGGAATGATGATAGAAAAAAAAATTTTTTTAAATAAAATAAAAAATTAGTTGTCTGATGATTATTACCAATTGTCACGGAAACAGAGGCTATATTAGAATCATATGTTTTATCTGGAGCAATATTAAGTTCTTTTGAAATAATGGTCAATAAGGGTGGAATAGAAAACCATGCGGTAAAAGCAATCATAAAAGAAAGCCAAGCCTAGCAATGATGAATTATATGTGTTGATTTAATAATAAGGAATAAATATAATCATTTTTTTTTTTTTTTTTACCAAGTGTAGACTTCTCATATGAGGTTTTCCGAGTGAATATAGTTTAAAGTTGACAGCTTTGCCATGTTGATCAACAAGAATTTGCTTTGCAAAGAGCTGCATTCCAGTAAAACTTGAAAGATCAGTAGTGTAGTAACGAATAAGACAAACAGGGCAAGGGGATATGAGAGGATGATGAAAATGACGTGATTGAGAAATTCTGTTTAACCTGTTTTATTAGGAAAACTTGACTGATTTATATATACCAAAAAAAAAAAAAATAAAAATAAAAATAAAAGAAAAATATAATTTAATTTTTAATTCTTATTTCCTTTCTTTTATATATAAAAAAAAAAATAGGAGTCAACCATCTAAAATTCATCGTTATCATATTGCAGGCACTAACAAAAAAAAAAGTGTAATGACAGGTATTAGAATATGGAGTAAATATTCGCGATAAGAGACTTAAGATCTACTTACCTAATCTTATTCCCCCCCTTTTCTTTCTCTTCAAAAAGCACTGATAACAACTAGTGATCCAGTTCCATCGAATTTCCTTTTATGCATAAGTATTGTTACGGCATGTCTTATCGGATTTTGTATATCGTTGGTTATCTTTTCTTTCTTTTTTGGGAAAAGTGAATCCGTTCCTGTTATCTTTATCCTAAGGATTTACGATTTTTTTTTTTTTGTGTTAAATCTTACCTATTACCCAATAGAGATAACAAACAAATAAAAATAAAAAAAAAGTCCACCTAAATAAATGACTAATGCAGCCCCTTTTCCATAGTGTCTATCTTTTTTTTTTTTTTTTTTTTTTTGGTTTGATCATTGAATATCATTTATGAAAATGGATTCTCCTTCATCAACTACTTCATCTACTAAAATGTTGATTGATCCTAGAGATCTTAATACACCTGATCATTTTGTTTCTCGAGATCCTTCTATGATTCGTCTCACTGGAAAACATCCTTTCAACGCAGGTTAGGAATACTGAAAAAAAAATTCATTTTCTTTAAGCATAAACACATTTTTTCATTGATTCATCTTTATCTATATTAATTAGAACCACCATTAAAGTCACTAGAAGACTCGGGGTTTGTCACTCCTAATCATCTTCATTTTGTTAGAAATCATGGTCCTGTACCAGAATGTGCCTGGGATACTCATCGAATAAACATTGTTGGTCTTGTTCATAAATCAATCACGCTGACAATGGATGATATTCTTACTTTACCTATTCAAACAATACCTATCACTATGGCCTGTGCTGGTAACCGACGCAAAGAACAAAACATGTTTAAACAATCCATTGGTTTTGGATGGTAATGTATATATACATATAAATATAATACAGAAGCAACGTTAACATCTTATCCCTTTTTTCATTCTATTATCTTAGGGGAGCAGCAGGTACGCATTTCTATTTGCTTTTCATTATATATTAAAATATATCTAATTAATTTCTTTATCCAGGTGTAAGTACTGCCTATTGGACAGGTGTCTACTTACGAGACGTAATCAATCACTTTGCTGGAGGTCTTCAATCGGCTTGTAAATTTATTTGTTTTGAAGGTTCAGATCAAACTCAAAAGGTAACATATCATTCATAAAAAAAAAAAAAAGATATAAAATAGTTAATCAAAGCTTTAATATTATTATTATTATTATTAATTAGGGTCCTTACGGTACTTCCATTTCTGCTCATCGTGCAATGTCTGATAATTTTGATGTACTACTTGCATTCAAAATGAATGGTGAAGTTTTACCACCTGATCATGGTTATCCTATCCGTTTAATTGTTCCTGGTTGTATTGGAGGTCGAAGTGTCAAATGGCTTCGCACAATTGAATGTAGTGACCAACCATCTACGAATATCTTTCACGATAATGACAACAAGGTATTTCCACCTCAAGTTGAAAGTGCTGAACAAGCTTCTGCTGAAAACTGGTGGCCACGGCCAGAGTATACTTTGTATGATCTCAATATCAATAGTGTCATCACAACACCACAACATGGTCAACGTATCAATATTATTGATCATCTGCAAACCAAATTTACCGTCAAAGGGTATGCTTATTCTGGTGGCAATAAACGTATCACTCGTGTGGAAATTTCCTTAAACAATGGCGATTCCTGGCTATTAACTGATGTGACAACAAGACACCAAGCTCAGCAACAAGACATCATGATCAAGGAGCAGCGTTCTAATCAAAAAAATACGTCTCATCATTGGACCTGGATTTTATGGCAAATCGAAATTGATGTTGCAGATCTTGTTCAATCAAATGACATTGTTGTCCGTGCTTATGATGAATCTTTGAACACACAGCCTGAAGCAATGACATGGAATTTAATGGGCATGATGAATAACTGTTGGTTCCGAGTCAAATTGAATGTAGTATGTGAACCTACGACATTAGTCATTGAATGCGAGCATCCTACGTTAGCTGGTCCAGAATCTGGAGGATGGATGGAGAAAAAACGAAAAGCCCTAGATCTTTCTCTCACCATGGAATCACCAAACACCATCAAAAAGGAACAACCCATCTTGCCCATCTTTACCTTGGCAGAAGTGGAATTACATCAATCTGAAGAAGACTGTTGGATTATCGTCCACGATCTAGTATATGACTGTACACCCTTTTTAAAAGATCATCCAGGTGGTGCTTCCAGTATCTTGATTACAGCTGGTACAGATACGACTGAAGAATTTGATGCCATCCATTCATCCAAAGCTCAGGATATGCTTCAAGACTATCTCATTGGTAGACTAGATGTTTCTGATACCGATGCCCAGAGTGTCACTTCTACAGCCATGCAAAGTGCTACTTCATCAAACTCTCTTTCAAATAGCATCAAGGCATCGGATGATCCTTTTTTAAATCCTCGCCAATGGAAAGATTTAATTCTGGAAAAGAAAACCATGTTATCAACCACTATTCGCATTTATCGATTCTCATTCCCTCCTCAACCATTTGGATTACCCATTGGTCAACATGTCTATCTTAAACTGCCGGAAGAGGAACTGGAGCAAGATACTTCAAACAAAAACAAAAAAACAAAATCGGTGATGCGGGCTTATACTCCTAGTCAAGTTGGCTCTGGATGGGTTGAATTCGTTATCAAGGTATACTTTCCTGATCATCTTCAATTTGGAGGGAAATTTACCCAACTGTTGGATCGTGTTCGAATCGGAGAATCTGTACCATGTAAAGGTCCTTTAGGTGAATATGAATACTTGGGTAATGGTAACTATTCTTTGCCACATCAACCTCAACTACATGCTCGACATATTGCCATGGTGGCTGGTGGCACTGGTATCACTCCTATGTGGCAAATATTGACGGCTGCCTTACAAGATTCTGAACCACCTTTCATCTCATTAATTTATTGTGCACGTTATTTAGATGATTTAGTGTTATCAAATGAACTTGATGAAATCCAAAAAACACTTGGCTCAAATCAATTTCATATCAGGTAACTATAATATTTGTATTTATAATTGAAATAACAGGCAACAATGAGATATTCATTTTTTTCGTTTTTTTTTTTTTAAAAAAAAATAGATATATTCTTTCAAAACCTCCAACAGATTGGAAGCATGGTAGAGGTCGTTTGACAAAGCAAGAAATGAAGGATCATTTATTCCCCTTTACCAATATGGATCAAGCTGATAATCTTAACAACTCATCTGTACTTCTCTGTGGTTCTGATGCTATGATTGAAGATTGTTGCAAACCGTTGATTAGGCAATGTTTAGGAGATCTTTATGTTGAAAATCATGTGTTTGTCTTTTAAAGATAATAGTAACTCTTTTGTCACTACTCAAATTGGTCTTGCTACATATCATTCCCCCACTTTTTTTTTTTTTTTTTTTGTATATATCAATATCATATCTCGTATCTAAAGTAGTGAAGTGATCATCATCATTACACAACTTGATTCCGAACACTTTTTATCTTTCAATGATAGACTTTATTCATTTCATCTCTTTTTTTCTTAAAAAAAAAAACAAAAATCTGTAAACAATAAATTCAATAAAATGGTGGCCGTAATAGGCAACAAACAAATAAATTATAGATAATATTAGGGTAATCAAATATATATATCATTATCTATTATATATTACGTGTAGGGAAATGTATCCCGATAGTTATCTTTCTTCCAAACATATGGATATCTCAACAAAGTTTAAAAAAATGCACGTGATTTCTTCTGGAGAAAAATGAGAGTTTTCTTTTTTCCGTATCATAGTTGTACCTGTCAACAAGTGATGACACGAAAAATGCTCTTGATGATCTGCGATAGGCAACCAAAAAGGCAACAAATAAAAAAAAAAGGACGATACACAGAAGGGCGGAATTTAAACAAAAATGAAGTGAATAATGAAGATCAAAAAAAAAAAAAAAATTCTTCTCTTATCATTAATCAATGACCTCCTCCCCCCACCTCATACACATACTCCACAAAAAAAAAAAAAAGAAAAGGTTGTTTTGAATCAAGAAGGATTTAAATTGATCATATTGTGAAACAAAAAAAAAAAAAAAAAAAACAAAGAAAGAGTAGAACAATGAATATGATTACAGTTTGAATTGATAAGAATGAACTAGAGATATAATTTGGTTTGTTTGTTATCCAAAAATGGTAACTGCTGATAAGAGAAAAAAAAAAAAAGAGGTGATCCTTGACCTGTGCTTACCTATTACTGTTAGAAATACATTAAAGTTCAACACCATGCTGATCGATCAAAAAAAAGAATGATTTATTTTCTTATTGGTTCCTCAAAAAGTTCTTGATAAGCAGACTGGCTACCATGCAGATTTATATCTATGCTTGCTTATCATCATTTTCTTTTTTGTTTCATTTACCATCTATTGAATATGATAGAAAATTATTAAAAGTTTATTTTTTTATAAGCATTCATCTGTCTAGCCCCAAAGATCTTTCTCTCTCTCTCTCTCTTTTTTTTTTTTTTTTTTCTTCCATCAATATGCCACCTAACACTGAGACAGATACTTTTCTTTATCAGGATGATATAGCATCATCTTCGCGTGATATATCTGAACCAATTACTGAAACTATTGTCATAGTTGGTTTTGGTATGACAGCTGTCTCCTTCATAGAAAAAATATTGGAATATGACAATCAATCAAGATATCGTATACGAGTATTCTCAGAAGAACCAACTGGTAATTTTCAATTGAACAATTTACAATGTTAATCATTCATACTTACCCTTCTTCTTTTTTTTTTTTAAAAAAAAAGTTGCCTATAATCGGGTTGGTCTGACTCAATATTTTTCTCATCATGATACTTCAAAACAATGGATGAAGCCACCCACTTGGTATGATGAAAACAATGTTGATATACATTTAGGTGACCCAGTGGAAGAAATCGATATCACTAATCAAGCAGTTCGAACTCGACTATCAGGTTGGGTGCAATATGATAAATGTATCTTGGCTACTGGATCATCAGCCGCCATTCCTCCTGGTACGCCTATCAATGAGATGGACGGTGTATTTGTTTATCGTACATTGGAAGATCTCGATAATATACATCAATGGTCTCAATCTCCTTCAGTAAAACATGCATCCATTGTTGGTGGTGGTCTATTGGGGTTGGAAGCTGCCAAGGCGGCCAAGGATCTAGGCTTGCAAGTCACTATCTATGAACGATCTGATAGATTGTTATCACGTCAACTCGATCAAGAGGCATCCAATCAACTAGAGCAAGAAATCATCAGCTTGGGATTGAAAACATGTATTGGTCATTGTCCTGTCACTTTAATAAAAGATCAAGATGAACAGCAAATGGAGATCGATCCGAATCCATCAACTAAAAACAACCGATTGGCAGGCATGATTCTCAGTAATGGCGAGCATGTCAAAACAGATATGGTGATCTATTCCATTGGTATTACTCCTCGAGATCATCTAGCACAAAAGGATGGTCATCAACTATTGGAACGTGGAGATAGAGGTGGATTCAAAGTCAATTCATTGATGGAGACATCTGCGGGTAATATTTATGCTATTGGTGAATGTGCCTCTTATAATGGTATGTGCTACGGACTTGTTGCACCTTGTTATGAGTAAGTCAATAGGCTCTTCTTGTATTGAACTGAAATTTAATTTATCGTATTTTTTTTTTTTTTTGTTAGTATGGCAGATGTAGTGGCTAGGAACTTGACAACAAGACTTCATGATCCCAGAAAAATTCAATTTAAAGGTGCTGATATGTCAACAAAACTTAAACTCTTAGGTGTGCATGTAGCTAGCTTTGGTGATTGTTTTGCTGATACATCTAATCAAGATTCTTATCAACCTTTGATCTATCGTGATCCTTTCGCCAGAATTTACAAGGTATAATCTATTTATGTGACACAAGAAATCATTTTTACTAATAGCAATTAAACTATAGAAATATATTTTTACTAATGATGGTAAAAAGTTGATCGGCGGTATGATGGTTGGTGATACGAAAGACTATGCAAAATTACTATCCATTGTGAAGAGTGGGAAACGACTTTTAACTCCCCCTTCTGAATTAATTCTGGGTGTTCAAAATCAAGAAGCTCAAGGTGCAGATGCTTTAACTGATGATACACAAATCTGTTCCTGTAACAATGTGACCAAGGGTGATATTCGTAAAGTCATTAAAGCTAAAAAATGTCAAAATGTCAACCAAGTCAAATGTTTCTCAAAAGCTGGTTCTGGATGTGGTGGATGTTTACCTCAGGTTCAAGAGGTAAATACAAAAAAAAAAAAAAAAAAAAAAAAAAGACTGAATTGATATGAATAATTTTTTTTTTTTTTTTTTTTTTACTTATAAATCATTAGATATTTGAAAGTGAGCTAAAGTCTTTAGGTCAGACCATTAGCAATTCTTTATGTAGTCATTTCAAATATAGTAGAGCTGAATTATTTACCATTGGGAAAGTCAAAGAATTACATTCTTTTGATGATTTTGTTCGTGAAGCTTCTGATAATCAAACAACTCTTGGATGTGAAGTTTGTAAGCCTGCTATTGCCTCCATTTTAGCAAGTCTTTGGAACGAGCATATATTAAACCCGAAATTGGTTCCATTACAAGATACAAATGATCGTTATTTGGCTAATATCCAACGTGGTGGACTTTATAGTGTTGTTCCTCGTATAGCTGCTGGAGAAGTAACTCCAGAAAAATTGGGTGTCATTGCAAATGTTGCAAAAGAATATAATCTTTATACGAAAATCACAGGTGCCCAGCGAATTGACATCAGTAAGTTAATAAAAAAAAAGTTGAAGATTAGAGCCTTTTTTTTTTTGACTAACATTTGATATGTTTTTGTTTTATAGTGGGTGCAAAAAAAGAAGATTTACCTGATATTTGGGAAAAATTAGTCGATGCAGGCTTTGAAAGGTAAAACAAAACAAAAAGTTGATGATTCATTAAACTTTACTTCTTTTTTTTTTTAGTGGACATGCTTATGGGAAATCACTTCGTGCAGTAAAAAGTTGTGTTGGCACAACTTGGTGTAGATATGGACAGCAAGATTCCGTCGGATTCGCCATTAAGGTACTAAAGATTTTAAACAAATCATGCTTTGAATTTAAACTAACTCTTGTTTATTTTCAGCTTGAAAATAGATACAAAGGCATTCGATCACCACATAAATTGAAAGGTGGTGTTTCTGGTTGTATCCGTGAATGTGCTGAAGCTCAGGTAATAAATAAATAAATAATAAAAAAAAGCTCTGCATTCCTCTTTTTTCTTTGGATTTATCTTTTTTTCCCTTTTTTATTAGGGAAAAGACTTTGGTTGTATTGCTACGGATAAAGGTTACAATGTATATGTCTGTGGTAATGGTGGCTCCAAACCGAAACATGCGGAACTATTGATAGCTGATGCTTCTGAAGAAATGGTCCTTCGTTACTTGGATCGTTTTTTAATGTATTATATTATGACTGCCGATCGATTGATGCGTACTGCTCGCTGGCTCGAAAAATTGGAAGGTGGTATCGCTTATCTCCGCAAAGTCGTTATTGATGATTATCTTGGTATTGCACAACAATTGGAAAATCATATGCATCAACTGATTGGTGCCTATCAATGTGAATGGACCACTGTGGTACGTGATCCCAAGCTACGAGCACATTTCAAGCCTTTTGTAAATTCTCAGCAAGACGATGAAATGATTGAAATGATAGAAGAACGAGGACAACGTCGACCTGCCAATTGGCCCAAGGAAGTCCCACTTTTACCACCCTTAAAGAATCGCAAAATGGAAGAGCAATCAATGAACGAATGGATTTGTATTGGGTCTACTGATCTTTTCCCATCCGATGAAGGAAAAGTCGTGCTGATTGGAGATGTTCAAATCGCTATTTTCCATACACAGGGTCGTTGGTATGCAACACAAAACATGTGTCCTCACAAACGAGCATTAGTTTTAGCTTCAGGATTACTTGGAACATCCTCTGACAATGGAGCTTCACCTTATGTATCTTGCCCTATGCACAAGGTAATATCTACGTTTATCAAAAAAAAAAAAAAAAAAGATAATAGCACTGACTACCCCTTATTTTTAATATTGTCATATGTAGAAAAATTTTGATTTACAATCTGGAGAATGTCTTGTTCCTGGAGAAAAGGAAAAATACCGTTTGGAAACTTTCGATGTCAAAGTAGAGCAAGATCAAGTGTTTTTAAAATTAGGAATACCACTGACAGAATTGAATCAACTCCTTGGATCAGCTAAAACAATCATTACAAAATATATGGCTCCAGTGGTGATGTCGCAACAGGAATTATCAGGCTGTTCAAGTGCAGGAGGAGGATGTGGTGACAAGGCATTAGAATGGTAAAACCCATTATAGGTTCACTACTTTTCCTTCGCATTGCCAAAATACGATGATTTTTCAAAGCAGTACTATATTGTTCAAAATTGAAATTATATTTATAATAAAGTTTTTTTTTTCTCAGTTCAACCTTCATTGATGAATGTGGAAGAACTTCTCAGTAGGGAATATAAATGAGTGATGGATGATTTGGATAGAAGGATGATTAAGTAGATAGATGATGACGAACTAAGTTTTATGACTCGTTTGAAAATGACCGGAACAAGATTGGTTTTGGAGAAGGAATAACAATCATCTTATGAACATAAATAATCATTATTATACAAAACATCAGTATTCTTTTTTTTTCTTTTTGTTAAGGGAATGAAGACAAGTTTTTCTTTACTTTATAAAAAAGCTACATTTGATTTGATATGGAGATCATTTGTTGTTTGAAAAAAAAAAAAAGATGATGGGTTCAAGTAAATATGAAGATAATAATGATAGTGATAAAAACGACAAAGGAGAGGTGGGAATCTATGGTTCTTCACAGACGTGACCCTTAGGACAGCATCCAGATTGACGCCTAGCGTTATTCACACAATAGTATCCTCTACCACAACAAGTACCACGTTGGGCACAGCATTCACCGCCGGCAATACAACAATGACCATCATAACAATCATCATAGCCAGAATGACACAAACTAGTTTCGTGGTCAGGATCTTTACGTCTGGCATCAATGACACTGGTTAAAGTGGTAAGTTCACCCCTTCCTATAAAAAAAGGCAAAATGATAATCAGCATCGGCGATTTTTATAAAAGTAATGTATGTCAAATTTCCTTACGAGATTGAGCAGCAGCATCAATCATGACGAGAGAACATAAAAGAGCAACAATACAAAGCAATAAGGTCTTGATCATTTTGGGAAAAAAAATGTTAGGAAAAAGAAAATAGAGAGAGAAATAAAAGGGAAAAAGAACAATAGTGAACATAAAGTCGATACCTTTATTTATACCCGATTTTACATTAACGAAAAAAGGTTTTTTTTTCTTTTTTTTTTTTTTTTTTTGTGGATTTTCCTCTATAAAGTTGATATGAAATTCCGGTCATTGGATAGATTGACACTCCTAATTGTTTATTCTATTCTTTAAACAAAGTAAAATTGTTTAAAGAATTTAAAAGCTAACTTTGTCTCAAAAAACATATTTCGAAAACTCTCAAATAAAAACATAGGCTTTGATGAATTGAAATTAAAAAAAAAAAACGTCGTCTCCCCGCGTTTATATAAAATACCTTGATAGAAGAAATCATCATAAAAGGATGATGATATTAGTTTATACTTGTCAAATGTCAAAAAAGATCATCGTGTTAAAAGGAATGATCCAGGTAATAACCCGATCTAAGTATACTCATGACTGTCAAAACATGATATGGTCCTTAGTTACAAGGATGACGATGAATTGATTCATTGATCAATTGATTTGTTTTCACTTGATCCATCTATTTTTCACGATAAAAAGGAAAAATCATTTCAATAAAGAAGAGATCCATCATTATTATCTTTTTGAAATAAATTATCACACAATGATTAAAAAAAAGAATAACAAATCCTTTTTCCTTTGAAAATGAAAATCAACGATAAACGTTTAATTAGTAATTCTCTCCGTGATTTGTTAAAAAGAGGATAAAGTAGTAAAAGAAGACAAAAATTACATTCCTAAACTTGATTGGTTCAGTATAAAATCATCTCAAATAAAATGGATATTCGGATTGTTATTTCTGAAAGAAGATTGTGAGGTGCTGGATTTTTTTGATTGTCGACTTTCCGTTTGATTTGTCGCTAAGGAGTTATCGGTCCGTGTGTGCGTATATTCAGGTCGAACGACGAGATCCCCCTCCCCCCCAAAAAAAGACAATAATATACAAGAAGGAACTTTATTGATATAAGAAGCATCAATCATAGACTAAAGGTAAAAAAACGAGATAGACTATACTAAAACTGAAGGAATGGATTTGAGACTTGAATCATAGTATATGCTGTCATAGATAAGCTACTGGAACTAAAACAAATTAGACACTGGATCGAGATTAACTATTCCTTTCGCAATCATTGTCATACTTGGATTTCATTGATCGAGGTTTCAATAACGATGGTAAGAACGAGGGCTTTGGTTCTGTATCGTCACCTTGCATCAACAGGATATTCGTATCACTTGAGTTCTTCAGGTTATTGATAGCAGCCCGCGACCTCTCCAACATTCCCTATAATTCATTTTTTCATTAGTGAGCCCGATGCGTCTTTTTTTTTTTTTTTTGGTGATGTCTTTACCTTCAGTTGCCAAAAGAATTTGATTAACTCAATAGCATCCCCTTTGTCGTTTTTGTTGGTGGTAATAGTAACTTTGTCCATTCTTTCAAATGTTATTGCTGTTCCATTGTGGCAAGGCTTCATCACCCAAAGGCGGACATGGTTATCTATTGAAAAGAAAAAAAGCATGCGTGTGAGTACTCGAGAATGCGGAAAATGGATAGCTTACCTTTTGCACTTGCATGTAAGAATAAGATACGTAAGTCATTGATCAGTTCTTTGTCAGCATAAGGATATTTTTTTAGAATAGCATGAAGCATTGTGTAGGAACCATATGCGCCTTTGATATGATCGTAAGTATGTGTCGATCTCTTGCTCCAAAGGGTCCTGAAGCTTCAAATAATAGTATTTCGAGACCGGTATCCTCCAAAGACACAGTTCCATCAGCGGAGTATCCAGATAAAGATGGTGATAAAGATTTCATTGCTGTCAACGGGGTTTCGCCAACCTTGAAATTGCATTTCATGCCATTAAGAGTATCACAAACTAAATCAATCATAGGCCATAATGCATAATGACAGTATGAAGCTTCAGAATCGCCAAGCTTTGATTCATTTCGGAGACAATGGATGTTTTGTGATCTGCATGAAAGTAATAACAAATTCAGCTTCTCTCTTTCTCTCTTTTTTTTTTTTTTTTTTTTTTTTTTTTTTTTTTTACCTACAAATAAAGAACACATGATAAAAGTGATTTCCATTTCAGTAACTTCACTTGAGTCGATTTTAGTTCTTGAGAATATAGTTGGTGCCAAAGAACGCGTTCCCTAATTCAAATTGACAAAATAAAATAAAATAATAAAAGGATTGAATTTCAAAAAGACGATATTTCGATATTTGCGTCTACTTACGTAGTCATCATTAAATAGAGTGGATCGTAAATAATTGGAGAATCGAGATATTGGGAAGACTGGCGGTTTGTTTTCGAGGACAACTTCATCATAGAATCGTGGCGGCACGTCTGGTTGTCTTTGAATATGCAGTCCTACTTGAATGATACCATGACTTTCCAGTCTATAATACAGATAATAAATAAATTGTTATAAGAGTATTCATGTTCTAACTGTTCCTTACCTGTATTGATGGAATCTACTAAAGTTACTTGCATTCAGAAAATCATTCATAATGTTGACCATGTTTATATCTGCCATAGAATCATCCTATATATTTTTGTCTTTGTTGTTGTTGTGGTGTAGGTGGTGAAGAAGAAGAAGAAGAAGATGTTAATGGTTGAGGCTGTTCTTGTGATTGGTTGGTTGTTGAAATAATGTTGTCATCACCATAGTTGACAATGGAATTTTGACCAATATGATACGTGTTGTTTGTTGTTGTTGGCGCTAGTGTTCCGTTTCTCTTCGTAGACTACAAATGGGCAGAAAAAAGTTGATGTATTAGTTTCGGTTCTTAGTACCCATCCTTTTTGTATTGTATTAAATTTACCGTGTTGCTTTTTATCCATACGCCGGAGTCTTCGGATTTTGACTAATACTTGCCATGCAAAGACGATAATTCGAAGTCAAAGTCTTTTTCGAGCAGTGAGAGAAATGACGTGCAAACTGATCGAAATACCAATGTTTGAGTGGTTCTTTAGCAAAATACTGTAAAAACGAGTCATTGCCATTGTAGGAATGGAGGTAATCGTCAGCGTTCATTTTTTAAGGAGAAGAGTTATGCGGAAAAACCGCTGAATGAAAAATGAAAATAAAAGCGCTGACAATACTCGATTGTTATTGGCCAAATGACTCCACACAAAATATGACGATTGCCGCGAAAAGTAAACCAACGACAATTCCCCTTTTTCTTTTTTCCATCACCTCGAACTGGCTTGAGGCTGGATTTATGAAGACAGCTAGACAATAGCATGCGTATACCTTTGGGATTTATTGTGGTGTATGCAGGTGGCCAGCTTGATACCTTGTAGCTTGAGTGGTTTCCCATACCATAGACAATAGCTTCCTCTGAGTTTCTTCTTCACAACAATCAACTCACTGGAAGTGGCTCAAGGATCAATATTGTCTTTTGAATATTCCGAGTGATGCATGCTCTCCGTATCGTATCGTATCTTTTTTTTATAGTGGAATGATATCTAACTTCGCTTTTTTTTTTTTTTGTAGGTGATGGACAAGAGCAATAGCAAAGAAATTGGACCTTACTAGTTTATACTGAGATCAAATGCAAAAAGATGGAAGAGATTAGTGGTATCAACTCAACGAATGCAGAAAGGGACTTGAGGAACTACAACAACAAGTATCAACATTACACCATCAACACGTGATAATGAAATGGTAATAATAATAATAATAATAATAATAAAAAAAAACGGAAAAAAACAGAAAAAGGGCTATTGACTGATGCAAAACGAATTCTTTTTTCTAAGATAAAGCGACATCGACCTCTCTATAGGCAGGAAGATCATGTATGTGATAATTGGTGCATTCCCATGGATCTTGATCAAATCCAGCTACTCGGTCCACCCTATCAACTCCCCTTTTTTTTTTGTCGAATCGTGTCCTTTACCACCTGCCGTACGCGTCAATCTGTTATGAAGTCTTACTACAATTAGCGTATAACCCCTTTTACCCTGCTCCCATTTAGTTTGTATATATGATTTTTTTATTTTGATGGAAAAAAATAAAGTTGTCTGTTGTTTTTTTTTAGTTTAGTTATTTTATTTTTTTTAACTACAGTATTTTTTTTTTTTTTTGCTTCTACATTGACCTTTTTTTTTTCATTATTGGCGACAAAAGTCAAAAAGGGCTCAATTCTAAGTGGAAAATTATTATTTTTTTTTTCCGCCAGCCACCATTTTTATTGGGTGAGGGGATGTTTTTTCTTTTTATTTTTACATACACTCCGTCTTTTTATTTTTTTTTTTTTTCTTCTTTCCCAACCTTTGGATATATATATATATATACACACACATCATTCAATATGACAACTCCCTTTCGACAAGGTTTAAGTAAGTATTTTTTTCAATTATAAAAGACTATTATATTTATTTATATTGGACTTCCTTTTTTTTTAATAATTATTAGACAAAGTGTACCTTCCCAATATTATTTTTAAAATGGTACGAGCACCTAATCTTCAACCTAACCAGGTAGCATTCCGAGTACCACCTAAATGTAATAAATTCGATATCCATTCCTATTTGACAAATATTTACGGCGTGAATGTACAAGAAGTACGTACAATGAACTATGGCACAGTACACAAAAAAGGTCGCAACGGTAAAACTGAAGTGGTACAATCAGCATACAAAAAGGCTATTGTGACATTGGATAGTGAATTTGTATATCCACCAGAACCTGAATGGTGTGAATTAGATAACGAACAACAAAGATTGGGTACCAAGGCAGCTGGACGAAAACTCAAGGGTTGGCGATTTAGAGGTACTCCTACCGAACGAGCTGATTTGAAGCAAGTCAATGATCAATTACAGGCTCGTATGGAAGCTGAACAAAAATCAAAATAGAACACACTATTCCATTCATTAGTTAGTCATATATATATATACTCCCTTTCTCCACTTTTTTTTTTTTACAGCATTTGTACTCTTCGTTTATAAAATAGACATATTTTTTTTTAATACACTCAAAAATCGTTTATTGTTACTCTGTGTATGTTTATGCTAATGAAGCATTCTTTTGTTTCTATTTTATAATTTTGATTTTATCTTGTTTTCAAAGGAATAATAAGATGAAGGCACTACATAATCAGAAGAAATACTATCGATCGATGTTGTACCTTTATAATATTCATATAACAAGAAAAAAGTAAATATGAGATAATGATGATTTTTCTCTTCTCTTTGTTTTCCTTTTTTTTTTTACCTGCTAAAGCCATGGCAAGTCGAAGATCATAATTCAAATGATTCAAGACACGTTTAATTCCATTTTCTCCCTAAAAAAAAGAAAAAAAATAAGAAATTCATCATTCATCTTTTTTTTTTTATTTTATTCATACATCATATGCCAATCCCCATAGAACTGGACGACCAATGAACACTGCTCTAGCACCAAGAGCAAGTGCCTTGAAAACATCGGTACCTTTTCGGATTCCTCCATCTATATAGACCTCCACATTAGTGTTCTTACAAGCATCCACAATTTCAGGTAAGACCTCCAACTATCATAAAAAAAAATATAATCCATTAAAATTCAGAAGAACAATACGAACAAATATATATATATAGATTACCGTTGCAGGACATCCATCTAATTGTCTACCACCATGATTAGATACAATAAGACCAGATACACCATGTTGAATAGCCAAACGAGCATCCTCAGCCCTAAAAATACCCTTTAACACGATAGGTAAAGAAGACAAAGAACGTAACCAAGCAAGATCAGCCCAAGATAAAGATGCATCAATATGACCAGTCAAATAAGCGCCTTCTCCCGTACGAGCATCATCATCGTCGTCTTCATTACTAAAGTTCCCTAATCGCAGATGACTGGGTAGTTTAAACCCTGTACGAGTATCTATCAAACGACGACCCAAACGAGGTCGATCTACTGTCACCACCAATGCCTTGTAACCTACTTTTTCACAATGTCGCACCAATTTCGCCGTGACTTCCCGATCTTTTTCTACGTACAGTTGGAACCATTGTAATGCGTCCTTTGAAATCGATTGGGCTGCTTTTTGGATATCATCCATACTATAATTACTATAAGTGGCTGCACAATAACAAGTACCCAACGAAGCACTCGCTAAATAAAAAAAAAAATAAATAAAAAAAAAATAGGGTGGGGATGGATTAAATCAAGAAAAGTATCCCAAAAGTATTCTTTCAATAGGTTTTACCTCTGGCTGTGGCCAATTCACCATCATCATGTGCCATTTGATGGAAAGCAGTCGGGGAGAAACCAATAGGTGTTTGGATGTGCTGACCTAATATGGTTGTTGAGATATCGATTTTTTCCACATCGACTAATATTTTAGGTCTAATCAATAGTCTATATAATAATAATCACAATAAATAAATCAATTATATGTATATATTCTTCATATTACTGGTCATAAGCTTGTCTATTTCGTTGCAAAGTCATTTCACTATCAGCCCCTGAACTAAAATATCCAAAAATGGCTGCATTGAGTGATTTTTGAGCAAGAGCTTCGAAATCATCTATTGTAATAGGTTGAAAATGATTTGGCATATTGAATAATAATAAAAAAGAAAGAAAGAAAGAAAGAAAGAAAGAAAAAAAAAGAAAAAAAAACGCCAAAAGTAGATCCGTAGCACTGTTTAACAGTAATAGTGTGAGAAATCTTTAGGTGATTTGCTAAATTTCCCTTTTCCCCGAAAAGAAATGCATACACTCTCTTGATGATCAAACGAAATGTACAACTGATATCGATTTCCTTTTATTTCTGTAATATTAAATGCAAAATATGTAATCTATCTATTTTTTTCTATGAATGTTGCGTAATTCCTTGACTAGATCCGATGGTACAGGAGGTTCAAGACTTGAGGGTGTATAAGTCACTTTCAAAGTATCTTCAGGTGATGTTGCAAAGAATTCTTCTATAAAAACAAGTATATATGTTAATATATATATTATGTTTATTTGAGTTCAAACTTACCACTTCCTCTATCGTTATATTTTCGAGTTGGCTTTGGAATTTCCACATCAGAGTTTCGAACAAATCGAGTCCATCGATTCACTACACGACCATCTTCCAGAGTTTTTTCAACACGTCGACGTTCAATACGAGTAGGGATTCTATCATTAAAAAGTAAGATTAGTTTTTAAAAATAGAGATAACATGTAAGATAACATACTGAGTATCAGGATGAAGAAGCATCACATTAGATACATGAATAGGTTGTTCTTTTCTCATGATGCCTTCAGGAGCAGCAGGTTGTAAAGGGACATGTTTTTTGGCCTACAAAAAAAAAAATACGTTAGCTTATAGTCTCCATTGGGGAAGAACCTGCTTACCAATTTCTTTCCTTCCACAATCACTGTATTTGTTTTACGATCTACACTTTTGATTTCACCAATGGTATCTTTATCCTTTCCAGCAATGATCGCAACCTAAATAGAAAGAGTTCATAAATGGATTCAACTTTTCTTTTTTTTTTTTCTTTTTACCTTATCCCCGGTAACAATGTTCCATTTTGTCAGTCTATCTTTAGGGTGTACCCATTGTGGTTTTGACATCATTCGTGAACTAATACCTTGAGCCTTGAACCGATGCATATTGATATAATAATTAAAATGTCAATAATAAAAAAAAAATATAGAAAGGAACAGGTAAAAAAAAAAAAAAAAAAAAAAAGAAGTGAGAAAAGTTGAAAGAGGACGGGGGCTTTTCACACTCCGGTCAAGTGTGCTTGAGACATCAAAAACGTGACTCTCCCTATCAAGCCGCTTTTCTCTTTTGAAAGGTGGCGGTCTATCAACTTTTTTGTGCAAAAAGAGCGGAAAACTATTTTCTCTCTTTCTTTTTTCTTTTTTTTCATATCAACATCATGGCCGATACTCTTCATCCTAATACAGACGTAGGTGCTGTTGAAGAACCTTTAGATCTTGTTCGGTTATCATTGGATGAAAGAATATATATCAAACTTCGTGGTGATCGTGAACTTCGTGGTGTTTTGCATGTAAGAAAAAAAAAAAGGTCGCGTTATTGTCATAATCTCACCTTTTTTCCTCATCTTTTATAGGCATATGATGGTCATTTGAACATGGTTCTTGGCAATGTAGAAGAAACTATTACCATTGTTGATGTCAATGAAGACACTTTCCAAGAAGTCATTAGAGTAAGTATGAAGGTAATCATTATCTCTTCAACCACTCATGCTTATTTTTTTCATTATAGACTGTGAAACGAACTTTTGATATGTTGTTTGTTCGTGGCGATGGTGTTATTTTAGTATCTCCACCTTCAAGAACCTAAATTCCTTTTATTAACAACAATCTTTTCTTCATTGTATATTTCCATTTCATTCTTCTTCTTCTTCTTCTCTTTCACACGCACGTACGGATGCTTCTTGCAACCATCCATATTTTAACATACATACAAACCTGATATATCTCCTTTCTTATTTGATAATTCACTGAATAAAAACAACAACTATTTATATAATTGTACTACAATATATATTATCATTAATGATCATTATTGAAAGAGAGTGAATGATATGTATGATGGTATTTATTGATGAATGCAATATGTATTCTAAAAAAAAAGGTAGCCTATGTTTTGGGAGTTGCCGTGATCCAACCACTTTCAATGAAGAAATCATAAATCTTGCTAGTTTTATTGACATCAATCTTGATCAAAGCACGAGTGGCTCGTCGTTTCAAAAAGCCTTGTTTCGCATAAGCAGCCAAAATAGTATCCTTGATGACCAAGTAAGGACGTGGTAGTAGACGTAATGTGGAACATAGTTTTTGTTCTTCCGGGGTTAATAAATCAATCCCATCCGCAGTAGAAATATCAAGTGGATTGGCTGGCTTGCGTGCAGTTGGTTGAGCAGGAGAAGGTACAGTAGGCGTTCTAAAAGGTAATGGTCGATTGGGCATGAGTCTTGGCATGGTATTGATTGATGTCGTAGTTGAAGAAGAAGAAGAAGAAGAAGGGATCGAGCCAGCGATTCTTTCCTGTTGTTGTTGTTGTTGTTGTTGTAATTGTTGGTGTAATAAGACCGATGGTGGTATAGTTGTTGTTGTTGTCTCTGGATACTGAAGTCGTTCATGAGTAGTGGCTAATAATTGTTTAAGATATTCCAAACGATGTTGTTTATCTCTTTCGTATTGTTCACCTTGCTGTAGAGTGGATACACCGGCCACATAACGCCAATGTTGTAGTTGAGCAATACGGTCTCGTAATTGTTGTTCACGCACCAGACCATGGACAAAGTGTTCATAATCTGCAGCAGTTTGAAGACGACAAAATACTTTGGTTTGATTGACAAGTTTCTTTTCTAAACTAGATCGTTTCCTTTCATGCCATCGTCGTTGTGCACGAAAATCTAACCATTGTCGTTCAAAAACAAATCGTTTGTATTCCATTCGTCGATCCAGTTTTGTATTATAGATATCTAACATGTGCAACTTGAGTCGAATATCTTGTTCGGTGTCGTCTTGATAAAATGCTAGATCTTTGATCACCTGCTCTGCATCATTCAATGGTTCCACTTCAAATTCTTTTCTTTTAGGCATATAACCTTGAATATCATGATAAGCGGGCCCACTTGCCATAGGCTTTTCCGACTTTGTCATTATATCAAAAAAAAAAAAATATATAAAACGAGGAAAATATAGTTTTTTTTTTTTTTTTTTTTTTTTTTTTTTTTTTTGATATTGATACTGCAAGCGGAAATGTAAAACAGTCTGAGCCTGGATTTTTTTTTTTCGAATGGTTGTGTATTGGGACCATAGGGATCAGTGAATTTTTCCTTCTTTCCCTTCACTCATATCACTTACTCTGGTAATAACCTCGAAAAAGAAAAAAAAAAAATTTCATCGATGACAACTCTTTTACACCAAAAAAAAAAAAAAAAGAAAAAAAAGATATTATCGATATAGATGGATGAATGGATGGATGGATGGATGGATGAATGGATGAATTGATTTTTTTTTTAAAAAAATATTTGTCGGTCATTAGGAACAATGAAGTATCTTGCTGCTTATCTTCTCCTCACTACTGGTGGTAAGGCCTCTCCTTCCGCTGAAGATGTCAAGAACATCTTGAACACTGTCGGTGCCGAAATCGATGAAGAACGTGTTTCTGCTTTGATCGCTGCTCTTGCCGAAAAGGACATTGCTCAACTCATTGAAGAAGGCAAGGAAAAGATGTCCTCTGTCCCTACTGGTGGTGTTGCCGCCGCTGCTGGTGGTGCTGCTGCTGGTGGTGCTGCTGAAGAAGCCAAGGAAGAAGCCAAGGAAGAAGAAAAGGAAGAATCTGACGAAGTAAGTAGACATACTTGGAAAAAATAAGTTCAATACTTACTCTTCCTTTTTTTTTTTTTAATAGGATATGGGCTTCGGTCTTTTCGATTAAACTGAATCATTTGTTTAGTATATATATATCTTTTCGTCCTTTTTTTATCAATAAAGATTATTCATATTCATTGATTTCGTTTCATTTTATGCAACAGTGTCTACAAGGGAAACAAGATCTGATTAGGTTTTTATTTGATTGAATCACAAAAAAAAAAAAAAGGAGACGCGTATAAGGGAAAATGATGATAATATTGTTTGTTGATGATAATGATGATATATATATATATAATATAAAATAAAATAATAAAGGTAAAAAAAAAAGCTATTCTATATCAGGAAGTGAACTATAAAAATAATGTAATAATGTGTAGTTCCATCAAAATCGTTGATCAAATATTGTTGTCTAATGCCCATTTGTTGTTATCTCGTCTTGATCGAAATTGATCTTGTTGTTGTTGTTGTTGTTGTTGTTGATGATGATGTATTTGTTGTTGAGGTGATGGTTGATAAGGTATGGTAGGCATGGCATGTTGAGGATGACGTGACATAGATGGATGTGATGGTGGAGGCGGTAAGACCTGTTGAGATTGAGCAGCATAATGATGGTTCAATAATGCAGGCGATGCTCGAGGTGGCTGGTGATGATGATGATGATGTTGTTGAAGCTGTTGTTGATGATGATGATGATGATGATGTTGTTGTTGTTGTAACTGTTGTTGTTGTTGTTGATGTTGTTGTTGTTGATGAGTTAATCCTTGAGGTTGTATACTATGTGAATGTGTTTGATGATATCGTAACCCATTAGCTGTTCGATAGGCTTTTTTACAACCTGGAGCATCACATCGATAATTCTTGCCTACATCTTCACCTGGAGGAGTAATACCATGTCCTGATGATCCTTTTGCTTCCCGAAGATGATATTGTAAACCATTGATGTTCTTGTAGCGTTTTGAGCATCCAGGCATAGCGCAGCGATAAGGTTTATCAATACCATCTAGATTTGGGTGTCCACTTTTCATATGATAGAATAATCCACTTGACATTGGAAAGTTGGCGAAACATCCAGGCATACCACATCCATAAGGACTCACTCCAGGCGCAAATTCTTGTTGTTCATAATCCTGGACACGTCTATCCAAACCTTGTTGTGATGTTTGTTGATGATGTTGCTGAGGTTGTTGTTGCATATGATGTTGTTGATACTGAGCCAGAGTACCTTGTGATAATTGACTAAAAGTGAAAAATCAGTTTATATGTTCCCATTCAATCATTTTTTTTTTCCTCTCTCACTTTTCCTCCTTTTTTTTTTTACAGTTATTTTCCTTACCGAATAGGAGATCCTTGAGTTGAATTAGGTGTACTGAGTATAGAAGAATTCAAAGGTGGTAATGTTGCTGGTAGATCTCCTGATACACCTGATCCATGTACCATATTACTAATATCAATTGGATTGTAGACTTGAGGCACATTTTGTTGTTGAGAAGTATGTTGAGGATGATTTTGAGATGGATGTTGTTGTTGTAATA
The DNA here is from genome assembly GCF_025201355.1 of Halteromyces radiatus. Lineage (NCBI taxonomy): Eukaryota > Fungi > Mucoromycota > Mucoromycetes > Mucorales > Cunninghamellaceae > Halteromyces > Halteromyces radiatus. Next base: position 550,916 of record NW_026251695.1, on the reverse strand, counting down.
CAATATCCTGTGTGCCTAACTAAATATCATCACAACAATTATTATTATTATTATTTCAGTAAAAGATGATTATTTATAAGTTATACTGTCGACATGTTTGTTCTATATTACTATGACTTACTGAGCTATAATTGTATTGTCTTGAAGTACTGTAAGGTGCTTGCTGTTGTTGTTGCTTCATCATTTGAGGAGATAAGGTATTGGTTGGTTGTCTATAAGCATAGGATGAGGAAGATCCATTAGCTGTATTTGGTAAAGAAGGTGACATTGATGTTTGTTGTTGTTGAGGTTGATCAGATGATGATGATGATGATGATGATGATTGTTGTTGTTGCTGTTGTTGTGATAGGTATTCATACGATTGTGGTGTTGTTGTTGTTTTTGTTTTTGTTTTTGTTGTTGAAGTACCAACAGGGATAGTATTTGATGAAGACCGAACTGAGTCAGATGTAGTAGTTGAGTCTTGTTGTTGTTGTTGTTGTTGTTGCTGATAGGTTACTGTATTGTATGGAATGGTTGGTGTCCTTGCTTGTTGTGGTTGTAATTGAGTATTTGGTTCTGGAAAAGTAGTTTGTCTTTGATCAGAAGATTCACCATAGTTGTATAGATGATGATACTATAAAAAAAGACATTAAAAAAATAGAGAAAAAGAAAAAGAAAAAAAAAAAAAGAGATTTATATTAGATATCAAAATAAAAGAAAGAAAAAGGATGGATCTCCTTATTTCATTCTATTATTATAATAATAAACTGTTCAATGGTTCTAGTTTGTCTTACCATGATCTTTCTAGTTTTCAACTAATGGATAATGTACCAATAAGTTGAGTATGTAAAATAAATAAAAAATAAAAAGAAAAAGACAAAGAAAAAAGAAAAAGGAAAGACTACAGAAAAAATGCGCGTCGCTGGGATTGTTTTAATGATTATTTTTTTTTTTTTTTAGGTCGGAAGAGCAAGAAAAAAAAAAAGCCAGTCGGGCGTGATACCAGCTTTAGATCACATTTGTTCGGTTGGTTAGTTTCGAACTCAAGCATAGTTAAAACAAATTAATTTTCTACATAATAATAAAATACTACAATTGATTTGCTTTAAATCTTTTATTCATGATGATGAGAGGTATGTTAGTAAAAAAAAATGCTGTAATACTAAACTTTAATGTAATAAAAAGGAAGGATGAAAAAGAAAAAAAAAAAGTACAATATAAAAACATGAGGTAAAAAGGGAATAATATATGTTGTATGCGAGGTTTTTGTTGATTATGAATCATCCTCTTCTTCTGAGTCCATCATTTCTTCAAGTTGTCTAGTTTCTTCAATCAATTTGACAATATCTTCCTTTGTGGCTACAGACAATACAAATGGATGCTTAAATAATAATAATAATAAAAAAATAAAAATAAAATGAGAATTTAATCATCAATCACATTATAACTGTTTATCTTACCCTTAAAAGAGTAGCAGCATCTGGGCGTTTAGTTGGATCAACAGTAGTACATTTTTGTACAAAATCCTTGAATTGTTCAGACCAACGATCAGGTTCTGAGAATGGAGGAATACCATTGGATGCAATTAAAAATAATGCCTATTTTTTTTTTTTAAAAAATTAGATATAATATAAAAAAAGGATCCATTATTTTTATTACTTACTCTAAGAGGAGGATATTCTACATAAGGAGGATCACCTTGAGACATTTCAATCATTAATACACCCAAAGACCAAATATCAGCTTTTGCATTATATTCTTGACCTTTGATCACTTCAGGTGCCATCCAATAAGGAGTTCCAATAATAGAATTTCGTTTCGGTTGATTCTTGGTTAATTGAGCACAATGACTAAAATCAGTCAATTTGATTTCTCCACGCATATTGATCAAAACATTATCACTACGAATATCTCGATGAATTCTTCCAAGTCGATCCAATTTTCCAAGAGCACGTAATATATCACGAGCCACACGTCCCATTTGATCTTCAGTCATTCTTTCACGATAATCCTTTTGTTCCATATCATCATCATTATCATCATTATTGTTGGTTGTTTCAATTGAGATGATATCTGATAATGCAACATCCATATATTCCATTACTACCCATACTTCCGTATCTGTTATATAACAGGCAATAAATTCAACAATATTTGGATGTCGACTCATTTTCATGGTAGTCAATTCGTTTCGTACTTTGCCCAACTTTTGTTCCGCATCTTTTGATATCTTTTTGATGGCTACCTATATACATAAAGAAAAAGCGAATAAGTATAATGTAGCAAGTATTAATGACTTATATAATACATACTATGCGATTTGTACTGATTTGTTTGGCAGCATACATAGGACCTGATTCACCTTCAGCAATCAACGTAAAGTCCGTATAGAGTTGAGTTGGATCAGCATGATCAATAATATCATCTATTTTTATATGTACATATCAATAATAGTTGTTCAGACATTTTCTTTTGTTTTTATTCATTACCAATAAAGTTAGAGTCCAAATCCAAATGAGTTTTGTCTTGATCTTCATTTTTAACATCTACAAAAAAATGGAATCAAAAACTCGATGATCAGTATAATAAATCAAGATCATATATATATATATATTACCTATTGGTGATTCGATATCAGAAGTAGATGTATGAGAGGAAGCCAAAGAAACAGAAGAAGTAGAATCAATGAAAGAAGAAGATGGACGACGTAATGGAGCTAATTTTGAATGACGAGCTCTTGAAGGAGGAGCAAATCCAATAGGTAATTCTGATATTTTATCATTGTTATTGGTATGATCCGACTTGGTATCTTGTTGTTGTCGTTGTTGTTGTAGTGAATCAGGCATTCGTACATGCATTAAACGTTGTACTGCTTTTGGATTTGCATTTACGATATCTTCACTGATACCAGATGCCTTTAATATCTTTTGCCATTCCAATGGTAATCCTTTGAATCCATTTTGATCTACTTCTACGTGTATATGATGTTGAATATTGTAAGGTTTTCCTATCAATGATGGTTTTTTATCGTACAAGGTTGATCTATTTTTTGTTGATAATAATGTATTGGATAATGTAGAAATGTCTTTTGTTGTTGTATTGCTAGTACTAGTGGTATTTGTAGAGGATGAAGAGATAGTAGTAGCAGATCGAACAGATGGAGTTGGTTTCTTTTTACCTATAAAATATATTTGACAAGTTTAGATGGACATATAAAAAAAATTTTTTTTTTTTTTTTTACCATTCACAGGAGATGGGACAAGGTTTGGATTAATATAGTTCGTATCTAGAACATCATCACTTGGTAAGTTTGATTGCCATACATCAGGTAATCCCTATATAAGTATAAAATATGTTAATATAAAAAGAAAAAAAAAGTTTGTTTGTTATTTTATTTTACCATATATTTGCCATTGTCTTTGTTATATTCTACATGAATACCATGTTCAAACTGTGTTGGTTTTCCAATATCTAATATTTTATTATTATCGTTACAAGTCTGTAAAGACGGTCGAGTACTTGATTTTGATAACCTTGATACGACTGAAGCACTAGAATGGTTAGCATGTTGGTATAATCTTCCCAAGCTTGATAAAGTTGATGATGACTTCATTTTCCGAAGATTGTGACTTGAAGATGGTGGTGATGAGGATGGAAGACCAGCAGTTGATGGTCGAGGAGGTGGAGGATATCGTGATGAAGTGTGTGAAGGAGTGGCAACCGTATTTCCCATATGTATATTATCTATATATATATATATGTATGTATGTGTATTGTTATTGAATATAAGAAGAAGAAGAAGAAGAAGAAGAAGAAGAAGAAACGAATGTATTTATATATATATAATGTGGGAAGGAAGGAAAGAATAGTTATAAAAATGGAGAAACCAAGAATCAAAAGAAGAGAAAAAAAAAAAAAAAAAAAAAACGGAGAAAAAGAGAAAAGGATGTTTTTTTGTCTGTGTCACCAATAGCAAACTTCTTTGTTCCTTTTCAGGTAATGATGCCTCAAAGCTTTTCTTCAACGGGAATTCAACATGTGTATCTTTATTCCCGGCCAAGATGTAAGGTAGGTCCCTTATTAAAAACAATGAAATACTACCAAAACAATACTGTATATCAAGTAAAAAGATCATAATCATACTTTTTTTATTTATTTATTTTTTTTTTTTGATAAATAATACAAATGTTTCTATAAAGATATATCTACAACTAATAATAATAATAATAATATATATACTTTTTTTTAATCTTCATCATCTTCAATATCTGGTAATGGGAAGGTCAAAATAGCAGCTACACCAGTCAATTGATTTAATTCTACATAAATAAAGAAATATTTTCTTAATATTCTTCTTTTTGTCTTTTTTTTTTTTTTTTCAAAAAACTTACGTTCACCAGATACATGTAAACTTGAAAATACAAATACTTTTCCACCAGCTTCTCTGACTTGTTCTACCAAAGTAACATATTTCTTACGAGTATCCATATCTGCCGATCTAAATAATTCATCCGTAACCAATAATGTACCAATAGCACCACGTTCATGTGCTTTGGCAACATGATCATATCCATAAAACGCCCTATCTGCATCCGTATTCAACATTTGATAAAACGCATCCAAAGCTTGTACTTCCCGTGCTGCCTTAGTATCCGCTAATCTGGCTAAAATCGCTGGATCTTGCATCACTTCATTTAATGCATGTTTATGTCCACTTGAACTATGAATTTGAATAAACTTGTACTTGTTTTCAAATAATGCTTTGTTGTCGGTTTTCTTTTTAATAACAAAAAAAAAAAAAAAAGAATTAAATTTCATTTCTATACTTGTTTTTATTTTATTTTATTTTATTTTCTTACCACTGCTTGATCAAAAATATAATCATATAATTGATCCTAATTAGAAAAAAAAAGAACATAAAAAGAGTAAATAGAATTATCATCATTATATATATATATATTACCTTGACAAATCCAGGACTAGCAAGAATAATGGCCTTAATAAAAGATAGATCAACTGTTCGTATTAAGGCTTGATAAATTTGATCATAGAATCGAGTAAGACCTTTTTCATGATTAGTAACAGAACCTTTTCGTTTTCTTGGAATTGGCATTTCTATTCTTTGTTTGACAACCGTCATATGTTGAGTCAAAAAGCAAAGATTGGCTAAACCTAAAAAAGTGAACATTCAAATCAATTATCCATCCTATTCTTTTTAATTATTATTATTATTATTATTTACCTTCTTGACATACAATAGCTACTACTTCAGCATTTTTAGTGACATCACATGCATCTTCTACACGTTCTAAAGCGATTACATCCCACTTTGGTTTCAATAAAGTAAAATTTCGATTTAATTCCAAGTCGATTGTATGATAACTTCCCATCTTACAAAAAAAAAAAAAAAAAAGAATAGTGTTTGGATCAATTAATTCTATTTATTTAATTTATTTAATTTATTTATTACCTTAACATGAGCATTTTCACTTGATACACGACCATTGATACGTAATAAACCCACTTGAGGATCAAAGTCAACAGTTTCTACTGTGATAGTCAAAGTTAATCTAATACGTTGACTTGAAGTAGATCCAGTAGAACTTTCGGACTGAAGTCGTCTATATATAAAAAAAAGAGTAAATATGAAATAAATCACTTCCTTATATAAATATCGTAATAGTTTTTTTATTTAATTATTTACCTTATAGTAGTTGCTTTGATCATATCGTCCTTTGCAATAAGATTATAGACATGCCACATATCTTCCAATTCTTCAGGTAACAATGTCACTGAACCAGATTCATCTTTATCTATAGACTTGCTTATTAACTAAATAAAAATATTATCAATTGAATATCCAATTTTATGTATATGAATACTATTTTACCTTCATATTGATTTCCTTTCGGAAACGGAGTTGAGAGAAAAAGATAAGAAAGAAAGAAAAAAAATAAAATAGAATAAAAAAAGAAAAAACCTTTTGAACTTATTTTCAAACTGCGCCTCTATGCCAACGTTGTTGGGCAGTAATTTTTATTCATTATAATTAGTAATTCTCGCTGGTCATAGAATGATATCCTGTATCCCTATTTCTTGATGATGTACTAACTGAAATTTCTGTCATCGTCGCACCTAACGAAAATAATAATAATAATAAATCATATATTTCATTTGAAATAATGAATAAAAAAAACTTACTATCTCGTTTATTACTACCCCAAGTACCTAGTGAATAATATATATATGAGTTCTCTTTTTTTTTCTTTTAAATATCTTTAAACTTACTAATACTATTCAAAATGATAAAAGATATAATGAAATGAGTACAATCGTTTTAATATTTATATTATACACAATAATACTTTACGTTGATCTTTTAATTTCTGCTGATTTTCTTTCTAATTCTGGTATATCTTTTGTCATTGGAGATCCATTAGAATCACTATCCCCTATAAATATATAGGAATAAGAAATAATAATAATAATAATAAATATATAAAAAAAAAAAACTTACCATAATAAGAGATAGAATCAATAGGATCATCCACTACAATAGAACCATGAGTATAATCTAAACCAAAACTAGGTCTTGGATGAACTCGAGAAACTGAATGATGATTTCTTGTTCTTCTTCTTGATAATAAAGTAGAATAACGTCGAACTGATGATCTTTGAATATTATCATTCTCTTCCAATTGATAATGAGGAATAGGATCCTCATGATTCATCACCCGACCCAAATATCTCAAGGTGAATTGTCGATATTGGTTTGGGAATAACATGTGTGTACGCCATGTCACATCTACATCTGCTGTTGTTCTAGATCCGATCAAATAATATCCATCATCCTCCTCTTCACTAGAATCCACATTCATCCCACCACCTTGATCATGATGATGATAATTGATCAGTAACAAAAAGTTTTTATATCGTCGAATACCAAGTACCATCGAATCTGGAAGTAACCAATGTTCCTTCAATAATCGTATACCTTCTTTGTGTTGTCTCTTGGCAGCTTGGATTAAATCTAATGAGAATGGACTTGGATTGTTTCCATAACATGCATTCATTGCATAAGCAAGATCTTTTTTTTTTTTTGAGAAAAAAAGAAGAATAGATGAATGAAAATATAGAGATCAATATATATTTTTTTTATTACCTTTAATTTTGTTTTGTTTTTGTTTTTCTTCTTCTGATGTATATTCTTGTTCTAATGCTCTAAAATGCAATTGTCGTAAAAGGATGGGTTCAATATCATACATCGATGTTGTTTTTCGTCTAACACTTTTTTCAATGAATTCGATCATGGCTCTTGATGATGAAACAGATGAAGATGATGTTTGATTTATCGATGATGATGAAGATGATGATGGTGGAGAATGGCCAATGGTACGTCGTAATCGTTGAATAACAGATTCTGTGCCTGGATCAGTAACTGACTTTTTAATCATGCCTAAATTATTCAACATGGTTCCTCTAACAAATAAATAAATAAATAAGTATAAAATAGGTTACTAAATAAATCCTTCTTTCTATTGAATCTGGATACCTAATCCATGCAGATTCTTTTTCTGTGGGTTGTTTTTCTCTTGATAGGTCGTTCACTATTTGTTCTACAGCTGCATCATGAATATTATATTCTTGATCACAATACCAACATTTTAAATAGACTGTAGGATCTGTTCGCCATCTTCCATAGTCATGGCTAACCATACATAAATTTAAATCATGCATGAATAATCTCTTTTTTTTTTTTTTTTTTTTTTTTTTTTTTTTGTTTTACCTTGATATTTTAAAACATTTTTTACATAAAGGACATTCCTGATAACCAGGCAGTTGTTGATTCATATCATCAATTGTCAAGATGAAGGGTTCATCCCTTCCTTTAGCGCACTCCGATGTCCAAAATTGGACTGATTCCCTATTTGGAGCATTTCGTTGGAAATGCTACCAAAATAGATAAATAAATAAAATAAACAAAAAAGTATTTAATCATTTCTATTTTTTTTTTTTAAAAAAAAAAAAAAGAAAATTACTATCTGCTTTAATGGCATTGGAAAATTTAACATATGTGGCATCATTCTTTGGCAATCTTCATAAAATCGAAAAGGTGATACGAGATGCGCATGACTCATATAAGCAACATCTATCCTTCCCACAATAAGTTATTCATTTCATCATGATTCGTCTTTTTGTTTGTTGTTCTTTTTATTACCGATTGGAGGGATGATGATGGAAGAAGAAGTATTATCAATTCTTTTCTGACATCCTTGAATCCAAGCTTGATAACGTAACTCAGCTCTTGCATGGAAAGTATCCAAATGAGTTGCAAATGTATGATGAAGTTGTTGGAATTGTTCGAGTAAAGAAAGATAATAAATAGTATTTTCTACCGAGACGTCGCTATCTAATAAAGGGAATGTATGTTTGATATGATTGAAAGAGATAGGATCAAATTGATTAAATGGCATCGTTTTAAATAAATGATCACTATAAAATAAAATAAAAATGAAATGAAAAAAGAAGGAAAGAAAAAAAAAAGTAAAATAAAAAAAAAAGGTTATTATTGATGTGACATTATTGGACTACGTAAGAAAACACAAAACCAAACAAAAAGAAAAAAACAATAATAATATATACCTTTAAATAGTGGTACAAGATAACGAGCCACTTTACACATGATCCACAAATAAAACTCATCATCACTCTATAAGGAAATACTTTTCCCCTTTCATCAACTATCGTTTTAAAAGTTTTGAAAGCTTCAAATAGAGTCATATGAAAAGGGAATCCACCCATTTTGATTTCACAAAAAGAAATACATACATATATATATATCTTCAGTGAAAGTTCATGTTTTGTCAAAAATAACAGTGTCGCAGAGGTCCTGGCTATGAGATTTTGTATTTTGATCTATAAAAATTGGAATATTCCATATTCACTTTAAATTCAAACCATTTGTGTTTTTCAATCTAAAATGATGATAATCCTTGGGATCAAAGAACAAAAAAAAAAAAAAAAGGGAGATATCTCCTTAGTCTAAGTATCTTTTATTTTTAAGCAGTTACATAAAGTTGAAGCCTTTACGTCATGGAGATCTCTTCCCCAATCAAAACAAAAAAAAAAAAAAAGAAAAAGCGAGTCCACGTGAGCAAACTCATTTCCGTGCGGGACCTATAAAATAGTCAAGGACGGGAACTTCATACATTATCATTAAGTCGCACGATGCTCTTTTAGGTAATTTGTTCTGTTCCCCTCTTTATCTCTATACAGTCGCCCCTTAAAAATAAAATTATGATAATGTCTATTTTTTTTTCTTATTTTATCTTTCTTTCTTTGTTTCATTCCCTTTATCCTATCCTCTTTTCTTGAACTTATTGAACTTGTTTATTATATAGCATCATTCATCATCATCCTTTCTTATATGCCTTTACTTTTATAGTATAAAATATGAATCAAACCATAGATTCCTTTACCAATTTTGATCCCTCACACATAAATCATCATCATCATTATGAAAATCATCATCAAACCTATCGTCATCGCCATCATCGAAATTCTCTTCCCACAATACTTCCTTATGGTGTGATACCTTCATACAATAAGAAACGAAGAAAAACAGCACCTGCATTGGTAACGATATGAATAGTGAATGTAAAGAATGTTGTCGCTCACCTTTCTTTTTTTTTTTATTATTTTTATTACTATTATATATATATATATATATATATAATATATATTATCTATAGACACAAGAATCATCCGCAACGGCCCCTTACCCCTTTTTTCAGTTAGCACTCTCATCTTCCCCCTCTTTCTTTACGTCATTAGCTAACAAGTGGTTTTCAAGTAAAAAAGATACATATCCTTCAAAACATACCGAAACTGCAGGAAATAGGATGAACTCACCTGTTGGATTCATGCCCTCACAACCATCTACGAAAACAGCATATTTATCTCCTATTAAAGTAACAGCACCCATTCAATCGCACGATAGTTTTTCTTACTCATCATCACCGCCATCTTTAGATTCATCAAGTTATAGTTCAAGCAGTAGTAGTGATACAAATGATTCTGTATTCGACGATCCTTCAGAAACAACATACGATCAACAACAATATTATTATTATTCTCCAACCTATTATGATAATAGTATCAATAGTGCTACAGCATCTACCTTATCCGGTCTATTGTGTGAACATTACGTACAATCACAATTGATGATGATGATGTCCTCAACAGATACTAAAAATGATAATGATGATGACGATGATGATGATGATGATGATGATGGAAAACAGGATACAGACGAAGAGGATGGTTGTCCTATTTTAACACCTACATCCACCAATACAAGTATCGAATCGTCTTTTCTTAACAATGATATGGATTACAATTTTGACAACAATAATGATCGAACGCTAATGGATGGGTCAAATGATGCAGCTTGTTTTCCCATTGACGTGCCTTTAGCAACATTTCGAGTCTTTCAAGCACCGAATGATGATGATGACGATGATGCAGTGGCATGTGATGACGATCTATTAAAACAGCATGATATGATCAAAAATGATAAGTCACTGGAAAGTCGAGAAACTTTATTAGAAAATAGTTGGGCTAACTGGCAAAAAGCATGGCAAGGTAAACACTGGATTTTATCCATGTCTGAAGGTGAACAACAAGAAGATTGTATACCCAATAATAACAATAGTAATAATAATAATAAACAAGTCGATTTATCAAGTCCTAAACGTCAGATGATACGTGGTAGAGAACCTCGAATGAATTCTGCTCATCTTCGAATGCTTGTGGCCGAAGTCAATATGATGCGTGCGGATAAAATCATTGGTCCCTTACGTCCTAGAAATTATCTTCCTAAACGTTCCGATCCTTTTCTTGATACTTCTCCCTCTAGTCCTCTTTGTTATGTTCAAACTATTGTTTAATAAAATTTATATACAAAAAAAAAAAAAAAAGGAATGCGGTGTTATTTGTGGTGACTTGAAGAAAGACTTGACCAATCAAATCAATTACATTCCGACTGTTTTTTTTTATTTTTATTTTTTTTATTTTTTTTCAAATCGAGCTATTTGTCATCTTTTCTTTCCTTTTCCCTTTTTATTCTAGTTTGTTAAATTATACAATGTCTTCTAATTTGATTAATGCCAATCCTACAGTATACAATACTAAAGTAGTCCGTAGAGAAGAAACTGAAGCTGAACTTGACGATGATATTCAAGATCCTATTGATGCTGACGAAATTTTTGACTTGATTCGGTCTATTAGTGATCCGGAACATCCTTTGACTTTGGAACAACTCAATGTGACTCAAAATCAACATATTACTGTCGATAATGAAAAGAACCAAATCTTGATTGAATTTACACCTACTATTCCTCATTGTTCCATGGCCACTTTGATTGGATTGTGTATCCGAGTACGATTATTACGTAGTTTACCTGAACGTTACAAGGTCGATATTCGTGTACGACAAGGTACTCATCAATCTGAAGGTGCTGTCAACAAACAACTCAACGATAAAGAACGAGTAGCAGCTGCTTTGGAAAATAATCATTTATTAGAAGTAGTGAATCAATGTCTTGCTACTGCCAGTTTACGTGGTCGTGAACCTATTACTTCTCACTAGTCTCTCTTATTGTTATTATTGTTATTATTCCCCCCTATTCGATTTCTTTATTATTATTATTATTGACACTTTCTTTGCTATTTTATATTATTCTGTATAGTTCCCCCCCCCATTCTCTCTTTCTCTCTCTCTCTTTCTTTTTTTTTTTACATAATATATTTTGTATATGACTCTTATCAAATAAAAATCATCCTTGATTTTTTTTATTGTACATATTTTTCTCATCTCTTTCTTTTAGATGCAACTACAGATAGTCTTGTGTTTTCAGGGGTCACTTTGTGCATCCTGAACATCAAAAAAAAAAAGGCGGACTATATTCATATAGATGGACAACCGTCACAATACTCATTCAAACATAAAAAGCCCTCCATTTTTTTTTTTATTTCTTCTTTTTCTTCTTTTTTTAAGGCTCTTCCGAAGCTTTTTGTGTTTAATTACAATATGTCTCAAAAAGTCAAAAAGAAGCCAAGATACACTTTTATTAAAATGAAAATGAAAATGTCATCATTCATTTTGGAGAAAATTCAAGGAATGAGTTACATGTTATGTTTTTACTTTTATCTTATTGCTTATGATGAATATGTGTTTGGCTCAAATAATAATAATAATAATAATAAAAAAAAAAAAAACTAATCACGTGTCCTTTGAGATTGAATTAGAGTTTTGAGTGCTACGCGTTTTTTTTCTTTACTTTTCTTTACTTCTTTTTTTTTTTTTTTGATGAAATACTTTAAACAATGTCAACTTTCTTCTTCCAAACGACCCGAACTATTACCGAAAGAATCACTTTTACTTCAACAAGCACATATTGGTCTTTATGAAGGGTAAATAGACTCTCTATTATGAATACAACCGTTTAACAACTTATTATTTACATGTAGAAAGTCAAAGCTTGAAGGATATCAAGAAGGTACTCTTTATTTGACAAGTCATCGCATCATTTATGTTGATAATCAAAAACCTCTTGATCATTCTGTGGATATTCCCATCAAAGCCATCACCAACATTGACCAATATGTAAGTAATCTTTTTCAAAGTTATTTAAAATAATATTAAACTATTTCTTTTTTATTAGGGAGGATTTCTTCGATCATCACCCAAATTGATATTATATTTGGATATAGATATTCTTAACAATACAACAACCGCATTATGGATGGTTTCCGATACTGACTCTTTATCCACTCAGGCAGCAAAAACAATGCAATTGGCAGCAGCTGTAGGTATATGGACCTGTCCGATTTGTTCTCATGATAATACTTCTTTGACTGAAAAATGTGAATTATGTGGTGTACGTACTGTGGATCCACCCATCATCAGCAATACTTCACAACTTGAAAATGATAATTCAAACATAACAGGAACATGTCCAGCATGTACTTTTATCAACCATGCCAGTATGATTCGATGTGAAATGTGCGATACCCCACTATCCAACAATTTACCACCTTCTTTACCACCACGAAGTCAATCTTCTTCTTCTTCATTCTCTTCAGTTCCATCACCTTCCGAATCTTCATCCTCTCTTCCTCCTATCAAAAGTGATACTCATGTACAATTATCTTTTAGAAAAGGAGGATTGGGACAATTTCTCACCAAATTAAACACAGCCATCTCTACCAAAGCATGGGATTTTTCTTCCACGTCTTCTTCTTCTCTTCTTAAGGATTCATCAACAACAACCATTGGGAATAATATAGATCGAAGGGCAGTGGGGATTCAAGGAATTCAACAACGCATCGAACAATTATCCTCTGTGACCAATGATACTATGACAGATGCTTTTCAAGATTTGGATCGTTTGATGGCCAATGCTAATGAAATGGTCAAGCTGGCTGAAACTATTTCTAGTAAAATGAATAAGGATCCCAATGATCAAGATCTTTCTACTTTACGTGGCTACATGATTAATCTTGGTATCTCCAATCCTGTGACAAAGTAAAAAAAAAAAAAAAATTGATATGATTTTCTCATCTCATATTATACATATATATATAAAAAGAGGTACAGCAGGATCCATCTATCATCAAGAATTAAGTAGGGAATTGGCGGAATTCTTGGACAAACTTTATACCAAAAAGGAAAATGACATTCGACCATTGACTGATATCTATTGTATCTTCAATCGAGCAAGAGGAGTGGCATTGATATCTCCCGAGGATTTGTACAAGGCTTGTCAACAATTTGAATACTTACAACTCCCATATCGATTACGCCAGCTCTCTTCTTCTTTATTGGTGGTTCAATCCACTTTGATGAACAATGATCAGGCTTCCAAAAGAATTGTGGATCATGTTAAAAAAAATCAAGGTCATTTATCAGCTCTTCAATTGGCAAGTTTGGAAAACTGGGCTTTGGCTGTAGCATTGGAACAATTACAGGTAATAATAAATGACATAAATACTGTATATCGGAGTACTTACTTTTTTTTTTAATAGATGGCTGAAGAAAAGGGGCTTTTATGTCGTGATGATGGACCAAGTGGATTAGTCTTTTATGAAAATTTATTTATATAATAAAGACTACCTTTTTTGTTGTATTCAATTAGAAGCGGCGATATACTGAAACTAATGATCATCCATCACAAATCAAATATAAAATTGTATAGGCGTCGCCTAGACGTCATAGTAATGTCTGTAATTGTATAATATAAAATTTTATTGAGAAAGAATTAAAAAAAAAAGAGAGAGCCTGTTCGCTTATTCCTTGGAGTAAAAAAGACATGAGGGAGAGAATAGGATGGCGAGATGATTTCGTACCGACTACAACCGACGTCCCGTAACTTGTTTCTTGTCTGAGCAACTTTCATCTTTTTAGATAGGCGTTCAAGAAAGGATCGCCAGATCCAGAGTGATTTCAAAGTTTCTTCAAATAAAGGCAATTCACATATGTCAGTAGGCAAAAGAATTTGACTCTGTTGGGTCTTACACTATGTCCAGAGTATGTTGTATGATTCTTGTGGATTGTCATTGCGAATGCTGGTCGTACAGGGAAGTGGCGAAGAACGAATGGGCAATCACCTTCTTTAGTACACATGTTGATCTTGGGGGATGATGAAAGGTTTCACCTTGATGACCATCTTGAAGAAGCTTGACGACAATTGATCTATCATTGAGGATAGATACAAAGACCTTTGTTCCATTGCGGATACCGACATCAGGGTCCAAGTTGCGGAGAATAATCAAGGGCATAACCAAGTTTCAAATCAAGAATATGAGAGGGAAGACCGTTAGCGTTGATGGTGCGAAGGAATTCGACAGGGATAAGTTGCGAATGCTGAGTCATGGATCATCGCTATCGATAATGGTATCGGTTGACATATGCCTTTTTGATTCACCTGGAAAGCGGGCGCCTTGCAAGATCATTGATTTTGTCAACATCTTGATTCCTTGCTACTAACATTGATCTGTTGTTGTAATGTTCAGGTTGAGGCTCCACGGTTTCATTTAATAATGGATAGATCAAGTCAGATACTACTTGCTTATAACCAAACCGTACTTGAACGGCTCCTTGACGATAATCATTGATCACAACTTGAGATAATAAATAAATAATACGATCAACACGCTTGTTTCTTGTTCTTCCAAAATGATACGACTTGAGCTGATTGTGATACGACTCCATGTAGTTGTTGGTATGAAAAGTGGCATCCTGTCTGTAAGCTTTTATCCATTTTTCTGCTCTGTTGGAAGTGTTCATGAAGTACCTATAAAACTCTGAAAACTGTACTTCGTGAGTAACTTTTAAAAAAAAAGTCCAATTTTTTTTTCTTTTTCTTTGGATAAGCTCCCACCTTTTCAGAATACATCAGGAACTGGCTTCTTGTTACAGATCGGGCTTGAATCGATTTTTTCGTAACATTCTTCGAAATCTTCTTATTGGTTTTCCCAAACACGTTTGATGTGCCAATACTTGAAAATCTCCTTAATACCAAATATTTCTGCTTGATTGCAATGCACCATGATCTTGTTCACATTCAAATTACCGTTTTCTTGTTTTATCCAGTATAACCATTGAGCTTTTTCAGTATCAGTAATGAAGAAGCGAACAAATCTACCGTCGTTTTGTGACAGGTACTTTTGACAACAATGAAGAACAAGTAAGCGTCCTTGGTACGAACTAAAAAGCATAACAAAAGTCAGTATAATCTATGAAAATAACTATTAACACTGAAAAACTTACTTTGATTTGCCAAGAAGAAGCCAATTGTAGAGAGTTAAAAATATAATGTTGAAGAAGAAAAAAAGAAAAAGGAAAAAAAAAAAAGTTGCAGATGTTCGACAACAAAAAGTCAGGCGCGCAAAAGTCGTGAAAAACCAGTCAGTAACGTCGCGAGCGGAGTACTCCTGAAGTTTTTTTTATATATTATAGAAAAAGTGAATTATTGATTTAGCTATGATCATTAAAAAGATTATGATAAGGAATAAGGAAGTTTCTATTGATATCATCCATTTCCGTAATATAGAAAAAAATGTATCACCAGAAATATATTCAAACCTTATGCAAAAAGAAAAACTCTAATCATAGTGCAGAAAAAGAAAAAAAAAATAATCGCGCTTCACGTTTTTTCTTTTTTCTAAAAAAACTAGCGAATGATAAAACTTGCTACAAATCATCTATTTAAGAAAACATTAGAAATAAAAAAAAATTGTCATCCAATGATCTAAACACATTCTACGAATAAAATGCCATTTGAGATAATAAGAGGTTGATATAAAGATATATGGGTTTGCTTTATTTGATTTGAGAACAAAAAAAATAAATAAAAGGATCAAATCTATTCTTCATCGTTAGCCTTGGCAGCCTTTTCATCACCAGTAGCACGAGCTAATCATAATCATAATAATAATAATAAAAATGAGTAAAATAGAAAAAAAAAACGTGACAATACATCCTATCACCAAAAAAAAAAAAAATCATCCTTCCCTAAACTTACTGTAAATAACTTGAGCGTGATGAATGGTAAGAGGCTTGATGAGACCTTGAGCAGTGAGTTCCTTAAGAGCAACACGAGCAAGAGACCCATTCAACTTGAGACGATCGACCAAGACAGATTGACTGATGAGCTTGTAAGTAGGTACTTCCTTGAACAAACGTTCATAAGTAGGCTTGTCCAAAACAACCATATTGTTGGCCTTGTCCTTGACCTTCTTGGCGGACCACTTCTTCTTGGCCTTCTTTCCCCCTGAAGAGGAGCTAGGCTTGGCAGCAACGTCCTTCTTGGCCTATATCCATAAAAATGTAATTAGTGTCATGCTATAAATGATGTATATTTGGAAATCGTATAGACTGGAATGAATTGAAGAAAAAAAATGATAGTAGAGATGAAGAAAGATGAACGTGTTGGTGCATGCGTACGTGTGTGTGTGTGTATAGAAGTGAATGAGTTGAATAGATGAATAATAATGTCATGATAGTCTTGTTGATCGTTTCTTTTTTAACAATTATCCATCCAATCCATCCATCCACCAATTCATCCATCCATCCATCTATCCATCTAATCCATTCGTTTCATCCATCTATAACGTATTTGTACATGTCGTTGATATGTATTTTCATCACTTACCATGATAAATATATGTAAAAGAAAGAGAGGGAGAATATAGGCTAGGCTTGATTCTCCCTTTTTTTTTTTTTTTGGTGCTAGCCATGGAAAATCCCGATATTCACTTTGAATCAAGACAAACTACAAAAAAGGAAGGTGATGTAAAAACGCTTCTCCGTAGGCCACTTTTTTCTTTTTTGTTGCAGGATTTTATTATGTATATTATTTTTATAGTCATAAGCGAGTCGATGATCCATGATTTCAAATCATCCTTCATTTTAAGATAAACATGTTCATTGGAAGACATGGTTCGATGACAAAATAAAATAAAAAAAAACATTCAAAGGAAGAAAATAACATTTTATTGACTAAAAAATAATTCATAATATATATACTATCATATAGGCCAATCATTGGTTTTTAAAGCAGCATTCGTCTTTGTCCATGGGATATTCAGATTTCCACTAGGATCAGGGTTCAATAGACATTTAAGATCCACATACATATCACCAAATCTTGTTTCAAAGCATGTCAGTTTCTTCTTGCTGGTACTTTTGTACCATCGGATCAGTTCCGTACAAGGCCATACATCCAACACGGGAGAATCTTGAAAATACCAATTTTCCAGTACCACCTTTAAACAAATGAGTCGATGTAATCGGATGATCATGTTGAGCCAATGAATACGGATCTGATTGAGTTGCTTGGGATCTTTGGCGGCAGAGGAAAGAACGATTTGATAATCCAATCGGACAATAAGGCGGCGAAGTTCAGGGTAGGCATAGGTGAGGTACAGGAGGTTATGAAAAGAACTAAGCGTGATACGATCAAGTGTCAGTGATTGCAGCACGGATTTCGATCCTTCTTTGTTCGGGTAATGACAGTTGATTTGCATGCGGCGTAATGTCAATGTCGTTAGGCGAGGACAATGTTGGTGAATATCATGCAGGGCGCGTTCATCCAGTTTGTGAGGAATGTCTAGCACCAAATCTGTCAGGTAAGGCAGGTCAGGTGTGGTCAGCAACATATAGTTTTTCTCAACAAGTGTTACCTTGACAAAATCGGTCGGGTGAGCATGAAGTGTGGTCAGTTGATCAGCATAATAGGGTATCCATTGAAAGCCTTTGTCACCATGACACGAAGGAAGATGACGAATATGTTTCCAACCATTAGGACTCGTGGGCGACGGCGAAAAGAAATGAGGTTTTCTTGCGAGAGGAGGATAACGTTGAGGATCATCCAAGGGTGGTGTACAGTAATAATCAAAATAGACGACATTCGGACAGAGAGCTTGTAATCGGTCAAATACTACGGAGGATAATGACCGTGGAGAGTAAACGAGTACATAATGAATACCTTGGCAATTGACTATTTGGAGTTGAGCTTTCAGGATATCCATATAGTCACTAACGGTGGCATCAGGACCACACGCTCGGAAATCAAGCCGAAGAGCACCCAGGTCCTTGACAATACGCGACCATCGACGGTTGACTTGTGACGCGGTGAACAGTGACAATGGAGGAAGGTGATTGATGATTTTCGAAAGAATCCTTGGTGGAAGTCTATCGTCAGCGGATTTCGTCATTGCATCAAAGGCAAGAAAAAGGAAAGGGGATCGGGAAAGAAAGACATAGAGGACGTTACATTGACCACCATTTTCCGACTATTTTATTCTTCTATCTTCCCCGCACAGTCACAATTAATGCACCAAAAAAAAAAAAAAAAAAAAAAAAAGCAGTAATCATCAAATATAAGAATAAAAAAAAAAAATCATGTTCTTCATAAAGACTTCTCAAATAATATATATATATATGTAAATCTAATTTATTCATTGCTTGGGTTTACACAAAATAAGTAATAATCAAATAATATTTCAATGGATCAATCACTTGAGTTTCCAATAATTCTAATTCATTCTTCATTTCGGTCATGGTACCTTCCAATTGTTTCAGTGTGGTATTCGTCTTATCCAATAAATTCACTAAAGATTTGAGATTGTCACTGGCAATCATTTTTCTTTCATCTTGATGTATATCAGGTTTAGCAATCCAAAGGACAGTTTGTGTGGTCAGTAGGACAATGCTGAATTCCAATGTCCTCAGTAAAGCTTTCAAATCGGTGACAGATGGTTGTGAAAAAGAGGTCGAAGGTGGTAATGGTGATGATGATGATGATGCTGTTATTGAAGATGACGATGATGGTATTGCTGATGATAATGTTGATATTGGCATAGATGATATGTCACGTAATTGTTGTTGTTGGTTTTTGATCCATGATGCCGTCTTTTGGGTTAATTGTAAACAGGTGACAATCCATTCTTTCATGACGCCAAAGGATATGGAGGATGTTGAAGTTCGTGTATCAGGTGAAAGAATCGTGTTTCCGAAGGGCCATTCATTATTACTCTTGATTAGTATTGATTTTGCCTCTGTTAACAGTACAATAGACCCAAGGATATTTCTTGCAATACGGATGGCTCGTTGTGTAGTGGAGTACATCAGTTGACTTGTATGTTGTTCACTATTTGTTTGTTGTTGTGATGATTGGAATGATACTGATCTTTGATTTTCTAAGTCAATAAACGTTTGTGATTGATACTTTTCATCTTGATCCACAGGGAAAAGTTGAGCTTGCATATGATTGGGATGAGTAAAATGATAAAGGTATCGTTTTACCAAAGGAAGTCCACAGTTCTTGAAAGCCATAAAGATATTGACAGCATAACCAGCCACTCGATCCAATTGCTTGGCCAAACCAAAAAGAATTGTTGTCAACCATTCGATTTCCGTCATCAAAGGCGAGGAGATGGATTCAGAAGGTACCAGTCCAAGAAGGGAATCATTGGCACCATTAGCAATAGCAAAACTTCGATCCACTTGACCACTATATTTTTGAATAAAGAGTACACCATGTCGTAATACACCATCATCTTCTTTACCGACCAATCGAATGATATTGCTAACCACATTGAGCATTTGGCACCATAAAATATGTAAAGGATTTCGTTCCACAAAACCAGATCCACCCACACCAAGATCCGTTGCTGTTGTACCGCCACTGATAGTATCTTGAGGTGTATTATTATTGTTCTTCCTACCACTAACTACTTTGTCTCCGAATCGTACAAATATATCTAAGCTACCTTGTTCCAGTCGTCTTGATAAAGCATTGTTGCAGAGTAAATCCATGACACCATGATTCTTGAGAGCAAAAGCTGCTTCTGGAATATTGGCCAAAGCAACCATAAAGTACATTGCATTTTCTGCATAAGGAGACACCATAATATTGTATAAACTGGAAGTATCGAATTTAGTTTGACTAGTAGTAACAAATATCAAAAAAAAAAAAATAGGTTAGATTCCAAAAAAAAAAAAAAAAAAAAACATTGCTCGATTTTCCTTTCATTTCCAACTTACCTTTCCATTTCATCCACTACTAACACCATACCATGATAAGCCAACTTCAATAACATGGGTATAGTATCATTGTTTTCAAATGTTGTCAACCAAACACCAACAGGAAGGAGAGAACGCCCATACTTGTTTGATTTAATCAGTTCCCCTAATAAAGCCAACACAACTGTAACATCCTTCATACATTCTTCCGCCACATCATCCGGTACAGGAGTCATTGATTTTTGTCGTTGTTGAGTAATTGCATTATTGGCCACACCTGCAAAACTTGCACATGTCACTTGAAGAAGTTGAGCAAGAGCTACTGTAAGTTCACCATCAATAGGAGTGGGAAGAGTGAATGCGTGCACTGTTCGAATACATAATAAGATAGATTCCAAAAGAGGACGACGATAGGCCACAGAGAAGAAGTTGATATTATCCTTAAGAGCATAGTTTTCACGATCCAAAAGCTTGCACAGTTTCAATACGAGTGACACAGCCGATTTGACATATTCCGTTCTCAAGGTTTGTGCTGATGATGACTTGTTTAATAAAGCGCTTTCAGAACTAATCCAATCTTCTACCAAAGCACGAATCAAACCAACCACTTGCTGATGACTGGTCAACGTCACACTATTTTGAGCTTCCACAGGTTCATGCTCATGCTTTTGTTGTTGATTGTGTACTTGTTGTTTCTGTCTTGTCGTAGCATCTTGGTTATCTTCAATCATTTGATCAATCAGTTCATTGATAAATGTATACAACGTAGGCTTGGTTTTGGAGTGCCAAATCACTTCAGACACATGCCCAGAGCTTGTTTCCATCAAGGTTTTGAAGGATTGTAATAGCATCATTTCAGAATCCACTAAGGACCAGTTCATATTAGCAAAGCCTATATACGAGAGGAATTGGAATGAAATTTGCTTGACCAAACGGAGAGCCTGTACCTTTGGAGTTACCAGAACCATTGTCGTTACCCCATCAACAACATTGTCTCCATCTTCACGGAATACTTGTACAGCTTGACGATAAAGGGAAGAAATACGAGAAACAGCCAATGGGAGATCATAGAGATAAGATGTACCATATTGACGACCTTGGCCTTGACCATTGTTTGCATCATCACCAAAACCAACTTTTGTCACCATCTGTATAAGAGGACTAATATCACTTTCAGAAGAAGTACAAGGACAGAATTCCAAAACACGACAAGCATCGTCTTCTATTTGAGTAGCGAGAGAAGGTTCAAAATGATTTCTAATAAATTCACGTCGCATCCATTGAAGTTTAGAAGGTTCACCCAATTTGATAAGAAGATTCTTAAGTCCAGTAGGTAACATATCACCTATTGCCATAGTCACGCCTTGAGATGCCTGTGATCCAGCTGTCAATTGGATTTCAAAAGATACAAGTCGCATGATAAAAGTTCGATTCAAATGCATACAACATTCCTGCTGAATAGATTTATTGATATCTTTTAGAACATGTTGCACCTTGGAAAGCACCTGCTTGGTATCATCATTGTCCAAATCCACATTGTTGAATAATTCGTTTTCAAGTTGTAATTGTTGTTCCACAATATTCTTCTTTGTATTGTTTGAAACCAAACTGCTAGGATTGAGAAGAATCGCTTCCAATGCTTGCCAAAGACCAGTATCACTTCGAGTTCGTTGTACCATAGCATAATGATCAAATGCTAGTTGCCAAAAAGTTGCCAAAAACCTCAACACATTCGATAATACCGTAGGCTTTTCCACAGAGAGTGATTGCCAAGAGTTCAAAAGTTCAACAGCAGCCCTAACAGCAGATTCGTTGCTTGATGTCTCACCATTGTTTCCAGTTGTGTTTTGAGAAGAAGAATCAAGTGCAAATGTGACAGATGGAGATTTTCCTTTTTTCTGTTGATCTTGTAACTTGACAGCAGTCTTTGGACTAGGCATGATTGCATCACCACATTCCATAAACAATAAAGCTAAACTAGGTTGAGTTTCCACCAAAAGAGAGATCATCTGCCAAATACTTGTAAGTAGATTTTCAGGTTGAGTAGAATCTTTAGCAATAGCCAAATAACTTTTGATAATCGATTGCGCTTGATCTGTATCACCAAGATATTGAACAAAATTGGGTACCACCATCCATCGTGAAACACAAAGACATAACAGAGAGAAAATGTTGGTAGCCAAAATAGGGATCGCCATCAGGTTGCCATCATCATCATCATGTTGTTGACGATATCGGACCAGTAGAGTTAAACGGTATAAAAAGTCCATCTTGCCGTTATTTCCAGTGCGATGATTTAACATGGCCTTTTCCAATAGTCCCACGTGAGTCGAGGTGGAGTCTACCTTTGTTTTTCCATCTAGTTGTTCTTGTTGTTGTAATAAAGATTTGACAAATGATAGAGTAAGTTTTGTCAATAATTCCGCTTGACGTGCTTCAGTAGTACGACTTGCTGCATAAAGATCTTCGGCCATCCAAGCCCCTTGAGCCATCACATCCAACATGGGTGAAAGATAAAATTGACTTGTATATTCATCCTTCAAGAAACGATACAACAAAGCATCACGTACCTTGGTCATAGTAGATACTTCCTTCGTTCTGATTACATCCGTGGGAATAGTAGAGCTGCTGTCAAACTTGAAGAAACGTTCTACTTCGATAAAGATAGCCATCATTTTGGATCCAATCAAATACCGATCATATACAGACTTGTAACGCCAGCCAGCATAGTATGGTAAAATATGTGCCATAAGGTAGTGAAAGTAACCAGATAAGATTTCAGCCTTGTATTGTTCATCTACACCAATTGAATTAACAGTATTGCTACTTGACATAGTCATAGTTGCATTGGTAGTCGTTGCCGTAGCAGTTGTATGTTTTTCGTGTATTGTCCACCAATGTCGTTGTACATCCTTAATCAATCCACCAATCAAATCCAAAAGAGCCAAAAGAATAGAATATTTGCCAATTTCACATTCTACAGATTCAATAACATGGGTGACTTGAGCTGCTTGTTGACTTCCCAAACTACGAGTAGGCACTTTGCTGAAAGATACCGCCAGAAGAGGGTCCCGTTCCAAAGGACGAGGAAACAAACAAGATGTGCTGATAAACAACCAAAGGTCAGTGGGGTAGAATGGAAGTAGAGCTGTTAGACACTTGATAGACATGGTCAATAATTCAACGTTGCAACCAGGTATCGCACAACCGCGAGTAGTAAGTTCACATAAAATGGAAACCAAAAAAGGAGAGCGACCAGTGGCAGCACCAAATGGTTTGTTTTCTTCTATCAATTCAACCAAACGAGTCACCAATGTAGAACCAGCCAAAGTTAGGAATCTTTCCAATAATTGTAAAATGGAGTTCACATCATTCACATTTGGAGCATCATCACCAGCTTGCAAATAGTGAGAGAGTTTCAAGATCAAGGCAGGCCAACCAGTAGGAAACAAGAAATCATTGACATGTTTCACCGGAGTGATCATTGTTGTAGTAGAAGTATCACTGGATGTCGAGACATCACCACAGGCAGCTGTCAACAATTGGATGATATCAGTAAAGCGACGAGGATACCGACCATTTTCAGGATTCAAGAATAATTGAGCCAAAGAAGTTGAATGTTCATCGTTGTCATCCATATCCATTGTTGTTGGTGTTTGCATTTGATTACCATTCCAGAATCGACAACATAACGCAGGCTCATGTTTGAGAAGTAAACAAAAATCTTGAATTATAGTACTGTGCGCATGTTCAGACAATAATTCGAGTCGTACATCCAAGGTAAACCTATAAAGCAATTCATATAATATATTGAGGTAACCCACTTTGTTGACATCATCATCCTTGATTAAGTCACTTGTTGATAAAATAGTATGGATATAGTCGAATGCACCTTGCCCAAATGCTCTCGAGATATAACGTTGAAGAAGTTCTGGTCCTTGTTCAGTCAGTGGTACACGATTGGATCTTGTCGTGGTTGCTGAAACTCTAGTACTGTGAGTGTGTTTGGGTCTTTCTTTTGAAGATAAAAGACTTGATGCTGCAGTATCGTGTGAGTGAATTTGTTCTCCGCGTAATAAAGCCTTGACCTTTCCATAGTCCTTTTTGTCATTGTCTTCAAGAATCGTATCCATACATTGAAGAAAATCCACCCAAGCCAATATAGGTAAAGCGTGTTCCTTGATGTCCCCCAAAAATGACACCACATCGTTGAGCGAGATGATGATTTCAGGTGAGGATTTGAGACCGTTGTCTATCATTGTTGCTTGTTGAAGTAATTCCACAGATAAAAGAACACAAAGGTATGACACTTCAGAACGTAAATGTCGACCTGTCGCATTCAACATATGACCAAACGTTTGTTCCATTCCAAATCCATTGGCTTCAAATTCCTTGTAAATGTTGAGAACGGTGGTTGCAGGACAAGATCGAGAGATATAATAAATCATCATAATTTCCAGTAAAGCTTTTTGTTCCTTGAGAAGTTGTTGAGTATATTCATGAACCAAAGAAGGTGGTGTTGAAAATGTTGTAGGAACAGAAGTACGTACAAGACGACTAAACTGTACCAAAAGTCGCCCAGGCAAGTCGTCACCCGTTTTGTTGTTGATAGTTTCCACAGTATCAATAGCTATTGTCGTATAAGGATGTTGTTGCATAGAATCATCTTGTTGTTGACATAGTCGAAGTAATGAAGAAATGGATTGTAATAATGACAAACGTTCAATAAAGTAAAGTTGAGCAAAGACAAGAAACATTTCATCATAGCTTTGAACATTTGACAATGAATCTTGTTTTTGTTGTTGACGATGTTTGAAAAACTTGGATACAATGGATGGGTGTTGTTGTCGAAAAGAGTTCCAAAGAATGGCGCATTGTTGTTCATTGAGTTGTAAGGCATCACTAAAGAGGCAAACAATATCTTTTTCATCGGTACTAAGTGTAAAAGTGATACTGTCTAGATTGAGAGGTTTATCTGGAATGAGTTTGCTGCGTGAAGTAGTGGAAGGTTCAGTGAAGTAATCTAATCCAAGACTAAGTTGACTTGTTTTTTCTTCTAAGATAGTTTGTAAACGATCTGTTGAGCATTGTTCCGTACCTCGTTCAATAGTGTCAAACAACTGGCGAAAAGTTCTAATAAAAAAGATCAAAAAATAAATAACGATTGTTAAAGAATAATAGTTAAATAAATAAATAAATAAAAAGAATATTATGTTATTTTTACCCATCAAACTTTTCGTCGAGATGTGATGAAGTCATATAAAACGATGGTATTCAAATAAAGAAAGAAAGAGAGAAAGAAAGAAACAGCAAGGAAAAGAAAGAAAGAACAAACTTTTTTTTTCGCGTTTTACAAACTGGACCGTATCATAAACCTAACGTCATGACTGGTTTTTTTTTATAAGCGGCATTCCAAAATTTGTCCGCCCTTTTGATCCAGAAGAAATGGTTATGGTAATTCATACCAATGTGATATCAGGTTTTGGAATAAAGATTTACCAGATAATATTTCTATCATTGTTGATGATGATCAAACTTGGAAATGTTGTCTTGCATACAGAATTGACTAAAAGTAAAAAAAAAAAAAAAAAAAAAAAAAAAAATTATACAGTGATCGTGTTTTTCCATTTTTGGTTTCTTTCTTTTCTTTGTGTTGACTTTTTTTGTTTTACTATATCATTTAGTTAGTAGAGATTACTAGTTATACTTTTTATCCAATAAAGTTTCCATTTTAACGTTACAATGGTCCTTTTTTTATTATTGTATTTTTTTGATCATACTGTTATTTTTATCATATTCTTCTTTTACTGTATCTTTTATCAATCAGGGGTAAAGACTCACATATATATATATATAAGTTCCCGGGCTTGCTATTTCTCTCTTTTTTAAGAGTAATCTGATACTTTATTTATAAAAGGAGCTTTTTATAGGGTTTATTCCTTTTTCTCTTTAACAAAGTTTTATTGTTAAAAAAAAAAACACTTACGTTTTGTCTCGTTATTTTTATATCGACCGATACAACTCTCAGCATTCAAAATAAGAGCGTGTCGTGGCTAAACCTGATTTTGGGATCCTAACAAAGAATCACAAAATGCTCATGGTCCTTAAAGACAAAACTATGAAGACTGCAAATTATGCGAACAATTGGAAAGAAACTCAAGTATTAGGCGAATTGTTTGTCGCTGTCCATGATCTGGCCTGCCGTGATAAAGATGTGATATTTCCCAGTACTTTTTATAAAAGAGTAAAAAAGAAGAATAGATGTTTTTAAACATATTGTCCAAAAATGGAAATGAATGTCTTGAATAAAGTGTGCGATCACTCTTGGTGATGATCAATAAACTAAGGCAACTTTAATATAAAAGCTTGCTTAATAATAATATGATATCATAAAAATAAATAAGTAAAAAAAAAAATAGAATAAACATTGTTTTTTAATAAATATATGTATATATGTGTATGTGATTCGATATAGAATGAATGGATGGATAAAAAAAAAAAAAAAAAAGAGGAATAATAATAATACAATGTGATGATCTAAACTGGAGGGGGTGAACTATCACTATTTCTTGGTGTTTGCATATTGATAAAAATGAGGAGCGAGTTCAGCCAACCAAGCTTCATCAATAGCAGTCAAGTCGCGCATATAAGCCTTGTTTGTTTCAACGACTTCATGGAACAAAACGCATGATGGGTTGCGATTGAAGAGGACAGAATCAGGATGAATATTGAGTAACACACCATCACGGATGGTACGGAATCGCCCACTTCCATCGGGTTCGGCTCTTGCTGCCTGTGAAAAGTAACCACTGACTAGACATTTTCGAATACGTTCGGATGCTATTTGACGTTGTTGATCTTGATCCAGACTTGTTGAATCCATAGCACTCACCATAGGTACTTTGAACCGTTTCAAATACTTGACCAATTGCTGTCGAATTCGGATGGCTCTTGCTAATGCTTTGAAGTTCAATAACCGATCGTGACACCATTTACCAGATTTGCCATTGTGAATAAATCCATTGTACACATTGAGTAAACTGAGATGATCACCTTCTTCTACCCAAAACTGTCGTCGTATATCCAGTACCGCCATTTTATCCATTTTCCGAGATGGTTGAATAAAGATGTTTTGTACAGATACCATGGCTGCAATAGTGACTATTTCTTGACTGCAATGAAAATCACCAGATGAAAGTAAGATCTTGCCTAACATGGGATCCACAGGGAATTCAGCCAGTGTCATACCAAGTGGAAGTGTCAATCGTCCAACATCATCCAGTGCTTTTAAAGAATAGAGTAATTCTAATGCACGTATCATCAATGCTGCAGGCGGTGCTGTCACAAAGTCAAATCGTAGTACATTATCAATCCCAAGAGCTTTCAATTGTAAGATTACCGGTGCCAAGTTGGTTCTAATGATAAGAAATAATATAATATATATTTATTATATATCAATTGGATCATACATCTTTTTTTTTTTTACCTTTGGATTTCTGGAATACTTGTGTCTCGAAGAGTATTATATGTTTCTTCAGTATATAATCTAAATGCCTTTCCAGGTCTTACTCTACCAGCACGCCCAGCACGTTGTAATGCAGATGCTTTGGAAATTGGAGTAACCACAAGAGCTTCCATACCCGTCTTTGGATTGTAAGCGCGAATCTATAATATTAAATTCATTTATGAGTCATGCCATCTTATGTTTATTATTTTCTTCTTCTTCTTCTTCTTCTTCTTCTTCTATTTACCTTGACAAACCCACAATCAATAACATAAACAATGCCTTCCAAGGTAACAGAAGCTTCAGCGATATTTGTAGATACAATCACTTTTCGAGAGTCTCTTGGTGTTGGTTCAAAAACTCGAAGTTGTTCTTGTAAAGTCAATCCAGCATACAGAGGTAATGGTTCAAGGTATAAACTACCCTTTGGCAATCTAAAAAAACATTCATAAGGAAGTTAATATGCGCATTTTTTTTCTATTTTTTTTTTCACAAATAAACTTACGTTTTGGCACGATCATAGATTTCTGATACAACATGGTCAATTTCTTCGCGTCCAGTAAGAAAGATCAAAATATCACCACGAGCTTCCTATAAAAATAATGATTCAGTCACCTTTTTTTTTGTTTGAGTTGAAAAAATCCAATAGTCTTACCTGAGTATGTATATCAAACACTGTCTGAATCGTCTTTTCTACATAGTCAGGTACGGGTTCATCTACATAAAGTGTATCTACAGGATACATTCGGCCTTCCAAAGAGATAATGTTGGCAGTATCCTTGCTTCGATCCTTGGTAGTATTGTGATTGAAAAAAGTGTAAAACGTTTCGGCATCCAAGGTTGCTGAGGAGATGATAACATGTAAATCCGGTCGTTTTTTTTGAATTCTAAATGAAATAAACCCCATTTTTAATATAAAAAAAAATCCTTTTTTTCTTTTTACTTACTTTTTAAGGACGCCTAATAAAATGTCAGTGTATAAACTTCGTTCATGCGCTTCGTCAATCATCACCACATCGTAGTTTGTCAATAATGGATCGATCATTGTTTCCCGGAATAGCATACCATCTGTCATGTATTTGATACGAGTTTTGGATGACGTTTGATCATCGAATCGAATAAGATAACCCACCTAGTATAGATATAAATGTCAATTAAATGAATCTTTTTGGAACAAGAACTTACTTCATCACCAAGTTTGACACTTTTTTCATCGGCTACACGCTGAGCAACAGTGGTTGCAGCTATACGTCGAGGTTGAGTACATGCGATTTGTTTTCTATTGCGAGTCCATCCTGCCTCTTCAAGGTATTGTGGTATTTCTAGAAAGAAAGAAAAAAGAACAATGACGAATCATTAGTATAAAATGGTCAGTCAAAATATATATATATAAAAAAGAAGAAAGAGGTATTTTTGTACATACGCGTTGTTTTTCCACATCCAGTTTGTCCAATAACAATGGTTGTTTGATAAGTCTCTATAGAATACAACAGTTCACGTCCTACAGAAAAGAAAGAAGATCAAACATTGAGTGAATAGATAGATCCAGAAAGATGCCTTTATCCAAGTTGAGTGTAGAGTTGGGAGATCGTTTTTATCATGAATGGGTAATAAACATACGTAGTTTGAAAACTGGTAATCTTTCTCGTTGTTGCTTTAAAGTAAGATGTCTGTATTGCTGTTCTGCATGAGCTATAACGGTTGTATCAGTTTCGTTTTCAGTATCACGATCAACAGAGCTACCTATTCCCATTGAGAAATAAAGTATTAGTATATCTTGTTAATTTTTCTTTTAGATAAATCTTTTATAAATTTACCAGGAGCAATAGTTCCAGGCTTCCAAAAGGCCATGTTGTAAAAAAAAGTAGTAGCAAAAGAAAAAGAGACAACGAAAAGGGAAATGAGCACTAGAGATTTATTTTTCAGTTGAAAGAAAAGAAAAAGGAAATTCAAGACCCGCCGATGGTATCCGCTTTGCCTGTATAAGAAAAAGAATATACACAAAAATGTTCTTTATTTCAAATGAAATTAGATAAATATAAATTAAACATAAAAAACATATTGGATCAAGATACCTAAACTTATACTACAAACTACCACTATTATATATATACTACAATTACTTCTACTGATCAGACGCGACGGGGACGAAGGATAACATTGAACTTGTTCTGAGCCACAGTCAAAGTAACAAAATGACGAATATCATTGGCTTGTTCCATTTCATCAGGAATAGCGGTGATATCAAACAGCTTGATCAAGGCAGAAAGAGCCAGACGCATTTCCATCAAAGCGAAATTCTTGCCAATACAATTGCGAGATCCAATACTGAAAGCATAAAAGGCATCCAAATCGGGTTTCACACTACCAGGAGTATCATTAGGCAACCAACGTTCAGGTTCAAAGGAGCGAGCATTGGGCCAGTATTTTTCATTCAAATGGACATGATAAGCGTTGCATGTAATTCCAGTACCCTTAGGAACAAATAGAGTTCCACCAAGAGTTACATCTTTTTCTGCTCGTCGTTCAATACCATTAGCTGCCATTGGATCCAATCGTAATGTTTCATTGATCACAGCATTTAAATAGGGTAGATTCTTGAGTTGGTCATGGTTAAAGATATGTCGTTCCGGATTTACAAATTCCAAAGTATCGATTTCATCACGCAGTTTCTTCATTGCTTGAGGATGTCGAAGAAGTTCAATCACAGCAAATCCCAAAGTGTTTGAAGTTGTCTCTGAACCTATTATAAAAAAAAAGAGTCAATATATAAAATCTTGGTATAATGATGATGATTACCAGCAATCAAAAATAGAATCGTTTCAGTGATGATATGGATATCAGAAAATCTGTCATTGGGATCTTCAGCTTGCTTTGTGTCTAATAAAATTTGTAAAATGTCATGACGACGTTCACCACTTGTAACCCGTGCTTCAATGGTTTTCATCATGAACTATTAAAAAAAAAAATTAAAGTTAATATTAGTTGTACACATAGATCGGGAAAGAGCTTTTTTTTTTGGTTACATCGGTGATCACGGGACTGGATTTGATAGGTCGACCCAAAGTGAGAATCTTGGTAAGATAAGGATGTGCAATAATCTATAAAAAATGATTAGTATCATGAAAAAAAAAAATCAATTTAAATATATTTACCCAATTAGACCAACGCATTTCTGAAGCAATACTATCAGGAACAGGATGAGATTCATTTTTAATCATATCAAAGGTTTGTCCAAAAGCAGTAGTTCCAATAACATCAAGACCAAGATGTTGCCATAATTTCCAAATATCCACAACAGCACCTTGTTCAGGATGATCCCCTACCTTGCTATAGATCTTATCCAATAGGTTTTGTAACATATCATGCATATGAGTTTCTAAAGAGTTGAGATATTTGATAGAGAATGCAGGTGAAATCAATCGTCGTAAATGTTTGTGTGCATCTTTATCCCTAATATTGAAAGTAGTGTCAATTCCATTTTCTAAATTTGAAAAACAGATAAATAAATAATATGTTGATGAGTATGATCAAAAGTAAGAGACAAAAGAGAAAAAAGATTCATATTTACAATGATCCACTTACTTCTAAACAAATCATACATTTCCCCTTTTTCCAAATCATCTTGTTGTAACACCTGTTTGATCATAGTCTTATCAGCGATCAATAAAGTAGACGGTCCCAACTTGGCTACAGGACCATATTTGTCAGTATAAGCCAAGTATTTTTTAAATCTAGAATTGAAATGTAAATAATCGCATAATTTATTATTTTTTTTTGTCCTTTTTACTTACAAGGTACCAGCAGGGTTGTCCCAAGATCCTTTTGATATAGTAAAGAATTTAGCATAAAATGTAGAGGGCACGCCACTAAGAGGACCGACATAAGCATCATATAGTTTCTGGTAAAAATAAGAGAAGTAGAATATTATTCAATATTAAAAAAAAACAATTCAAAAATATAAGTTACGCGTTTGTCATTTATATTACCTTGGTGACAATATAGGTGGCAAGACCAATGGCTGTCATTTTGCCAACCGTTTCTAGTTCACGACGGTTAGGCATCGATTGAGTAACCTTGTCAAATGCTTCTTGATAATTCATAATAATAACCAGAAAAAAAGAGTAGTATGTTGGTTCGATAAGAAAGTAAAGAAGAAAAAAAGAAAAAAAAAAGACGAGAAAAAGGAAGATAAGAGAGGTTTTTTTAAAGGTGACAATCAAAAAGAAAACCTTTTTAATGAACTTCGGTCATATGATTTAAGCGTAATTTCATACTCAGTAGATTTCATCATCGGTTTTTGTCGCTTTTTGGGCAATATTCTGTTTCGTAAAGCCAACATTTCATTTCTTATGACTCAAAAAAGAAAAATCAATTGTAACAATATCCATTGTTCATTCAGCCACGCGATCTATATTCTTGTGAATCATTACAGTCTTTGAAGATGTTACCTATGGTTTGTAGATCATAATAAAAATAAAAAAAAAACTCGTCTCCTACATGATTTGAATGATGGTAATTGATGATTAAAATAGTCTATAGTATTACTATGACGATGATACGTTTGTTTCTATTGCCCATCTTACAATTGAAAACCCGGAGAAATATGGTAGGAGCTGTGCCGATGAGGATTTCCATTTATGTATAATTAACGAAGACGTCAGATGTTAGGATGGCGTGGCTCACCGTTTTCGGTAAGATTCCATCATTAGAGTTTATTTTAAGCACAATTTGGCAGGTTGAAACCAGGGGCGGGAGCGACTGGGTTATCGATTTTGCAGTCTTACTTCGACTGAAAAGACAGGCTGAGAATGAGACTACTACTATTGAAGACATATTTTACATTCTGTACCATTCCGAGAAAGGACCATATGATATCAATCAGAAAGCGTAGACCTCATTCACACACACACTCCATTACCCCACAAAACAGTTTTAATTTTAGTACCGGATTACTCAACGAATGAAATTTTCACGGTGGGAACCTAAAATAGTAACCATTATACCAGGGAACAATCTCCATTCATCCATCATGATCAACAATAAACAAAGAACAAAAAAAAAATTTCGTATTATATTTTAGATATATTAACTGATAAAAGATGTCTATATAACAAAAAGGGATAATCTAATCACTATAATTCACGCTTGACGTATTTCATATTTTCAATATCCACCACGATGCGATCACCTTCATGTACGAATTCAGGGACTTGTAACTTGGCACCATTAGAAAGAGAAGCAGTTTTGTAAACGGTTCCTTTGGCAGCTTGACCAGCACGTTCTACCACTGAATCCACTGTATATACATAATTGGCAGGTAATTTGAATATTGCTGGTTGTCTTCCTTCTTCTGGTGTTGTCAAGAAACTAATAGCAATAGGCATACCATCTATTGTTTATTTAAAAAGAAAAAAAAAAGGAATGAGTATATCTTCTTTTTTCTTTTATTATTATTTTTTATTTCTTTACCTTCCAACATGGCTAATGATCGTTCTCCACCTTCACACATATCACCTGTCAAAATAATTTCTTCAAACGTTTCAGGATGAAGACAATGTAATTGTGGACCGTCGGAATAAAGAAATTGATAGTTTTCATCCTGCAAATTCAAAACTATTCATTTCCTTAAGTAAAATATATGTATATAATATGAATTTATTTTCTTCTTTTCTTTTTTTTTTTTTTTCCAATAAAATACTTACTTTCCAAGGTATCATTTGATTTGAATCGTTCATTTGACTTGGCCATAGTTCGAATATCTTGAATTTCAATCTAAAATATGATATATATCAACATTAGAAAAAGTTTTTTTCTTTTTATTTATTTATTTATTGATTATTACCTTGATAACAGCCCCTCCTCGTCCTGAAGAAGAATGATCACGGTTCAACACTTTCCAAGCCTTGTCCTTGAACTGAACAATTTGACCTTTCTTTATGGAACCTACACTCATTTTGTAGAATCGTTTGCTGTAAAGATCGATTGTCCGTTGTTGCTTTTGAAAAATAAAAGGAGAGACACGAGAACGTAATAGTTGAGTTGATTTGAGCATATTGATAATCAAATTAGTATGAAGGTTGAAAGAAAGAAAGAAAAAAAAAAAGAAAAAAAAAAAAGAGAGAAAGGATGCCTTTTCCTCCCCCCTGGTGGACAAATATAGGATGATTTTCGAGTCACGACAAGTATATATAAAAAAAAAGTGAGGTTTTTTCATTTTATTGAAGGATGAATATGACAACAAATAAAAGAAACTAATCTAAGAGAAAAAAAAATCTACATGTACAAGAATATTTAAAATAAAACAATATAAAAGAATAATCCTTAAAGACGTCTAGCTTTCTTGGGTCGACAACCACCAAAGGCAACAGGAGTAGCATCAGTGATACGTCGAACATTCCAAGCAGCACCAGCAACCAAAGCCTTAAAAGCAGCATCACGACCAGGACCAAAACCTTTGAGGATGATATGAACATTGGAGATTTGTAAATTCTTGGCTTGCATTTTTTCCAATAGTTGAATAGCAGCTTGATGGGCAGCTTCATACCCACTTCGTTGAGCTTTTTTGAAACCAGCACTACCACCAGAAGTAGTTACCAAAGGAGAACCATTAGGTCGTGTCAAGGTAATAATGGTATTATTAAATGATGCATTGACATGAAGTTGATAAGGTGCATGGGTCATGGAAGATAAAGAGATGGATAAATAACTCATATCATAATTATTATCACCCACATTACTACCAAAAATTGATTGTTGTTGTTGTTGTTGTTGTTTGTTGGCGGATTCATTAAGAATACTAGTAATACCTTCTACTGCTGAAGTCTTGTTGGCTTTAGAGGCACTTCCATCTAAAACATGCAATAATCCATCAAACTGTGAGTCTTTGCTAGTTGATTCTTCGTCTTTTTCATTATTATTATTATTATTGGGTGGGATGTTGCTACTACTATCACTATTCCATCGTCGTTGACTAAGGAATCGAAGAGATCCTGGGGTCAATGTAGCAGCTCGTCTACAAACTGATAACATGGATATATATAGATATAAAAAAAAAAAAAACTAAAGGAAAAAGAGAGAGAGAGAGAGAGAAAAAAAAAATAAATAGCTTGGAAAAAGTCAGACAGCAATCCAACTCTTTTTTTTTTTTTGCTAAAAGAAAAAAAAAAAAAATGCTGTCAGTTCACCTTAACCCCATGTGCCTCTAAGCCTCCGAACCATTTTCAGGTCAGGTGCCTTTTATGGAAAGTGCTTTCCCCGTACACTCTCTTTCTCTCTCATGGTCCAAGCTGCCTACAGAAAGAACAATAAACTACATAGTGTTCGGACTTTATGAATGATAGTTTTTTTTTTTTCTATTCAAATGAAACAAAAAAAGAACCTACTTCTTTATATGAATTCCAGCTTTTTATGAAATATGTCATATAATATAATTTATGTATTTCCTGTTTATAAAAAAAGAAGATATATCTATATATTAACGTGATGAGAGATTATTTAAAAGTATCAAATTCAATATTCAAGATACATAGATGAACATTTTCTTCTTTTGTATTGTATTATTGAAAAAAAGAAAGGGATTGATGTCCATTTTTAGTGTTTCCTTTATTTTTCTTTCTAGTGTATCAAACACACACACACAGGGGCAACCTTTATTCCGGCTCCGCCAGGGTAAAAAAAAAAAGAATCGCCCTTGTTTTTGTTCATTTCTCAACTTTTTTTTTCCTTTCTTTTTTTTTCCCCTTCTTTCTTTATCAACCGAATATAAAACATGTCTACCAAACATCGTAGTAGGTTACCATCGGTAGCACCTTCCCGTGCTGATACTTCAGAATCAGCTAGTCTTGGTAGTCGACAACGTCAGTCAAAGAAGGATGAGGTAAGATTTCCCTTCAAAATAAATATTATCATTCTTTTTTTATATCCATAACTTTTCTTTTTTTTTTAAAAAATAAAAGGCGATACGACGAAAACTTGAACAAGAACTTTCCAAAAAGAAACAAAGCAATAGTCGAGGTATACGACATGGACGAAAAGTACCAGGAACAGTATCAGCTTTAAGACCTACTCAAGCTTTGACAGTCAAAGAACATTTATTGGTTATCGAAGCTTCTCAACTTATGGCAGCCAAAAGAGGAGACTGTGTTTTAGTGGTGGATGAAAATGATCATCTAAGTGGTATCTTTACAGTAAATAGAAAAAAAAAAAGAACTATTCCTCTATAGTATTTATTTTAACTTTTATATTGAATAGGCTAAAGATATTGCTTATAGAGTAGTTGCTGCTAATGGAATTGATCCTAGGTAACCAAAAAAAAAGAACAATACAGAGTTGGACGAGATCGGAAGAAATTCAATTCTCTTTTTTTTTTTTCTTTTGTTGTTGTTGTTGTACTTGATTGCCATTTTAGGACGACGACTGTGGCTGATATTATGACGAAAATGCCAATGTGTGTCACTGCTGATACAAGTGCAACTGATGCTTTAAACCTGATGGTATCTCGTGGTTTCCGTCATTTGGTAAAGAATAAATAAATAAATAAACTATCGTCAGGGGGTTTAACTTTATATATAATAGCCTGTTTGTAATGAAGAAGGAGATATCTTTGGATTATTGGATATCACCAAATGTTTATATGAAGCTTTAGATAAAATGGAACGCGCTTTTGGATCATCTCAAAAATTATATGATGCTTTACAAGGAGTGGAACGTGAATGGTCAAGTGGTCCTGTCCAATTGGTACAATATATGGAAGCTCTACGTGATCGAATGTCATGTCCTGATTTGAATTCTGTTATGGACGGCAATCCTCCTGCCGAAGTTAATGTCAAGACAAATGTCCGTGAAGTGGCTCGATTGATGAAAGAACATCATACTACCGCTGTTCTTGTTACTGATAGAGAAGGTTTAGCTGGGATTTTCACAACGTGAGTAAACAAAGAAAGAGGATTTATTGATATGATGTCTTATTCTCTCTCTTTCTTTTTTTTTCTCTTCTATGTTTCCAGAAAGGATATTGTAAGTATGGGTTTTCTAAGAGGAAAGGGGGAGGGGGAAGAAAGGAGCCAATCTCTACTTTTTTTTAGTGACTAATTATTTTTTTAGGTTCTTCGTGTGGTTGCCGCTGGTCTATCTCCTGACAATTGCTCTGTTGTTCGTGTCATGACACCTAACCCTGATTGTGCTGATCCTCAAACAACTATCATGGAAGCTTTACGTCGAATGAATGGTAAGTAATCAAACTATTGTTTAATATAGAAACTTATTTTTTTTTGTTTAGATGGACATTATTTGAATTTACCAGTTTTGGAAGAAGGATCTATTGTTGGTATGGTAGATGTATTGAAATTAACTTATGCTACTCTCGAACAGGTAATGATCATGTGATTTTCATAAGACCATGAATTGATTTCCTCCTTTTTTTTTTTTTTTTTTTTTTTTTTTTTTTTTACAGATTAATAGTATTCAAGGTAGTGATGGTGAAGGTAATTCATGCAAATTCTTATAGATTAAAAGTAGCTGACTTTTTTTTTTCTTTAAAATAAAAAATTAGGTCCTATGTGGTCACGATTTTGGGATAGTTTTGGAGAAAATGAACATACGGAAACGGAATCACAATTATCAGATTCTCTTTCAGCATCACACACAGCTTCTCAACAACATCATCATCGTCAATCACCTCATCAACCACGTGCGAAAAATGCGATTTCTCCAGATGCCAACATACAAGAATTCCCAGAAATCACGCCCAATGAATCAGCAAGTATGGTAGCTCATAATGATGACAATCAATCGGCCACTTCATCCCATCAAAAGGACCGTTCACGCTCCCAAAATAAAAAGACAGATGATCGTATTGCCTTCAAGTACAAATTACCCAACGGGCAAAGCCACCGATTCATGATCACGGAACCGACCTATCAACAAGTCCTCGACATGGTACGACCCAAATTGATTCAAGACCATCTAGCAGCGACAGGAGAAGAGGAAGATGATGGTAGTATGGACTGGTTGACGATTTCGTATGTGGATGATGAAGATGATCAAGTCTTGATGACCTCGGACTCGGATGTACGTGATGCATTACAACTTGCTCGGAAGGCTGGAAAGGATAGAATCATGTTATTTGTCGTCGATCGTTCCATCCCCAACACTATTGATATGCTTCACGGTTATGTTGTGGAACAAACGGTTAGCCCAAAGACACCTACCCCGATTGAACCTTTAGATGACAAAACCCAAGAAGAAACACATTCGGATGTGGATGAACAAATAATAACTGATTCTCCAAGGAAATCAAGACATCGAACACCTTCTGTGGAAATTGCTGGAATTCCTCAAGAATTGTTTTTACCTGCTGCCATCACTTTTTTGGGTGTTGCTATTCTTGGTGTATTTGCCTTTTCCAGAATGAAACCTCACTATCGTTAGTTACCCCCTCTTTTATTGTCCATATCCCTCATTTCATTCCATTATTATTATTTTTTTATTATTAGAATATCTACACACTTATTATATATATATCAAATACAAATCTATCAATAAAATATAATCAATATATATATATATATTCAAAAAAAAATGATATGTATAAAATTGTAAATGACTTGTAATAGAAGAAGATTATATATAAATATATACTAAAAAACAAAAAAACAAAAAGAAGAACTAAAATAAACTAGATATCATGGGGAACAAGGATGTCTAAGAAGAATCTGTCACTGTTGCTTCATCATCTTGAGTATCCATATCTACATCGTTTTTCTCCTCCGTGTTATTATCATGTAAGATGCCATTAGACTGGGATTGTTCATTGTCAATTGTATCCTTATCATCATCCTTTTGATCTTCGGTGGAAATGGGTGTATACGTCGGTAGAGTCACTTCATATCCTAAATGTAACATATGATCCAATTGTTCTGTTGATCCATTCGTGTGAGAAGGATCATCTTCTGAAAATGAATCCAAAGTAGATGCTACTGATAAAACCTTTATTTTTTTTAATAAGAAGAATAAAGGATGGAATTAATATATATATATATATTTCATTGCATTGATCAATTTTTAAGTTTACCTTTTCAATAGCATGAAGGTATTTGATAAAATATTCATAGTGTCGTGTAGGTTCTGAGATCAATTCGCATAATCGTTGAATAGTAAAAGGAATTCTATAAATAATAAAGAATTATATCAGAACTGGTCTTAATATAGATCTTTGACTTACCCAGAATGATGATCAATACAATGATATATATTTGTCTTGATACCATTAACAGCTGATAGTACGTCTGTATCAGAAATCCCTTGTTCAAAGGCTGTGCATTGCTAAAAAAAAAAAAAAAAAAAAAAAGGAGTTAGACTGTTGACAAATTAACATAATGTATAAATATTTTATATTACCTTTGAGAATGTGTCTTTGATAAGGGTCTTCAGATCTTGCCAAGACATGTCAACTATGTTGGTGTTAGCTATATGTAAGATGCGTTGATCGTATTCCAAATGGTCCAATTTATTGCCAATCTGAGATAAAAAGAATAAAGCAGGTGGAGAAGGTGTATCGCTTTGGTCATAATCATCTTCTTCATCCTCGTCATCTTGTATTTGATGATCCATAGCACGAAGATGATTATCCAGTGCTAAATCCAGTTCGGTATCAATATCATTAGTATCAATAGCACTACTAGGTTCATTCGTGTCCATATCGTCTTTTTTTTTATTCTTGTCTTGAGAAGAAGTATCTTTATCATTGTTAAGTGTTGAATCATCAGGATCAATAGGCATGGGTCCAATAATAGTTTCCATTATCGCATCCTTTGACATTGAAACTCAATGAATAATAATAAAAAAAAAAGTAAAAATGAATGAAAAAAAAAAATTCGTGTTTGATATTTCCCAAAAACGATAAAAGATCCAAAGTCCGTCAATTTCCTGAAAACCCTAAACCCTTTCTTAATAATTTATGCTCTTAATAATACATGATCTCTTACAAGTTAGCCTTTTATTTTATGAAATATGAATTCTATATGCTATTTTATGACATATAATGGTTGGATCATTGATGATTATTTGATAGCTTCAATGTGATTGGAGAAAAAAAACAATATAAAACAGACTTTTTTATTTTCTCCTTTCTATTATTTTTCTTTCTTCTACACAAAAAATAAAATCATTTGCTTTTTTTGGCTACTTCCTTGTTGATATCTTCTTCTTTCCGTTCACCTGGTCACACATTGATTCTTGTTTTCCCGTTTTCCTCGCTGTTCTTGGTCTTGCTTTCCCTCTGGTTGTTCGTCCTTGCGTCTCTCTCGTTCTTCCTTGTTGTTTGGATCTTCTTTTTTTTTTTTCTTTTTTTCGTAAGTGCACATATACAAATAATATTTAGTTGATACTAACCATTTCTTTTCAAGCACCGGAGTGGAGGAGCGGTAGATCCCTTTCCCTGAAATATCCAAGATCCCCTTTATGAAATCATCAACAAATTGTTTGAAAACATCTATGAGGATTTCAACTTGACAAAAAGATATTCCAAATACCAAGTCTTGACGAAAAAAAAAAAAAATTCAAGTGATAACCAAAAAAAAAAAATAACCTCATGAGTTGTTTAGATAATAGTTTTTACGAGACTATTATTGAAAAAGGAAAATAATGTGGAGAAATTCAACTTTTCTTTTTCTCATCACATTTATATTAGACCAGTATACCGATGTATCGACAAGATGGTATGATATGTTATGATAATAATATGGGATGAATGATACTGGATTGATGAATCATGCTTATGATAAAATGATGATGATGATATCTTTATAGTAAGCAAATGGTATAAAAGGTTAACAGAAAAGCTTAATTTCTCGGAACATGAAAAAAAAAATGGATACCATGTTGCAAGATATATGTTGAATGTTTTGTGTGACAATTGATATGATAACTTTTTTTTTTTAAAAAAAAAAAAAAAAAAAAAGAAAAAAAAAAGTAATATTTTTGTTATGTCGTTTTATTTATAATGTCAAATAAGATAATGAATCATCCTTTTAATTTTTCAGGAGATGAGGGGTATATGAGAAGATGGGAGGGAATATGATTGAATATAAGAAAGGAGTTGATTCGTTCGGGTTGCACTACGTTTAAGAGGAAAAAAAAAAAAATCAAGTGAATTAAGCAGCCACGCTAAAACCAATATGGGTAAATCTCTTTTTTTTTTATGATAATAATAATGAGGATGATATTATTATTCTTTTTTTTTTTGGGAAAAAGAATGAATGAATGAATGAATGTTGATAAATAATAATTTCTTAAAAGAAACATAAGGAGAAAATAATCAAAAACCTTAGCTCCTCTTTTCCCTAATATTTTTTTGTAAAGTGGATGCAAAAAAGAGATCTTCAACTGAAAAAAAAAAAAAGAGAATGCGGAGAATGAAATATATTTTTAGGTTATGTTGAACCTTTTCACTGTCTCGACCGATCTATTTTTTTTTCTTTCTTTTTCTTTTTCTTTTTTTTTTTTTTTCTCTTTGTTTTTTTTTATAACCTCATCTTTCTATACTTTATTGTGATAGTAGTTTGAATCTAAAAATATGGTGACTTCCATGTCTTCACAAAAAAGACATGTCATCCTTATTGGTACCTTTTTGATATTTTTATTAACCATCTCATATTACCAATACGCCACATCTTCAACTAATGATCAACCAAGTTTATATATACAACAACAAGATGATTTACCTATAGCTTCACCTATTATTTCTTTATCAACTTCTTCTTCTGATGATAATTCTATTATTCAACCTTGTGATAAAGGTGATATTCCTTGGTTGTAAGTTTATATAATACAACAATAAGGAAAAAAAAAGTCCGCTTATTTTTTTTTTTGTTTCTTTTTTTAGAGCTTCAGATCGACAATATTGGGATGGATGGAAAACCAAATCATTCTTTTTATTACCTGATGGTAATTTTACTTTGGATAATGTTATTATTGAACAAGAAAATGGATTATGTATTGTTGTTTTGGTAAAGTGATCATTTTATTTATTTATATGGAAATTCATTTTTTTTTATTTTATTTTTATTTTTATTTAGCTTGGACCTATACCAGCAGCATCTAAAATCAAAGTAGAATCTCATTATGCACCACCTGATAGTATCACCATGACGGCTATTGGAAAACATTATAGAATTCCTATTACTTTACATCAATATCCAAAACAAAGTAATGCTTATTATGCCAACGTTTATTTCCGTCACAGTGATTCTTATATCTTGAAAAGTACCACTGAATTTCGTTCTTATTTTTGGGAAACACCTATTCAACATAATTATCAACCTTTCAGTTTTGATTCCAGTAATATGGTCATTGTTACTCCTTCAGCTTATCCTTCTCTTCAACAACCTGCTTGTGAACCTAATCAACCTGTGGAAGGTAGTTGGCGAAATGATACAAATCAATTTCAATTTATTCCTGATCATTGTGAAATGAAATATACTCGTCAAGATGGATTACGTTGTTTACGTAGAAAAACGATTCATGTGTGGGCTGATGCTAATTTACGAAGGTAAAAATATAATATAATAATTAGTCTAACCTTTTTGAAAATGAAACTAATTTTTTTTTTTTTTATTTTAGAAATTTGAAAACTTTAGCCTCTCCTTATTGGTGTGATATAAACAACGATCCTGAAGCCACTTGTATTTGTAATGATGATCTAGAAGATCCTGATCATTTATTATATCCATGGGCAGCAGATCATAACATTCCATTAGCTTTGGGAGATAACAAGGTACATTATAATTCCATCAACAGCATCACCACTCAAGATTGGCGACAGGAAATGGCAATGCGAGTGAAAGATCAATTACCACCAGCTGATCTAGTGATTGTAGGTGTAGGTAATGATGATATTCCATTGAGTCGAATGAAACCAAGTCAATTTGCCAATGCATTATCTGATTTGCTTCATCATATGACCACCACTGTTTATCCTGACCAAATCATCATCCTACGCACACCTCAATTCTTTGGTACTGGACAACATTATTATACTTCTTGGAATGCTGGTCGAAGCCGGGCTTTTGCCAACGTAGTCCGTGATCTTGTTCATGAATATCCTCGTGTCAAATTATGGGATACACATCAATTAGGTTTGGAAGATAATACATGTCGTTATCAAGGCACAACTTATAGCAGACGCAATGTCGTGGATGTTGAAAATCAATTATTACTCAATCTCTTTTGTGGCGTGTAGATTCCTTTATATAGATTTTTTTCCTAGTTTATTATTATTATTATTATTTTTCATTCATTACCTATGTATACAATTGCATTTCTTTTTTTTTTTTATATTCCACATTTATTTCATTATTTCTCAATAAATATATTCTTATATATAAAGTCTGCGGTCGGAAGTTACCAAAAAGAATTCAAAAAAAAAAAAAAATCGGACCAGCCATTTTTTTTTCTTTCTCTTTATTCTTTCTTTTTCATATACAAATGCGTCCCATCAAACTGAAATCTAAACGAAAACAACTAGCAGAATTACAAGAAGATAGAGGTTTTACAGCTGAACAATTCACAACACCCGAAGTACAAAGTAAAGATAAACAAACTAAAATAATAATAATAATAATAATAATAATAATAATAATAATAATAATAATAATAATAATAATAATAATAATAATAATAAAAGATTATTAAT
The DNA here is from genome assembly GCF_025201355.1 of Halteromyces radiatus. Taxonomy (NCBI): domain Eukaryota; kingdom Fungi; phylum Mucoromycota; class Mucoromycetes; order Mucorales; family Cunninghamellaceae; genus Halteromyces; species Halteromyces radiatus. Next base: position 507,146 of record NW_026251695.1, on the reverse strand, counting down.
GTGTTTTTTTTTTTTGTATAGTTCCTTGGAAAGCTATTGGACTTGCCACATTACTTTTCACCATTGGATCTATATTGATTACCATTGGTGTTTTGATTAAATTGGGTTTTATAGCCACAGAAGAATATCTAAGTCGAGCCATCCCACTTCTTGTACTTGGTTCTATCATGTTCATCCCTGGTAAGACCAGTCTATTCATTTCATATCTTTTTTGCTTACCTCTCTTTCTATGTCATTAGGTGCCTACCATCTTTACATTGCCTATTATGCCTATTACAAATACCCCGGTTATGAATTCTCCATGATTCCCGACTGGGATGATTAGTTTAGTTTTCATTTTGTATCTTTTTTTTTTTTCTGTAGCAAATGACGTTTTCTTTTTTTTACAACAATAAAAGGAAAAATAAAACCTATTTATATAATTTGATCAATAGAATCATGTGATGACTTTTTTGTTTTTCTAGAGGATAAAAAGTAATGTTACCGTATGATATCTTTATTATGCACTTCGATCATGAGTAAAAAAAAGTTTCAGATGTTAAAAACTGCTGGGATTGAAAGCGACGTTGCTTTGAGCAAACTGGGGAAAAACGGCAACCATCATCATGAAGAGGTAATTTTTTTTTTTATTTTCTTAATAAAGGTTAACTAATAAAAGAAAAAAAAAACATAAATCCAATAAAGAAATGAATGTACGATGAAAGAAAAAAAAAAAGTTAAATATATAAACGAGAGAAAAGAAGAAGAATGAAATTGACATATATTTATAAACATGTAAAAAATAAAAATAAAAAACTATGGATGCATACGGTAAAGGAATAGAGTAACAAATGAAGAAAGGTAATGATGATAATCTAAGGAAATAAAAAAAAAAGAGAAAGGTATCAAGAGGGAGGGGTAATAAGTGATTGTAAACGACCTTGAGTATGAAGAGCTTCCAAATAAGCAGTAATAAAGGGACCATAATCGTGTTGTCGTCGAAGATTATCACACTACTCACAAATTAAAAAGAAGAGTGAATACACTAAAAGGGATCATTTTTTCCTTACCTGATAATTATGATGTTTCTCATCTTCTTTGCCCAAACAATTATAAAGTCGTAAGATTTCATCTTGAGCTTGTAACCAAAGATCTCTCCATTCTTTCAATTGATCCTGATGACTATGTTGATCATACTGTTGATGATGTTGTTGTAATTGTAATTTTAATTGTTGATAATCATCATCTAATGTATTACTTGATAAAGTCATATGTGCCGCTACATCCATGCCTCGTCTATTTTGTGCCTATATATATATAAATTGAATAAAATTTTTTTTATGATATTTAAATACTTTACATCGGTCATTGCATGTTGATATTCCTCTTCCCATTGTTGAACATCCATCCTCCATTCTGGAAAGTGATGATTTAAATGTTGTTCCACTTGTTCCTTATAATATAGTTTTGCTTGTAATTTTCGTTGTAATACATTTCGTCGATCTTCAATGACAGACCACATGGAATAAGGTATATGTTGTTTTTGATATCTAAAAAAAAAAAAAATTAGAATCGAATTCACGTGTGTCTATCATTTTTTTTTTTTCAGGGTGGATCTTACCCTTCTGTTTTTCGTACCAATTCGAATTGAAGTTTATCTAACCAGTTTTGATCTGTACATGGACCTAAAAAAAAAGGTTGTGAATCAAATGAAGAACTATTTTTTGTTATTTTACCTAGACGTAAAGGACCTCTTTTGAAACCATCTAATTCCCACAAGTAACCTTCAAACGGAATATAGCTAACATAATGATAGACATGGCTACTAGTCGATTTCTTCTTAGGCCACAACCTTAAACAAAATATATCAAAATAAAGTTGTTGATCACTCCTTATTTTTTTTTTTGTTACCTAGCGACGTGGTTTTGAGATTCCCGCATGGCATCACTATTGCTAAGGCTTAGCCCCTTGACCTGCAAGTGTCAGTAGCAAAAATCAAAAAAAAAAAATAAGTATAATAATAATAATAAGAAAGTATTTGTGTTCAATCTATATCTATAATAACAACATCACATTACATAGAATACATATCTAATATATATAAATATATATATATATATATATATATATATACTAGATACATATCATAATAAGCATCGTACCCTTTCCTTTTTTTTTTAACCCCTGATCTACTTTTTCCCCCCTTGTTTTTTTTCTTTTCTTTTTTTGCCTTTACCAATGGAGAAAAATCTTTTGTAAATTGTTTGAATTCCACCAAAGTAGGACCAATATCAATGATATCACAATTAAGAAGAATACTTAGTAAGGCATGCATAGCATAGGCATTGTTTACCACCTAAAAAATAACAGAACGAATAATAATAATAATAATAAAAAAAGGTTAAAAAGGCGTCAGTATCGTGTTTGAAATTAAAGTTTATAATCATCTGCATAAAAAGATAAAAATCATCAAAAAGAATATAAAGACTCCAATAAGACTTACTTGATTTGCAAAATAAAGATGATCATTTGTTGTAAAATCATCTTTTGTTGAAATATAAGAAGATGGATGAGATGTTTTATGATACGTAAAGATCATCATTCCGTAGACCGGTCTAAATCAATAAATAAAAAAAAAAAGTTTAAAATATGATTATTTCTATTATAGTATATTACCGTTGATCACATAAAAAATCTCGATCTATTGATAAAACAGGTTCCACTTGAACGTTTTGGACACCCATATGCAAACATAGTTGTGAGAGTAACCCTAAAATCAAAATAATATTATTTTTTTGTTAATATTATTTTGTTAAACAATAACATTTTACCTGGACTAGGATCCACTTGTAACCACTCCAGATCATCTTCTTGTGTCATCGGTCAATGTAAGAAAAAAAAAAAAAAAAGAAAGAAAGAAAGAAAGAAAGAAAGAAAGAAAAGGAAAGTAAACAAAAAAAGAAAGAAAGAAAGAGAGAGCGAGCGAGAGGAAGATTGGGGGAAAAGATCAGGAATGGGGGGAGAGAGAGAAAGAAAAAAAACCAAAAAAAGAAAAAAGTTAAAAAAAAAGTCAAAAAAAAAATGAAAGTTATGAAAAATAAGGTATAAAAGAAAGAGTAGAAGAAAAAAAAAAAAGAGAAAAAAAAGGGGAGTTGAGTAAAGAAAAGGAAAAGAAAAGAAGAAAAAAAAAAAAAGGGATTCCAAAACAAAAAAAAAAGTGATGTTTGATGACGCACCAGAAAGTTGGTTATTTGTGATATAGATGATGTTGAGAATGATACTTTTTGATGACCTGAGATCATCTGCTTTATTGATGGGAACACGTGAATAAAGTGCAACAAAATATCATCCTCTTTATACTCCCCTTATTCAGTTAAAAAAGAACAAGTTTTCACCAGTCAAAAAAATGAAACTTGTAGTTAACCAATCATACTCATCCGAATAATCTTTTTTGCATGAGCTTCTTTTGTTTCTGCCTCCGATCATTTACTTAAAAAGAATCATTTTTTTTTGTTTTTGTTTGTTTCTTTTATATTTTTATTTTATTTTTCTATATGATTGAACAATCAGAAAATAGATCTTTAAATGATTCTTTTCAATTATTTAAAAAGAAAAATGTCAGTACATATCGACCTGTTACACCTGATCCAATGACTTGTCAAACTTCATCAATATATCATAAAAAGAAGGAAGATTCTTCTTCTTCTTCTTCTTCTGGACAACAATTCATTTTTAAGAAACCAATTTATAATCATCATTATCATCAAACTCATTATCATCATCATTTAGAACGTCATGATAGTTTCTTTCAAGATATGAAACAATTCTTTTTTAAATCTAAATCAAATCATTCAAAATCTACAACAAGTCATAGTTCTTTTGGAAATGAATTTAATAAAGATTTAGAATCTCGTTATGGTACTTGGGGTAAAGAAAAAAATTAATATATAATAATATAACTCACTGAATTAAAATTTTATTTAGGTACATTTGTGGGTAAAGGATCTGGAGGATCAGTTCGGATCATCCGAAGAGCAATAGATAATAAAGTATTTGCAGTCAAACAATTCCGAAAACGGAGACCACAGGAATCGGAGCGTGAATATGTCAAGAAAGTGACAGCTGAATTTTGTATTGGATCTACACTTCATCATGATAATATCATTGAAACATTGGATATCATTCAAGAAGATGATCGTTTTTATGAAATCATGGAATATGCTCCTTGTGATTTATTCTCGGTTGTCATGAAAACAAAATTAACTCCTTCTGAAATTGGTTGTTGTTGGCGACAATTATTGAATGGACTTGCTTATCTTCAAGACATGGGCATTGGTCATAGGTAAAAAAAAAAAAAAAAAAAAAAAAAAAAAAAAAAAAAATAAAGGATTTTTGTTTTAATATTCTCATACACACACTCTCTCTCTTAGGGATTTGAAATTGGATAATTTGGTGATGGATGAACATCATATTATCAAAATCATTGATTTTGGTACAGCAGTAGTTGTCCGATCTCCTTTTGAAAACAAAGAACGACTATGCTCTGGTAAATAATAATAATAATAAAATGCAATCCCTTTTTTTTATTATATATCTTTTCTTACTTTTCTATTTTTTTTTATTTTGATAGGCGTATGTGGATCGGATCCTTACATTGCACCAGAACAATATAGTCAACAAGAATACAATGCGTTTGCAGCGGATATATGGTCTTGTGGAATCATCTTTGTATGTATGGTGCTGCGACGATTTGCTTGGCGTATCCCACGACCTCGTCAAGATGATAATTATCGAATGTACTTAAAAGATCAGAACACCTTATTGGCTTATATTCCTCGATATGCACGATCCCTCATGGCGCATGTCTTGGACCCCAATCCCAATCAACGTTATTCCTTGTCTCATCTTTTGGCGGATCCTTGGGTCTCGTCTCTTGATGCCTGTACTACTTTAAAACCAAATGATCATCATCATCATCATCCTTTACCTTTACATCATTAAGAGAATCCAATTATAATTATAGATTATTATTTATATATCACCTATTTTGTTTTTACAAAATAAAAAGAATTTCTTTGAATGCATGATTATTATGATCGTTTGATCACAATCGTTAAGGGGTCATGAAAAAAAAAGTGGGGGCCATCGTCAAAAGAAAGAAAAGAAAGGTATGGAAGGGGTCATGAAAAAAAAAGAATAAGAAGGGCCATCAAATGGAAATAAAAAAAAATGTGGGGGGTCATGAAAAAAAGGGTTCGTCCTAACACAAGATCATGTCATCATCAATGTCTTTTTTTTTCCATCCTTGTCTTATTATGGAAATGATTTTTTTTTCTTTTTTGATCGTTTTAGTTCTTTTATTCCATTGAAAAAGAAAAGAAATAATAAATTCATCAAGATTTGTACATCATTTGTTTTTAATAAAGAATAAAAAGAAAGACAAATAATAATGATTAAAAAATAAAAAAAATAAAAGTAGTTCCTCCTTATTAGGTAGATGATTTGATAACAAAAAAAAAAATTTAAAGTTTTATCAGCATCATTATTATTTCATCATTCAGTAACCAACATTACTCCTTTAGGCGTCACTTTATTCCCAACACATGTGCCGGAGGATGAATTGTATTTCGGATGACATAGTTCTTCATTCTTCTTCCTTAACAAGCCGTTCCCTGATGATCATCATGACAATCAAGAAAGAAAATAAAAATAAAATAAAATAAAATAATATAAAAAGAAAAAAAAATAATATCAAATGAATTAGATCTTTTTTTTTTTAGGAAATTCAAAGTCTTTGCTTTTTTTTGTAAGGGTGTGGATAAACAATAAGCCCAAGGGGAGAAAGAGAGATCAGTCGGAGCCAAAATGGTTTTTCTCGGCCCTGACTATATGAATTGCATGGCCCCGTTACGCTGTACAAAAAAGAACCGATTTACTCTCCTACGTGTAAAAGGTGTGCCTTTGGGGAATAAGATAGACAGATTCAATGGGAAATAGTATGAATATATAAAAAGAAAGAAAGAAAAAGTAATAAATCATCATTTTTTATTGATTTTAGAATGATGATCCAATACCTCACTTTTTTCGTGATCTAAGGGATGTAAGTGGCTGGTGAAACAGCTGAACTCTTCACATGAATCGGAATTAAAAAACTTTTTTCTGTCTCTGAAATCACGTACAAATAACTCCCTAGAACTCTTTTTCCACTTGTTTTCTTTTTCTTTTTTCTTTTTTTTGTTTTTTTCTTTGTTACTTTTTTTTTTCTTCACCCCCCTCTCTTCTTCTTTTTTTTTTTCACAAAAGCTTTGCCCAGTCAGAGCCTTTTTTTTAAATATAATGTTGTCCTCATCTTCATTCATGAAGGCCGCCAAGGTAAAGTGATAAGGATAAAAGAAGAAAAAAAAGAGAGATATGACGTGTTTCTATATATTAATTCTTTTATATATATATATATATGATTAGGCTTTCGTTCCTGCTGTTCGCACTCACGTCCCTGCTCGTACTTATGCTCAAGTTAGTGGTAACTTTGCTGCTCAAAAGGTACCCATGTCCAATCTTGAACAAGACAAATTTATCAACTATCAACGTATTGAAGATAATTTGCAAATTGTTCGTAAGCGGTAAGTGTGATAATAAAAGAGAGAGAGAAAAAAAAAACGCGATAGATATTCATCTATTTGATTTTTTTTTTAATTTAGATTGAACCGTCCTTTGACTTTGTCTGAAAAGGTTGTTTATGGCCATTTGGATGATGCTGAAAACCAAGATATTGTTCGTGGTCAATCTTATCTCAAGTTACGTCCTGATCGAGTTGCTTGTCAAGATGCTACTGCTCAAATGGCCTTGTTACAATTCATGTCTGCTGGTCTTCCCAGTGTGGCTGTTCCTACTACTGTTCATTGTGATCACTTGATTGAAGCTCAAGTGGGTGGTGAAAAGGATTTGGCTCGTGCTATTGATATTAACAAGGAAGTATATGATTTCTTGGCCACTGCTACTGCCAAGTACAACATTGGTTTCTGGCGTCCTGGTTCTGGTATTATCCATCAAATCATCCTTGAAAACTATGCTTTCCCTGGTGGTCTTATGATTGGTACTGATTCTCACACTCCTAATGCTGGTGGTTTGGGTATGGTTGCCATTGGTGTTGGTGGTGCCGATGCTGTGGATGTGATGGCTGATATTCCTTGGGAACTCAAGTGTCCCAAGGTGATTGGTGTCAAGTTGAATGGCAAATTGAGTGGCTGGACTTCTCCTAAGGATGTTATTCTCAAGGTGGCTGGTATTTTGACTGTCAAGGGTGGTACTGGTGCCATTGTTGAATATCTCGGTGATGGTGTTGATTCTATCTCTTGTACTGGTATGGGTACTATCTGTAACATGGGTGCTGAAATCGGTGCTACTACCTCCATGTTCCCCTTCAACAACCGTATGGGTGATTATCTCCGTGCTACCAACCGTGCTGGTATTGCTCAATATGCTGAATCCTTCGCTCACAATCTCCGTGCTGATGAAAACGCCCAATACGATGAATTGATTGAAATCAACCTCGACACTCTTGAACCTCACATTAACGGTCCTTTCACTCCTGATTTGGCTACTCCTCTTTCCAAGTTCAAGGAAACCCTCAAGAAGAATGACTGGCCTCAAGAACTCAAGGTTGGTTTGATCGGTTCTTGCACCAACTCCTCTTATGAAGATATGGCTCGCTCTGCTTCTCTTGCTCAACAAGCTGCTGATCACGGTGTCAAGGCCAAGGCCAAGTTCACCATCACTCCTGGTTCCGAACAAATCCGTGCTACCATCCAACGTGACGGTATTATGGACACTCTTACTAACGCTGGTGGTGTCGTGCTTGCCAATGCTTGTGGTCCTTGTATTGGTCAATGGGATCGTCAAGATATCAAGAAGGGTGACAAGAACTCCATCATCACTTCTTACAACCGAAACTTCACTGGTCGTAACGATGCCAACCCTGCTACTCACGCTTTCGTTGCCTCTCCTGAAATCGTCACTGCTTTGACCATTGCTGGTGATATGACCTTCAACCCCATCACTGATTCTTTGACTGGTGCTGATGGTAAGCCTTACAAGCTCCAACCTCCTTCTGGTTTCGAATTGCCTCCCAAGGGTTATGATGCTGGTGAAAACACCTACCAAGCTCCTCCTACCGACCGTGCTAGTGTGTCTGTTGCTGTGGATCCCAAGTCCAACCGTCTCCAATTGTTGAAGCCTTTCGCCAAGTGGGATGGTAATGATATCACCAATGTGCCCATCTTGATCAAGGTCAAGGGTAAGTGTACCACTGATCACATCTCCATGGCCGGTCCCTGGCTCAAGTACCGTGGTCACTTGGATAACATCTCCAACAACATGTTGATTGGTGCCGTGAATGCTGAAAACGATGCTGTGAACAAGGTCAAGAACCAATACACTGGTGAATACAAGGGTGTGCCCGAAACTGCTCGTGATTACAAGGCTGAAGGTATCCGATGGGTTGTCGTGGGTGATGAAAACTATGGTGAAGGTTCTTCTCGTGAACACGCTGCTCTTGAACCCCGTTTCTTGAACGGTGCTGCCATCATTGTCAAGTCCTTTGCTCGTATCCATGAAACCAACTTGAAGAAGCAAGGTATGTTGCCTTTGACTTTCGCCAATCCTGCCGATTATGAAAAGATCGATCCCTCTGACAAGGTTGACATTGTTGGTTTGACTGATTTCCAAGAAGGCAAGCCCTTGACTCTCCGTCTCCACAAGACCTCTGGTGCTACTGAAGATATTACTCTTAACCATACTTTCAACGCTGGTCAAATCGAATGGTTCAAGGCTGGTTCTGCTTTGAACTTGATGCGTGAAAAGGCTGCTTCTGCTTAAAAAAAAAACACATTTTTTTTATTATTATTATTTATCATCATCCTTTTTTTTTTTTAGTTTATAGTTCTCATTAGATAGTTCTCTCTTCACAAACTATTGTGTATTTACTTTCATTCCCCATGAAAATATATTCTTTTATGTATAAAACATCTTTTCAATAATAAAAAAAAATGAATATATTCCAAATTTTTGTGTTGATTTTAGTGCTCCCAATTTAAAAATAAATAAAACGGGAAAACAAAAAAAGTCAGCCCGTGTTTCTCACTCTTTCTTTCTCTTTGACTTTTTTTTTTTTTGGTAACCATCATGTCATGGATTGGGACCGAATAGAAGCATTGTTTTCTCCTTCTCGTTCTTCTATTGATTTGATAGATCATATTTCGTTTTTATTAGACTTTTTTGATACACTTTTCAAGGCAAGTTGACCTCTCTGTTTAAAATAATCGACTCACCACTGTTTTTCTATATATATTTAGGACTTGACGCGTTGTTCCTCAGTTACTCAATGTACCTCTTTATACCCTCGTGCTGGACCTCTTTTGACTAAAGTGGCTGTAAAGTTTACTCCCACAAAAAAAAACAAGAAATGAATACTCAACATAGTTTTTTTTTTTCTGTAGATCCATCCTTATGTAGGTTGTCAAGTGAAACTGGCACAACTCGTAGTGAATTGTATCATAGAATATACGAAATATGATATGGAAGATACTTCAAAGTCAAATACCAAGTAAGAGAAAAGTATGAAATAGTTATTATTAGAGTATTAAATTATTATTTATTAGATCCTCGACATGGTGTATTCAACGATTACGACGTATCAGTCCAACCACTCAACCTATCTTGTTATCGTCTCCTCAGGCTTTTGAACAACATATACATACCAAAATCATACCCCTTTTACATCAACACTTACATAATGGCACCCTTTCGGTAAGCTCATAAAAGAAGAAAAAAAAATCAATCAATCATATCTAATAAAGAGCATTGTTGTTTGGAATCATTAGATATCCAAGTTACACAAACTTTGTGATTTAGCAATAGTAGGATGGGAACAAGCATCTATGATTGATGTTGTGGAAGGATTAATAGATGCAGCCATACAATTGGATCAACAGGATCAAAATATCAAGTACTTACCGATAGAGAAAAGGACTTCAAAAAGTTACTTATCCCCTCGATTTATTCAACATGCGATAAACAATAAGAAACAATATGAAAAGTGGCCTTTGAAACTCAAGACAAAACTATGGCAAGCAGTACCTGATATATTTGAATGTGAATGGTTGGATTGGATCGACTTGCATTTAGATGTACACAAAGAAGAAGAAGAAGAAGAAGAAGAAGAAGAAAAAGATGAGTTTCTGCAGGGGTTGCGACATTGTCCTTCCTTAGTGCAGCGATCATTTTGTTTGATGGCTCGATGGGTATCGCAAGATGTGGCCGATTGGCGAATGGTGCGACTATTTTGGATCAAGATGGCTGAGTTAGTCCATGTTCTTGATCTTCCGGAGAACATGCTGCATATGCAACATAAAAAAGAAGGTGACTTGTTGGCACCATTCCATGCAACGTTTGGATTTATCTATACTGGGTCTCCTTTTACTTTGGTAGAACGACGTAATCAAGCTTGGTTATTTTGTTTAATCATGCCTTGTTATATGACTCGATGTATTGATACTTGGTTTAGTTGGTGTATGGATCCTCTTTCTCTTTGGTCAGATAAGGTTTATACAATTTTTTTTTTTTTTTTTTTTACTAAATGAACAAATTCTTCACTTAGATGGATGATCTATCTACCTATATGGCATGGTTGATATGTCCTACTTTGGATGATCGAATGACTGTTTGTTGTTGTCAATTGAAACAATGGATTCAATCTTTGAAAGGTAAGTTTTTATAAAAAAGTGATATGATTTGGTTTTAACTATTTTTTTTTTTGTTTTCTATGTAGGTTATCCTTCATCTGGTATCCATTCTTTTTTGAATCATTGGTATGATTTGTTTCATGGTCATGTACAAGTGATTGTTCGTGTCTTAGTGGTTATGATACAATATGAAGAAAACCATCAATGGAAATCAATGGTAAAAAATTGAAATAGATAAGAAAAATCATCAAAACTCAAATGTCTATTTTAGTTGGATAGATTTATGGATGATGCGAAGTCACTTCATGTAGAAAGGTACCATATATATATTAGATGATGATGATGAGAGAACTCATTGATTATTATTATTATTATTATTATTTTGTTCTTAGAGTATTGATGATGACATTATTAGATAGATTGAATGAAACAATAGATGATGATGATGAAAAAATCAACTATATGAAGAAATATGTATATAGTAAATTAGATAGATCATAGAATTGTATTATTATCAATAAAAAGTGAAGAAATTTGATTCTAAAAAAAAAAGGAGAAAAAGGGGGATGAAAGGGAAAAAAAGAACTATAGACACGATGTTGAATATGCAAATAAAAGAATTTGTATTTTTTTTTTTTTGATGGTTGACAGGACAACCCCGCCTCCTGAAGGGTGAGTTTGCATTTGATAAGGGATCTTTCTTTTTCTTTCCTATTCTAGTTTTTCTTATACTGAAAGAAATAATATCATATTTATCATTTAGTGAAAGAAAAAGAAAAGAGAAATATATATCTAATGGTAATAGAATACCTCTCCAGTTTTTTTTTTTTCCAGGAAATGAACAGAAAAAAAAGAGAAATACCTCGTGTTTTAACTTTTTCCTGTCGCACGTGGCCGGAGTCCCAATTTTATATAAAGTAAAATAGAGAGATTCGGGTGCCTCACTTTTTTTTCTTTCTTTTTTCTTTTTTTCTTTTTTTTTTTTTTATTTTTTTCTGTGTATACCAACTCATTCTTTATTACCTTTATTGTTTTTTTTTCCTTTGTGTATTTTACCAACTTGTTTACCAATAAAAAGAAACTTATCGATACCCGTTCAACAAGCGACAAAACGCGCTTCATCATGACAAAGTTACAACTGGCACCTGAAGTATTGGAACGACTTCATCACCTTCAACAAGCCGACCGTCCAGTTTCTGTAGATGAAATCTTACAAGCCGCCAATCTCAATCATCTTGCTTTACCTTGTTCTCATTTAAAACCTTCCAAATCAGCAGAAACTCGACATTTGGCTCCTTTACGTTTGGAAAAATCCACGTCTACTTTGACTTTGGCTGAACGACGTCGTATTCCTGTTTCTCCTCAAAAATTGAAATTATATGCAAAGATATCCACCAATAACAACAACGACAATAATAATAGTAGTAGTACAGATCGAGATGAACAAATGAAAAAATTGGAAAAAGAAAATGCCAAATTACCTCCACAGGTAACACTAAAAAAAATTATTATTTTTTTTTTTATTTATTAAATCTCTTTTTTTTTTTTTTAAATAGGATTCTGAAGAATATCTTTTATCAAGATTGGAACGACAAAATGCTTTACTTCAAGCTGATCCCAAATCTATCTCGATGGAAGCCAATCGATTACAAGCTGACTTTGATACCTTACGACAATTGGTTGACAATCATTCTACCGCTTTGACAAGTCCATTATCTCCTGATACAAGTGAGATTTCAGATTGGGATTTTTGGCAATGTCTTGTAGAAGATTTCCCCACCGCGGTTGCTAAACTGCCTCATCTAGTATCTGCCAAACTTCGTCATGGTGGCATTCCTCATCCTCTTCGTGGTGTCATGTGGCAAGCCATGGCCCAATCAGCCTCTACTCGTTTGGAAACCATGTATGATGATTTACTCAACAATAACAACAATCATTCTTCTCCTTATGCTCGTGTCATTCAACGTGATTTATCTCGTACTTTCCCTACAGTGGATATGTTTAAATCTGATGGTGGTCTTGGTCAACAAGCTATGGAACGTATCTTGACTAGTTATAGTATTTATGATGTTCAAGTTGGTTATTGTCAAGGTCTTGCTTTTCTGGTCGGGCCCTTGTTGATGACTGTAAGTGAAAAAAAAAAAATTCTCGTCAGATCACCTGTTAATTTTTTTTTTTTGTTTTTGTTGTTTAGATGCCTGAAAAACAAGCTTTTTGTGTATTTGTTAGGTAAGAGAGCACAGAAAAAAGGATCGACCTAGTGCGTATTGTTATTTTTTTTTTTTCCAAGCTTTCTAACCTTACCTCTTTTTTTTTTTTTTTTTTTGTATTAGGTTGATGGAAACTTACGAAATGAGAACAATGTTTACTCTCAATATGGAAGGTTTACATCTTCGACTTCATCAATTCCAAACATTATTGTCCCAATTTTGTCCTCGTTTGGATGCTCACTTATCACTCCATTCCATCCATCCTGCCATGTACGCCTCTCAATGGTATCTCACCTTGTTTGCCTATTCTTTACCTATTCATGTGGTGATGCGGATTTATGATTTGGTATTTGCTGAAGGTGCAGTGGAAACAATCACGCGTGTTGCCATTGCTATGATGCAAAAGAACGAAGATACTTTGTTGGCCATCCATGATTTTGAACAATTGATGATGTACCTTAGCTCCAAACAATTGTATGAAACTGCCTATGATTCCGATGCTGAAGCCGTGATTGCTGATACAATGGCCCTATCACATGCTATTACCAAGGCCAAGATGGATGATATTGCTGATACTCATGATAAGGAATTGGAACAAGAAAAGAATCGTGCTCATCAAGTATTGGCTATTCGATTTGGTGGTTGGAAACGATCAAGTACTTCTTCTTTAAAATCACCAACATCATCATCATCAAACAAACGTGATTCCTGGTTCTCTTGGCGTGCTGATAATAATAAGCCTATGGTCCAATCTCCTACGACGCCTACCAGTCCTATTCCTACCAGTGCAATTTCTGTGGATCGTACTGTACCTATGCTTCATCAACAAATCGAAGATCTTGTTCTTGCCTTGTCTCAATTACAAAAGGAACATTCTCATCTTACTGAACAAGTCATGACAATGAAGATGCATGCTATGGATTATACTGCTGCCAACGATAAATTGATGGAACGCAACTCTATTTTGACAAGACGACTTAGAAAATACCGCTCCATGTCTAATTCTTCTCAATCTTTCTCTTCCTTGGTTGACAAGGCCAATGCTTCCCGATTACAAGTATTGGAAAAGGATCAAGAATTCCGTGAATTTGTGTCCACTTTGCAAATGACTGGTGATTTTGGCTCTTTGATTGCCTCTGCCCTTACTTCTCAAACTAACGATGATGATGATGATGATATTGTGGATCTTTTTGACGATGATGACAACAACAAGGATCATAACAACAACAGTAACGACGACGACGACGATTATAACGACAATGATTCTTATATCTCTCATACCTCACCTATCGCAAGTACTACAGCCACCACAGCCACCTCCAACAATGATGATGACATAGAAACCATTACACAAGAACTTGTCACATTGAAATTGGCCAATTTTGAAATGGGACAAAAATATGAAGCCATGTGTCATCAAAACGAAGCATTGACACAACAACTCAACCTATCACAAAACAAAGAACAAATGTACTTGGATCAAATGGCATTATTGGAGAAGGTGGCGGCAGATCAAGCACAAGAAATCGACACCATGGCTAAGGCCAACGAAACATTATCAGAACGCATGATGGCCACCAAACAAACCTCAGCAGAACTACATATGGAGAAACTGGCCTTGACAGAACAAGTGACACGTTTGGAACAACATGTACGAGATTTGGAACGTGAAAAGCAAGAATATCTCAAGCCCCGTGATTCATTTTCGGAAGAAGTGTTTGCCGCTCATCATACCTTATTTGGTGAAGGCTCCGTTTTCCATCAACAACAACAACAGACATCATCATCAAAACGACAACAACATAGTGATCCTGAAGAATATCAACGAAAATATGTGGATGCCGAACTTCGATGTCGTGAATTGGAAAAATTATTGGCCGAAACTAAATGTAAACTTGTGGAATATGAAGCTGCACCCAAACGACCTACATCCCTTGTCATGATGAATAATAGAAACAGCACTGGTTTGATGTTGTCAACAGCAAGATCCACTGCTATGGTCAGGGATGAATCCACAGCCACAAGAATGTCCACTGATAGCATGTCCACCACCACCTCCTCAAAACGCTCCAGTGTCTATTCTCGATTATGGAATTCTATGGCTTCTCCTACAACGCCTTCATCTACCGACATTTTACCCTTTAACAACAATATGAAATCTCCCGAAGTATATCCTTCTACACATCAACCTACTGACTATTCCATTTGATCTTTTTTTTTATTGTTATTTTTTTATTCCTCTTTTTTTTTTGTATGCCTATCCCCCCCTTTTTTTTTTATTTATTGATTTATTATTGAATATGTCTCCCTACCAAATAGTTCCCCTTTATTATTATTATTATTATTATTTTATCTTTACATGACCTTTTGACATCTCCCCTCTTTTAATAATAAAAGAAATGAACTTTTTTTTTCTTTTTACATATCCGATCTCCTTATTTTATAGATTTAAAAACGCGGGAATCTATCTATCGCTCTTTTTTTTTTTCATCTTTAATATTTTTACAATGACAGTGCCTGAACAAAAAAAATACAATGATCATCAACTAGAATTGGAAGATAAGATGGTCTTGATGAAACATTATGTGAATTCTCCCCTCAATGAATGGCAAGTGACATCTGAGAAAAATGGGCTGATTTTGAGTCATCAGAAATCCAATCATCCTTCTGGTGCTGTGGTGTTTCGTGGAGATTATCATTATCGCAATGTCAACCTTCGTCCCTTGGATATGAGTTCTATCATCATTTTTTCAACTTGTCGTCGGCAGTGTAAGACAAAATAATGTTGCTGTTGGGACCTTAATTTTTTTTTTTTTTTTTTTTTTTGGGTTAGGGGATAGTAAATTTGATGGATCAGAAATCAGAGTTATTCGATCACGGTATAGTAGTTTGTCTTATGGTAAAACCAAAGCAACCTGGCCTGCCGTGTAATGTTAGAAACCCTTTGTTTTTCCCTCCAAAAATGTTCACTCATTCCTTCTTTTTTTTTTTTTTTTTTTTGATCAAATCATGCATGGTTTTTTTTTTTTTTTTTTTTTTGGGTAGTCCACGGGATTTCTCCACCATCACATTACGACAGGTTGAACAAGATGGGACATTGTATTTTGGATTATTTTCAATAGAGGATGATGAGATCAATCCACCAGTGGCAGGGTTTGTACGAGGCCAAGTGATTTGTTCAGGATGGAAGATTAGTCGATACCAAAATGGTTTGATGTTGACATTTATCAATCAACTGGATATGGGTGGCTCGGTGCCGCCTCTGTTGGCTAAACCCACGTTACAACAAGTCCCTCAATGTGTGCAAAAGGTCACGCAGTATCATGACAAGTACGGATTCCCCCCTACCACCACCATCTATCACTGTCAATTCTTAGGTGAGGATTTTGATCATCACTCTGCCACCTATACTTTACATCTCGCCCCACAAAAAGAAAGCAATAACACGGATGCTGAAGTGCTCTGTTGTCATCGCATGTTCCCGAACGGCTTTGATGTCGTCGTCGTGCAAGGCCATCTCAAATATACCATTCTCCAACAGAACACAAATCAATTGGTGCAATTGTCAAATCTTGAGGACAAAGTTACCTTGCAGATCATCGGCAAGAAAAAGTGGAAATAAATACATGGGAAATACATATAAAAAAAATAAATAAAAAAAAGTCATCATTTGATCCCACTCTATTTTTACATTGCTTGATGTTGCCATATATATATCGATATCATCATCATCTTTGAATTCCGCTGTACATAATGTCGATGGAGTTACGAGCCTTTATTTCATATAAAAAAAAAAAAAAAAACTAAGCTAAACTAAACTAAGCTGCAGATCATCAAGTAGAAGGCACTAAATCGATTCAATTCATATTCATCAACTAGGTTGTTGTCAACAGAGAGCACCATCTTTGTAGACAACATTCCGTACTAATCAAATATATATATATATATGTCAAAAGAAGGTGAGGCATCATACTGGTTCATTCTGAACCCACCGCAATATCTTACCGTTTGATTTACCTTTACAGCTAAATGATGACGCGCGCTAGATACGGTTACCAAGTTTTTTTTCCTTGAGAATCCAGACTAAAATACTTCTTGACGGATGGCTATCAAATCGAAAAAGAAAGACAAAGTGAATATATCATCGTCAAATCATTCACTATGTGTAATTGTTACTTTGAATGCAAATGGAATAAAAGAAAAGCCTTGCCAAGAGTAAAGCATGAGGAATGTATGAGGCAACTAGGAAGCAGTCTTTCATAGGAAGAAAAAAATTGTCTATCAATAAGGAAAAATAATGAGAACGTGTCATTCAACCTTGAAGTAAATCTTTCCTCTTCCCATGTTTCACTTTTTACCATGACCATGATTACACTTTCATATTGCTTCCTAGTCTTCCTTTATCGTGAGAGGTAGCAGTACAAGATAGATACCAGGAGAATACACTAGTCAATGTGCCAACGGTCTATAAAAAAAAGGCTACTGATATCATTCTGTGTCGCTATCAAATAATATAAATTAAAAAAAAAAAGGTGAAGAGGAACAAAAAAAAAAAAAAAAAAAAGAAAAAAAAGGGAGCCGGGGGGGGATTCTTTTCTTTTAAATAGTTGAAGTACGCTTGCCTTTCTAACCCAAAAATGGAAACTAAAAAGAGAGAGAGAGAAATTGAGACTCGCCATACAGTAGAGACCTTTGTCTAATCGATAGATGATCATCAACAAATCGTATTTTATCGTTATTTTTCAAACGTAATTCAGTTTATTAATTAAAAATAAACATTTTATTTCAATTAAAGTGAACAAGGACCCGCACAGCTCCAGTCTTTATGGCACTCATTATCTCTTGTGCATTTTACGTAGCTATAATCTTGAGAATGTCCTGTATCAGTTGTATAGCACCATTCATACTCTACAAAGAGTATAGCTGCCATGCAATTTGACCAACAATAACCTTTATAGCAACCATGATCTGCATTCACACCAATCAAGTAGAAACAAAAGAGTACAAGTCCGTAGACAAATTTCATCATCTTGTAATTTTTATCGTTAAATTTTTAATTAAAAAAAAGAGAGCTCCCATTTGTATTTTTATCTAAGTATTGAAATACTCTATTATCCTTGCATAAAAAAAATCATACAAAATACAGGTTTACGCCAACCGGGATATAGACCCTGTATCACTTCATGGCGCAAGCTATGACGCCATTCAATGGCTGTAATGCATCTAGAAGAAACATGTAGGAATAAGGAAAACAGAGTTATTGTCAATGATCTTCACAGAGTCTCTAGATATTCTATCTATAAAACAGGAGGATTGTCTGAAGACTAGCCCTTTTTAATAAAAACTAATTGTTGACGACCATGATGTTGGTTTTCCTTGGCACATTTAGTGTCAAATTGTTTTATTTTCTGTCATCATCTTTGGGTGGTGCATACGTTAGCAGAAAAGATGCCTTTGAACTGTAACTATATGATAACTGCCAATATTAAGAACTTCAATAACAGGAACGACAATGATGATAGAAGACTTTACAGCGAAATCAACAGATATACATCAGATCTCCTTGCGAGTCGCCCAATAACACTTTTCCTTTTGTCATCCACTAATCATCATCCACGGTGACCCAATCTTCCACATAACTGGTAAGGAATTCAAATTCCACACAGAAGTAAGATTTCCAAAAAAGAATGCACTAGAGAATTTATTTCAGAGACGATAAAAAAAAAAAATAAAAAAAAAAACTAAAAAACTAATCTAATGATCAAAAGTATACTAGTTTGATGTCTACATCTATAAAGATTGACTAGGACGCAGTGCAGCCACTTCTATACCAGGGACGATTTGAATTGATACTTATTTTCCTAACGAATACATGCAAAAAGGTTATGATTTCCCAATAATCATACCATGATGCTGACCCGTACACACTTACCAACTAATTGCATCCGCCGTTCTTGTGTTTTGGTCCGTCTTGTCATGCACTGAGATTCCTATTGACAATCACCATCATCGTTCCAAATTGCCTTTTTGTTTCTATTCCATTCCGAGATAATACTGCAACTTCAAGGTAATCGAGAGCATCTTTCCATCAAGCACACTCTTTTCGTACTTGTTGTCATTGATTTTCTACCTTTTACTTTATTGCCTTTTTTGACGAAGAAAAAAGTAACTAAAAAATTAAGATTTCGGTACAAAACAACAATGGCAACATGTTCACACTTTTTTTTAGCATATCACTGCTATACTTACAATAACAAAGAAGGCACGTCATATAGTAAAGATGTCATCGCCTTGAAGAGAATATTTGAATATTGTCATTTTACAGAAAATAGAGAGGTCCTGCTTGATAAAATAAATATGGTAGATCAGTTCTAGTAATACTCTGATTCCAATCCATCCAAATGTATACTACTTACTTTTACGATCAAAAAGTACATGGAGTATATTGGATACACGTTCTTTTGCAGAAACCTTCCTTTCCAATACTAACTAACAGCTTGTTCACATTTTGATTTGGATGATGTATTTCGATACATTTCTCTTCCTGAGTACAGAGCAAAAATGATTGCTAGTCCGATACCTAACACATTAAAAAAAAAAAGAATCAAGTAGGTAAATCATCCTCAACCCTATCAGTTAATATAAGCTTGACAATGTAAAACATTTGTTAACTTCGTTACCTTGAAACCAAATAAGAGTAAAAGAAAGTTCATGCCAGCACCATGAGTAATCATTATCAAACCAGGACCTTGAGATAACAGCAAGAAGGAATATGCCTTTTCCAAAATCAATATGTCCAAAACTAGGAGAGTTAATTATAACGCGTGTATCATTCAACCTTGGAATAAAAAGCCTGGGCTTCCTTTTTCTCGAATTACTTTTTACCTTGATTACCCTTTCTATAATCCATCCTATTGTACATTTGTTGTTACAGTAATCAAAGATGATAACATGAGAATGTATGCCATTAGTCACCATACGAACGGACTATAAAAAAACTATTGATATCATATTGCTGTCGCTGTTTCATCAAAGGGTAGATTCTTCTAAAAAAGAGGAAGCAAGAGGGAAAAAAAAAAAAAAAAAAAAAAGAAAAATGGAGTCGGGAAAAAATTACTACTAAATATTCAAGCACTGATCTTGACGTGTAGCCCAAAATAGAAACTAAAAAAAATACACTACTTTAACTTGATTTTTTGATATATAAGGCTGCCATCATCATCACCATATTTTTTTTATTATCCTATTCATATAATGATACAATACAACATATAGTATATTTTATTAATTTAATAAACGCAAAAGACGTAATCCTTGTTGACATGGACTCGCGGAGACAATTGCATATCGTCCAGTTCAAACGAACATATTATCCAAACATTCTTGTTCATGCTGCCAAAAAGGTGAATCGGGTAGGCATACAAACTAGTGAGATCACTTTCATCATCAGTGCAAAATGATGGGATGGTAACAAACTCGAAAGACTCATCAATGCTTTCAAAGCCAAGCTTCTTCATTACTTTACTGTAGCTCTTGGCCTCATCCATATCCTGTAATAACGAATCATGTATGTAGTACTTTTTAGGTCGCAAGTGAAGAGATGGTCCCTTGTACCCACTGCTGTTATTCAGATGATCGCTTTCGAAGTAGACGGCGGAAGGATCGGTAATATCAAAATTAAATTCGAAAAAGGTGTCGGAAGGTGTATAGGGATATAAGGGGACTAATGTCATATCAAAGTTGGATGCAAAAGTGGGTAAAATTGTATATGATTGTTTTTTACAGACTTGAAGCAAGTAAAGCTTGTCCTCCACGTCCAATATTTCATATAACTTTAATCTGACTGATTGCATACCCGATATGTTCCAGCTGGAGATGGTATCTTTAGATACTTTGACTTTGTTGTACTTTGGTGATAAAGGTAGTATGGCATGGAACCTATCTTCGTTTTTGGTGGCTCGAGATCTCAGCATCATGTCTATGAATGAGCGATGAGCAGTATTACTGATGATCATAGGGTGATAGAAGGAAGCGGAATCAACGTTCCAACGATTGTTGTCATAGATATGCCCAGGTGTTGTACGATAAAAATCTAATGTGAAAAAAGGCTTTCCATAAAAGTCATTGTCCTTATCAAGGTGGATAAACCAGTATTTCATTTTTCCTTCGCGCTGTTCTTTGGCAATGCTGTATTCGCTGATAACCCATGTACGGCGTGACCAATCCAGAAATAGGTCTAATAGGTATTGGATCGCCATACCTATTCTTCTGCATCTCCTTTTTTCAAATAGGCTCCCTGTAAACTGATCCTCGGTTGTCAAGCTTTGTTTATTTTGATTGCGTTTGTCGAATAAACGGTGGTAGATATAATCATCTTCTTCTTCCGAGTCCAATATCTGTATATAATGAATGTGGCAAAAATAAAAAAATATACCATCATCATCCATCCAACTTGTACACCTTTTTTTTTTTTTTTTTAGCTTACATTCGATTCATCTTTCTGGCATGATCGATCTTTCAGTTTACGCGCCCAGTCTTCATCAAGTCGATGCACCTCTTGGACATTTTCCTGAATAACATGGTAAATATGCCATCTATATCTTTGAATCTGGTACGACATCCATCTATTCAAATCGCTGATCTTGATCAAGTACTCCTTGTATAGGTCAGGTATGGCAACTATATACTCCGCGTTTTTGTAGATATCATTCATCCGGTAGATGACAATCTTTTTACGTTGGTTGTTGCTTTGATCGACACAGATAGCATCCACCCATACGTACCTGATATCTTGCAGATCGGGTTCAGCCATTATTCGCTTACAAAGGTTATAAAAATCATCCAATGCAAATGAGGTGACATGGGCAAAATAATCATCGGTGGCGGGTACAAACTGCTCATCAAGCTCTCCCCACCGATAAGATAAGGTAATATATCTTACTGCGCTACCCTGGAACTCCATTTCTTCACAGCAAACCTGCTCTTGTGCAGCTGTTTTTTGGATATCCACCAGGACAATATTGAAAGATTCTTTTTCACTTGGTTTAAACGTTTCGCTTATTTCTATTGATGAATACAGTGCAAAAATAATGAGTCTGCATATATGAAGGGAGATAATACTGATTCCTTTATCCTCCATTAATAACCTATGCACGTCCTACCTTCGTCTTCAGTAAAGGTCATCGCTTCTCAAAAAAAAAAAAAAAAAAAAGAGTATCATTTGAATCGCCTTTATATGTATGTTTGTGCGTTTGTCGCACCAATACAGGTACGAACAAAGAGTATGTTACACATCTCAACCGAGAATCCGAGTTTGTAGTGTTCTTGGACACTCATGCGAAAAAAGTTTAAATATCATAGTTTGGGTTCTCTGATTGGTGGGCACCACTCTAAATGGAAGTAATGTTCGATTATTATTATTATTATTTTTTGATTTTTCGTTTCCCATCACTTATTGTTTACTGACATAAACAAATCCTTTTTTTTTATTAGATGTGGATGCGAATAAACAAAATGAATTAGGAGATAGCATGAATTGCAATCAACGTATCACCCATCAAGACAAAGTAGGGTATGAATCACATTTTGCATATTATATCACGCACAACCACGTCCTTATATATATGAACACAGAAACAGGTGTAAATAAACCATTACCATCATCATCATCATCATTATCATCATTGCATTTTCATAGATGTAAACTCTGTTCCTTTATTAACTATAAACACAAAATCTAAATTAATAAACAAAAACCAAAAGTATAACCGACTTGATAAATCCCGT
The DNA here is from genome assembly GCF_025201355.1 of Halteromyces radiatus. NCBI lineage: Eukaryota > Fungi > Mucoromycota > Mucoromycetes > Mucorales > Cunninghamellaceae > Halteromyces > Halteromyces radiatus. The sequence continues at coordinate 484,432 of NW_026251695.1, read as the reverse complement.
ACTAAAAAAGACGATAGGTTGATGTCATTTCCTTTCCAATCTGTCCAATAACTATAGAAGATCATGAAGTAGTACCTTTTACATATGTAAAAATCATATTAGCCTTTCCGACACATGTCACGACAATGATTTTTTGTACTCTTTCTTGCCAATGAGTCGCCAACAGCTTGCCGCGCGGTAGATTTTTCACTTGTAAATCATCACGTTTCATCTATACCTTGTCCCAAATCTGTTGTAAGTATTTTTTTTTTCTGTTCCTCTTCAACTCCGGTTGCGTCGATACGATCACCAAGGTGTTTTCCCATTCAAAAAAAATCTTCGTCTATGTTGCCGTTCACCAAATCCTATCTTTCTTCACAAAAAAAAAAAAAAAAAAAAAAAAAAAAAAGGCGAGTTTAAAATACCATCCGTTCGAATCCATCGAAACATGACACCATATATATTTGCATTACCTTCAAAAGCCCTCTGTGATGCCATCTATACGCTATTTGGACAATTGTTTTGTTCCCTTGTAACACTACAGATACGCCAAGAGGTATAATTCCCTTTGCATTACCGCCTAATATTATTCTAGTAAATAATATAGTTGGGAATCGTCGTTGATGCTGTAAGTGAATAAAAAAAAAGTATAACAGGATTTCTAGTGGCAACAAGAGCATGAATAAACTTCATAACACCACCATGAGTAACCATTATCAAACCAAGACCATGAGATAACGGCAAGAATGAGCCCACCTTTCCCAAAACCAATAAGCCCCTACCAATTAACTACAAAGAGAAGAGCTAATTATAACGCGGGTATAATTCAAATAAAAGCTTGTCTTTCTGTGCGTTCTCTTTTTCTGATTACCCTTCTGTATTCTATCCTAGTGTACGTTTTTCCTTATTGCAATCAAAGATGTATGAGCATAATGTATTACTGGGCACACCATACGAACGGACTACCAAAAAAAAAAGCTGTTGGTATAATATTGCTGCCGCTGTTTCATCAAAGGTAGGTTTTTTTTTTTTAAAAAAAAAAAAAAAGAGTGGAAGAAAAAGAGGAAAAAGCAGCCGGGAAAAAATTACTACCTTTAAATTTATTCAAGCGTTCCACTTCATGCAAAAATAGAACTAAAAAAGAAGATAACGTTATCAATTGACGGGAGTCTATATGGCAAAACCTTGTATTTTATTAAGCTTTAAACATGAAAAAGAGTTCTAAATATCACAAGCTATTACTATTACTGCTATTGAGAACGTTGCCGTTGTTCATATTCCTGTATTGCATTTTCAATCAAAGCCTTGAGGTTGGCAATGGCTACATCAGGAGCTTTGTGAGCAAGATAACATGCTTCGTTCGATTCATCCACTGCTTTGGTACATCGAGGGATCATTTCTTCATGATATTGATCGATGGCTTGTTCAAGAGAAATATCTCCATCACGTACCTTTCCTAAAAGTTGACCTAGTTTAACAGCATCTATGATGGCCTGATTGCCACCTATTCAAAAAAAAAAAAAAAACTTTAGTGGATTGTTTTCGTCTACCTGTATTTATTTTCTTACCTTCGCCTTTAAACATGGTCATTGTATGCGCAGCATCACCAATCAAGGTCACACGGCCTTGATGCTGAGCAAGAGAATCAGGTTGAGGAGCCCGTTCACGGATGGCGACGTCCACAACTTCAGAGTCATCGGGCGTATCGAGAAAGATCTTTTGCAATGCACCACCCAAACCATCTTTTGCCCAGGCCTTGAATTGTTCCAATCGTTCCTTTGGATCCTTTAAACGAGGTATGACATGATGATCATCATAGCGGGAGAGCACAAGAAGAAGTTCATATTTTTTTTCAGTTTGATGTCGGATATCGTTAAGAGATACAAATGCTCGTAGGCCTTCTGGATGATCCGTGTCCCTGCCTAATTGACCAAATGCAGCAAAATGACTTTCCGATAAATACTGAATAGTATCACGTTCTTCTTCCGTGATCCAGCGTGTGGTGGCTAGCAGACGTGTTGGGTTGATTTTCGTCACCTTGTTGAAAGTATCATCACTATTTCCCCTTTGATGATCGTAGTTGAGTAGCATATGTTGACACACAGCGGACTGAACACCATCAGCACCGACCAAAAATGAGCCTTTTTCAATAGATCCATCAGCAAAAGTGACAATTACGCCATCATGCGTGATGTTGTAACTTGTCATGCGTTTGTTCCATGTCACATCGATGCCTTTCATCAGCCACTGTCGAAATCGTTTGCGGTTGACGCGATACATATTGAACTCCAATGCATCAGATGACGAGATCGAACGATAATTCTTTGGATCATAAAACACCAATCTTTTATTGGTGATGCCATCCACATAGGCAAATTGCGCACTTTCAGGGTCCAAGGGATTGACAGATGCTTCGGCTGCAAGTGTTTTGAGGAAATCAGCATCAAATGCTTCCAATAAGTAAGGTAGACAGATACGAAGCATGATGGACCATCCTTGATTGGCGCGACCATCTCGGCTGATGTCCCGATCAAAGACCTTGTAAGGAATACCTTGTCTTTTCAGAGTCTGTGCTAGTGTCAATCCCGAAAGACCAGCGCCCATAATGAGCACAGGATGTTCTGATGTTGATTGTGTGGGCATCCTGCGTGAAGAGAAGGTATGTATCAAAAAAAAAAAAAAAAAAGGAGAGAGAGAAAAAAAGAGAGGTTGAGAAATAGGTGGGATGAATGCAAATGATTCTCTTTTTATAAATTAAATTTGAATCAAGTGGGGACCTTCGGATCAACTATACTAAAAAAAAAAAAAAAAAAAATTCAAGGTAACCAAAGCTAGGCATTCCAATTTTTTTTTTTTGTCAAACAATGAAACTCAAGCGTCGGTTAAATTTGACCGAAATGGATTAAGGTGTCTACACTTTATTCAATAAAAAATGACGGAATTCAAAGAATAAGATGTCGCAAAAATAGGAAATAAAATATCATAAGGATAGAAAATAAATGACGGGGTAGAAAAGAGAGAGTTGTCGCATAATCAAATAGAGAGTATAAGAAGAAAAAGAACAAGAAGAAAAGGAGTGGTAGTAGTTCCATTGAGTATTTTGAATAACAGAAAATAAAATATTATTTAGTCAACATATCCATTTTTTTATATTTATTTATTTTAACTTACCTGTAGAGAAGCATTAAATGCGTCCTCCGAAGAGGCGATAACATATTTTTATATGTTGCTGTTTACAGGTTTGATATTCACTTTGAACACCAAGAGAGATTTCAAAAAGAAAAATAAAAAGAGAATGATTAATATACTGTATCATCATCAATCAGTATCATTAAAAGAAACTTACTATTAATGCAAGCACAGAAAAGAAGGAAGTCCAATAAGTATATATATAAAAAAAAGCAAATGGACCTAAAGGCCCGTCTTGATTCTTGTAAGGTTTTTGTCCAGAAAAAAAAACTTGTATTTGGTATGGATGGATATAAAGGTCTTGTATGCTTGTAAATTGGTTTAAAAATTGATATCAAAATAGATAAAGAAATTAAAAGAAAAAAAAAGGGAAAAAAGAAACAGAAAAAAAAAGAAAAATAAAATAGCACACTTTTATATCTCTCACTTGATCAAAGAATAAAATAAACCCGGCAAAAATACCTCAGAAGAAAAAAAAAAGAACTATTATGCAAATTTACATTCGTCATCGATCGATGGAATGTCTCAGTTAATGAAAATAAACAAAGAAGACCCGAGTAAATGTTTTTTTTTAAAAAAAAGAAAGGAACTATTATGCAAATTTACATCAACATCACAAGATATGAATATTACATTGTTATACCCCTGTCTTAACTGTGAATATTATGATAATACAATATAAAAAATATAGTTCTTTTTTTTTCCAAATATGGCCTGTTGAAAAGAATCAGCTAACAATCAGTCATCAATCATCAATCATCAATCAGTGACATACTCTACCGACATCTCTAAAGCGATATCTGAAAAAGTGGTAATGCGACATTCATTTTGGGAAAGTACGATTTTTTATTTTATAACATCACGAAAAGCATTTTCTTGTGACCCGACAGAAAACTTTGAAAACACTGTATCTATAAGTAGCTTTTTATGGATAAAAGTATGAAACGATCTCTTTGTCAAAAGTAAATCTTCCTTTCATGGAAATAATACCCAATGAGAGTCTTGACACGAACAGATAAAACAATTTGGATAAATGAAACAAAAAATCGAAGTTAACACCGCAGAAAATAATCGCTGGATGGACAGAAGAAAGATACATAAAAAAAAGAAAGACATTGTATCAGTAGCAGACTATTCATATTTCAATTCACCATCGGGCTTAGATGTAAACATCACACGTTTTCAGTGCTTGAAGGCGACAGTGGCCATATACTACGCAATTTTTGATATTTCCATCCCACCGTACCAATTCGGGATTTGATATCACACTTTTGAGTCATAAGTTGCCGCAGAAAATAATGCTCTCCCAAAAAAAAAAAGAAAGAGCCTTTTCTATTTTTTTTTTTTCTTCATCGTAAAGCCATTCTACCTCATGATCACTCCTTTATTAGAAAACATGGTTTTCCATTCCACGTAAAAGAAAAAAAGTGGATTCAGATATATCGACCATTCAATGCTTGATGTCCTACATTTTGATTGACCTGCCAACTCCTATTATTCGTTGATGATCCTCATGGAGAAAGCGGAGAGGAAACATCATCCATCACTGTTGTTCTATTTTGTTTTGACGATATTTGACACCATCAACATATTCTGACAACAGACTTGATCCGACTGAAAAGCATCAACAGATCAAGCTAACAACAACAATACTCTTAGCAACCAGAAATGATAAATTATTTATGGACAATTTCATCTTTATTGCTGTTGCAAGTAAATCATGCTGATGAATGTGATTGTTGTTCTCATCTCATCATTTTTTTTTCTGGGGAAGTATTCATGCACCTAAGGTGAACGATCGTGCCAAGTATTCCGCTTTTTCTTTTTTTTTTGAAGGGATTATTTGCCAACATCAATATATTCAAAGAATGAGCAATCGCTTCAAACATTTCTTTTTTTTTTTGGAGGGAGATATGTAGTACATGATCCATGATATGCGTAGAACACTTCATCTTTACTTACTGAATTATGCATTCTATTCAAAAAAAAAAAAAAAAAAAGAAAAAGAAAAGGAGGTCGATTGTAGATATGAATTTGCGGAATATGTGTCGAGCGCCTGTAAAATCTGTAAAAAGTCATACTTTTTTTTCCAATCACCAACTATCGATCATTAGCACTTTCCATTCCATAGTTTAAAGAAGGGTGACGGTAAATACGTTCGGTACCAATGCAAATAGGCCTCTCATCATACCGCAGAAAGAAATATAAATGTGATTTCAAAGTTTTTTGTCGGGTCACGAGAAAATACTTTTCGTGATGTTATTAAACAAAATATCGAACTTTCCCAAAATGGATGTCGCATTACCACTCTTTTAGATATCGCTTTAGCGATGTCGGTAGAGGTGATTGATAATAGAATGATGGGTCGATGTTGGTGATGATGGTGGAAAAACAAAAAAAAAAAAAATACTGCGACTTTATTTGAAAAGTATATTAAAAAATGAAACAAAGTTCTTTATTGATATAATGGATCATCATTAGAGTGTTGATTCATCATGATGATTGCCCTGAAAGTAGTGGTTTTCAAAGTCCGTTTTTCTTTCATATTTTTTTTTGATTTACTTTTCCTTTCTTTTCTTTTCCTTTCTTTTCTTTTCTTTGTATTGACTTTTAGTATATCAATTGGTAGTCTTTATTATTATACTTTTATTCAATAAAGTTTTTATTTTTATTCCAACTACTTTGTTACATGTTAATGTAATTGATTCTAATCTTCTTTTGATGTATTATTGTATTTTGGATACATTCTTTTTATTTCACATATACTTTTATAGGTACGACTAGACGTTGGTACGTGATAGGATAATAGGATGATGGCATGAATGGATGACGGCATGAATAGATGATGATCGATTCTTTACATAATACAAAAGCGCTGAAACATAGTTTTTTTTTTTTAAATCATTTACTCGGGTTCTTATCTTTTGAAATCATCACTGAGACATGCATCGATGTATTTTTTTCCCATAGATGACAAAATCAAATTTGCATAATAGTTCTTTTTTTTTATTACTGAAACATACAATCGATCGATCTCTTTTCCCATAGATGATAAAAGCAAATTTGCATAATAGTTCCTTTTTTTTTAATTACTGAAGCATGCAATCGATTGATCTTTTTTCCCATAGATGACATCAAAATTTGCATAATAGTTCCTTTTTTCTTTTTGAAACCATTTATTCGGGTCCTTTTGATTTCATAGCTAAAAAAGCGCATAATTGCAGGGGTGATTTGTCTTTTTTTCTTTTACAGGGAGTTTGTTTTATTATAAAAGAACGTCCTTTTTTACTTCATTAAATTCTTTTTTTCTTTTTTTTTTTCTTTGGGCTTGCCTGTCTTCTTTTGGGCTTGCCTGTCCCTTCCTTTGTCATCTCTTTCCGTGTCCTTTCCCTTTGGCCAATCTTCTTTTCCGCCTGTCCTCCCTTGTGGCCTGTTTCTTGGTTTGACCTCGGTCGTTATTTGCTCAGGCGTGGTTGGGGTCGCCTTCTCTTTTAGGCCTGTCATCTTTTCCGTCTGTCCTCCTTTCTGGCCTCTCTTCTCTTCCGCTTCTTTCCTCTCTGGGTTGACCTCGGTCGTTATTTGCCTAGGCGTGGTTGGGGTCGCCCATTTTTTTAAAAAGGTTATAAACACACACACCGCTTTCCGGGATGGTTATCGCCATCCTACTTTCACTGCAGTGAGAAATTGCTGCAGTGATCTCGATACATGTTTAGGCGTTCGCGCTTAAATTGTAAGTGAATAAAAATATATCATCTGGATAAATATTACTCATTTTTTTCTTTCTTCTTTTTTTATATGTTAACTTGGTGAACTCAATTGGTGGATTTCTTTTTTTTTTTTTTTTAATTGCTCTTTTTTTCATGATATCTATTTTTCTTATATTCTCTATTTGATTATGCGTCAACTCTCTCTTTTCTTCCCCGTCATTTATTTTCTATCCTTACGATATTTTATTTCCTATTTTTGCGACATCTTATTCTTTGAATTCCGTCATTTATTATTGAATAAAGTGTAAATGTGATTCACAAGGAAAAAAAAACAGTATAAGCATTCTCTTTTCTATATATCCAATCAACATGGCGAAATAGATGAGTAGCAATTTTACTCAACGGTAGTCGAAATTCAAGCTCTTAGTAATCATTCTTTATGAAAGAAATAACGATGACGAGCGATTGAACAAAGCAATTAACCATGATTTCGTTTAGTTTATGAGTGGAGAAAGGTATGCATGCAATGTTATCCTAGATCAAGAGGGACAAAACTCCCTAGCATCATCACTGTACATGAAGAGGAGATGGATGTTTAAGCCTTTGTTGAAACGATGCAGAAAACTCCTCCTTTTTTCTTCTTCTCCTGAAAAACATCAGATCACAGTTAAAAATCTATATCATTAGAATCCCTGAATCTAACTATCCCTAGATTGGCTTCTTCCAATAAATGTAAATCATGAGGAAATGCATCCGTTCTGTCTTTTTTTTTTTTTTTCAAAAAAAAAGAATTCTTTTTTCTGAGCTCTTTTTTTTTTTTTTTTTTTTTTTTTTTTTTAATCCTGGGAATGATGTATCTTCTGGTATCAATTTGGGTGGCTTTTTTATTCACTCAGTGTTTCGCACAATACAATCCGTATTGTGCATCAAAAATAAATCAAAGCAGTTCTAAAAATTCATTTGTAAATTTCGTGCGCCCTATTTGCGATGATAATCATCGAGCAATTTCTTGTAAACTCGAAACTCAGGAAACATGTAACTCTCATATAAAGCATTGCGATAATCCCCATTGGAATACCACTGTATGTATCAATAATATATGTGTCTGCGGGGATGCCACCGTTCTTAATAGTGTAAACGCTGGTAGAGCCGCTGCCTCCAAGCCGCGAAACGCTTGTAACAATGCAAGCGACTGTCCGAAGTGTGATAATGACGATGTGAAAACGTGTGAAAATAAAAGTTGTCGTTGTCGACTCCCACATAGATGCACAACTCTTTCTTTCGGTGTTAAATTCGACTTTGGTCGTATCACATGTCCGCCTGGCAAAGTATGTATTGAAGAAAAATGCGTAGATCCACCTTCATGTGCCGATCATGGGCAGCAGTGCGATACGAAAGGGTGCTGTGATGAGTTACATTGCCATCGACGAACATCATTCGGTGCTACTACTCCTCCCATCTGCGTGCAAAATGCCTTTATTGGAGAAGACTGTTCTAGCGGTATTCCTTGTGAAGGTACGTCGCAATGCATTGGTGGACGGTGCTCACTCAAAAGAGGATCCAACTGTGATTTTGATGGCGCCATATGTCCCCATGGATCGAGTTGCCGAGTTGTCAATACGAATAAAATATGCTTTTGTGATCTGCTTCTAAACGATGGTACATGTATTACAAAAAAACGGTGTGATCTCGATTTCTTTGGGGTGAAAGAATTATGTCAATGTCATCAGTCTATTGGCAATTATTGTTATGCTAATTCAGCTACTAGTGAGCAATGTCGTACAGCATGTTACGCGCACAGTGATGCGCACTCACCATGTAAAAACTATTATATGAATTGGGCTAATCAGACCTTTGAAATAACGGCTGTAATGGCTAAAGAATTGACTGATTGTGGTCACAAAATATAAAAATTGCGCGACAATTACCGTACGTTTTTTATTTAAAAGAAATATTTTTACGATAGGTGGTATCACATTATTATGAAAATAAAACACTATTATCTGTATTGATTTTTGATTATTATTGTTATTATTATTTTGTAAAACCCAATCAATCCGCTCAAATTTCAGGCGGAAGAGACCTCAAATATGAAGTCATCCAAGTGGTTACCATGAGAGAGGTGCTTTTGTATAAAAGATGTTTGTGATGGATGACAATTCTAATGCTACGGGGGGTCTCTTTTTATACAGTATACAATTGGATGAAATCATATTCATTGATGTTATCATCATCATTTCTGTTCTTCATTTTTGTTGTCATCATCTCTCATATATTTAATAGTTGCTATCCATCATTATTCATTATTATTTATTTACATCATTATCCACTAGTGTGTTCATCCATCGGGATCGTCTAGTATCAGTCATTACTCGTTATCCATCACACAATCACCAAAGACTACTTATCAGGTATATGATATTATTGATCGGCATGACATCTTCAATAGCAAAAAGAACTAGCACATTATCTTTTCCATTTATTGACTCGTCTAGCCGCTGCTTTTTTTTTCCTTTTGGTAATTTTACTGGTTCCCCTTTTGGCATATTCATTAAGAACTCGGATCATTGACTTTGATGAGGTTGATATGTACAGAATCCTTTTACGCTTTTGTAAGCGTACTCCCGTATAAAGTCGATAGGCAACACTGTCCAAAATCAACATCATCACATCAAATTTGGAATGGATATATATTAAATTATTCTAGTTCAATTAATAACAGCCTATACTTTACCTCCCAATTTATAAGAAAATTAAGAATGAAAAGTTAATTCAGTCATCTCCTCATTCAATAATAATGATTATCATAAAAAAGCCATGGTGTATTTCTGTGTATCATAAAAAAACAATACAATATTTATTTCAAAAAAGAGGTAATCCACACACTACTAATAAAAACTATCACTGCTACCCATTATTGTATCTATTATAGTACCAATTAGAAGGATTCGTCCAACATCAAGACCCTAACAATTTCTCATTCTTGACCAAAAGAAGTTTGCCATCCAGTTAGGTTTTCGTTCATATTACCAATAAAATGAATCCAGACCAAGCAATTCATATAACAAGACTATAAAATATTTTTGTCATTATGTACTAAATCCTACATCCAAAATGAAAGGGCTTCCCCATATATTTTGTAAATCCCTTTTTCAAAACGCTTCAAATCTAATAAAACTTACCGTGACAAGATCGCAAAATCAAAAAGGACACCCAATGTGGAAAAAAAAGTTGATGGAGAAAAGAAAAAAGAAATTTATTTTCGCTCTTTTTGTCCCAATCCCACCCACCTTGCCGAAGCCCAAAAAGTCCAAAGCAAAGAGTCGAATATCCAGAAAGTCCATGTCCACTCAAGTGTAGACGTTTCTAATTTTTGATTTCTCAAATAAAACTACAAAGGAACCTCATTGTGTCTTATTTTATTTGGAATACCTATCTACACCCATAGTAGGCTACAAAATCTATGAGCTTCGACCCAATTTTTTTTTTTTTTTTTGCAGTTACCAAATCTCAAACTCTCATTCGCCACCTGCTGCACTGTTAGAAACTAGGTCCTTCATCCAATAATGACGATCCATTAAAACTAGTACCATTGGATTCCTCCGAAGAAAGTAATCTAACAATAGATAATGGCTTTTCATCCGTCAGCTTGCTCCATAGCGAGAAATTTGATCCATAAATGTTTTTTTATGCAGTGGCATCACATGCAAATGGATTAGAGTATGTATTTTTTATACTTTTATAACTCGCTCAAAACTCATCATCATTGCACCAAATTTGAAGTGAAAATACATAAAATCACCCTCTTTTAGCTGTCTTAATAATAATTTATACGTTATCTCCCAATGTATACAGCAAATTAAAAAAATACGTCTCACTGTTACCGTCTCTATCATCCTCATTGGCGTGATATTTTTCAACCTCTGTAAATGGAATCCTAAAGTTTTTCTTTCTGGAAAAATGAAAGAAAGAAAAATTGAGACAAAGAAAAAGCAAACGTAGCCCCGACTTTGTTCAGTTTGTGAGTGGAGAAAGACATGCATGCAAATGTTATCCTGGATCAAGAGGGGCAAATCTCCCTAGGGATCATCATTGTACGCGAATAGGAGATAAGAATCTACGCCTTTGTTGAAACGATGCAGAAAACTGCTCCCTTTTCCTTCTTCTCTTGAGAAACGACAGATCATAGTTAAAAGCGTTCATCATCATGATCAATGCATCCCTGTATCCAACTATTGCTAGCTTGACATCTTGCAACAAACTCAAATCAGGAGAAAATGCATCCATTCCATTTTTTTTATAAAAAGTCAAAAAAGGGAAAGAAAAAATGAGTTTCTTTTTTTTTGGGCTTTCTCTTTTTATTATAAACTTTATAAATGATGTACGTACTGGTATTCATTTGGGCAGTAGTTTTCTTCACTCAGTGTTTTGCACAATTCGATTCCTATATCAATTCGTATTGTGCATCAAATACAACTCACAACGCTTTTTTAGATCAAATATATCGTTCCTACAGCTCTCCTATTTGTGATGACAATCATCGACCAATTACTTGTAAAACCCTACCGATTGATGAAACATGTAACACTCATATAAAGAATTGCAATAATCCCAATTGGAATACCACTATATGTAGTGGCAAATATTGTTTTTGTACGAAAGCCACCACTGCCAATGCTGTTATCGATACCATACGACGAAACAACTGTACCAATGCAAACCAATGTCCTGAATGTGGTGGTTACAATGTGAAGACGTGTGAAAATAACAAATGTCAATGTCGATTACCGCCCACATGCACAAGTCTTTCTTTCGGTCCCAAATTCGACTTTGGGCGTATCACATGTCCGCCTGGCAAAGTATGTATTAACGAAATATGTGTAGATCCACCCTCATGTGCCAGTCATGGGCAGAGGTGTGATAAGAAAGGGTGCTGTAATGGATTATTTTGCCATCAACGAAAATTGAGTGATCATCCCGCCTGTATGGAAAAAGCCTTTATTGGAGAAGATTGTTCCGGTGGTATTCCTTGTGATGGTACGTCGCAATGCATTGGTGGACAATGTTCACTCAAGATAGGATCCAGTTGTGATGATGGTGGCGTATGCCCTTATGGATCTAGTTGTAAGCATACGAACGCATTTCAACTCGGCACGAATAAAGTATGTCAATGTGATCACGTTACGTTGGATGAAAAAATATGTATTGAGGAAAAACGGTGTGATCTCGATTTCTTTGGGGTGAAAGAGCTATGTCAATGCCATCCGGGCATTGGCAGTCATTGTTATGCTGGTTCAGCTACCGGTGAAAAATGCAAAGAAGTATGTTACGCACAGAAACTGGCGTGTAAAACGACTTATACTGTGAATTTGGCAGGTCTCCAAAAATGTAAAACTTATGAAACCGACTCACCGTGTAAAAACTATTACATGAATTGGGCTAATCAAACCATTGAAATAACGAGCACAATGGCCAAAGAGTTGACTGATTGTGGTCACAAAATATAAAAATTGCGCGGGCCCGTACATTGATATTATTTTGAGCAATAATTACCATACGTTTTTTATTTAAAAGAAATATTTTTATAATAGGTGCTATCAGAGTATTATGAAAATAAAACATTATTATCTTTATTGATTTTTGATTATTACTATTATTATTATTATTTTGTAAAACCCAATCAATCTACTTAAATTTCAGCTGAAAGAAACTGTTAAGCTTTTTTTGTACTTAACGGATGATTGAAAATATAAAATTTGATGGATGATATCATTAAAATAATAATATCAAAAATATTTGGTGAGTAGTGAGCACCAGTTCTTTTTATAAAAAAAAAAAAGAACGAAACAGTATAAGGTAAATTTAAATATATGTCCCAAATATGGAAATAGATGTCTTGATTATTTGATCACACTTGAGGATGATCAAATAAAATAATAAAAGCTTGAATGTAACTTGATAATAAAATAATACATATAAAACTTAAGATGATTGATTTCTTAAGAGTGGCCAGGATGATTATACAATTGAATTTGTTATAATAAAACTTTGACAAAGAGGGAAAATGTATAGACTACTGGATGTATTTATATACAAAAACTAAAGATTATTTTTAGATGATGATAATCATGATGAGAAACAATGAGAAAATAAAACGGATGAAACTGATGAATATGATAAAAAACGTAGTAACGGATGAAACTGTGTAAGAGAAGTGATTCAGATGAGACCAAAAATATAAAAAAGAAAAGAAGGTCTTGGTCAAAAGTGTGAGAAATGGTCAAAATGTGTGAATTGGACAAATGTCAAGATTTTGACAGATAGCAAGATAATAAAAAAAAAAACTGATTCACAGTCAGCTTCAAAGGCTGATTTCATCCTAACAAAACTTCAAATATGAAATCATGCAACTGGTTGCCATCAGCGAGGCATTTTTGTATAAAAGGTATTTTTGGTGGATGGCAGTTTTGATGATATTGGTGGTCTCCTTTTATACAGTATACAATTGGATAAAATCATATTCATTGATATTATCGTCATCTCTCATATGTTTAACGGTTGTTATCTGTCATCATTCATTGTTATTTAAACTACTATTGTTCTCCACTAATATGTTCAACCATCAGGAATCAAGTACTGTCTAGTATCAGTCATTACTCGTTATCCATCATATAATCATCAGACACTACTTATCAGATATACGACATTATTGGTCGGCAGAATGTCTTCAATTGAGTAAAGAACCAGCACATCATCTTTTATTGATTCATTCAGTCGCTGGTTTTTTTTTTCTTTGATATCATTGTATTAATAACGGCTTATACTTTACCTCCCAATTTATAAGAAAATTAAAAATAAAAAACTAATTCAATCACCCCCTCATCCAATAATAATGATTATCATAAAAAAGCCATGGTGTATTGCTGTTTATCATAAAAAGCAATATAATTTTTATTTCAAAAAAAAAAAAGTAATCCATACACTAACCAATAAAAAGTATCAGCTACTATCCATTCTACTGTATCTACTATAGTTCGCCCACCATGAAGATCCTAACAAGTTCTCATTCCTAATCAAAAGAAGTTCCAGTCAGGTCTTCGTTCATATTACCAATCAAATAAACCAGGTCAAGTAATTCATATCAAAAAGGGTATAAAATATTTTTGTCATTACCTGTACTAAATCCTACATCCAAAATGGAAGGGTTTTCCCATGTATTTTGTAAATCCCTTTTTCAAAACGTCCCAAATCCAATAAAATCTACCATGACAAGATCGTAAAATCAAAGAGGACACCCAATGTGAAAAAAAAAAGCTGATGGAGAAAAGAAAAAAAAAAATTAAATAAAAAAGCAAAAAGGTGAATTGTTTTTTGTAGGTCCGTCCACTGACAACAATTTGACATGATTTTTTTTTTGTTTTTTTTTTTCTTTTTTTTTGTCCCAATGCCACCCACCATGCTGAAGCCCAAAGAGTCCACAGCAAAGAGTCTAATATCCAGAAAGCCCATGTCCACTCAAGTGTAGATCTTTCTAATTTTTGTTTTCTCAGATAAAACTGCAAAGGAATCTTATTGTGTCTTATATTATTTGAAATATCATATCCACACCCATAATAGGCTACAAAATGCATATGAGCTTCGATCCAATTTTTTTTTTTTTTTGCAGTACTCCAAACCTCAAACTCTCTTCGCTACACTGTTAAAAACCAAGGTTTTTCATTCAATAATGATCATCATCCAATAAAACTACTACCATTGGATCCCTCTGAAAAAAAATTAATCTAAGAATAGATAATGACTTTTCATCTGTCAACTTGCTCCATAGCGAGAAATTTGATCCATAAATGTTTTTTATGCTGTGGCATCACATGTAAATGGATTAGAGTATGTATTTTTTTATACTTTATAAGCCGCTCAAAACTCATCATCATTGCACCAAATTGGAAGAGAAAATACGTAAAATCACTCTCTTTCACCTGTCTTAATAATTATTTATATGTTATCTCCCAATGTATACAACAAATTAAAAAATCAACCTCACTATTACCATCCCTATCATCCTCATTGACGTGATATTTTCAACTCCGTAAATGAATACTCTAAAATTCTTCTTTCTGGAAAAATGAAAGAAAAAAAAATTGAGGCAAAGAAAAAACAAACGTAGTCCTGACTTTATTCAGTTTGTGAGTGGAGAAAGATATGCATACAAAGCTTATCATCTATGGATCAAGTGGTACTCCTTGGGGATCATCACTGTGAGTGAAGGGGAGGTGATCCTTTGTTGAAACGACGCAAAAAAAGCCTCCTTTTCTTCCTTCTCCTGAGAAACACCAGATCATAGCTAAAAGTGTTTATCATCATCATCCATACATCCCTGCATCCAATTACTGCTAGCTTGATGACTTCCAATAAATTAAAATCACGAGGAAGTGCATCCGTTCGCTCTATTTCTTTTTTATTTTATTTTTTTTTTTAAAAAAAAAAGAACCTCATTTTTTTCTCTTTAAATAAACGATGTATGTTCTGGTATTCATTTGCGTATTTTGTTTTTTCACTCAATGTTTCGCACTATACGATTGGTACTGTGCAGCAAGCACAGCTCAAAAGAATTCTGTAAAGGCCCAATTTCGTTACTATTCTCCTCTTTGCGATGATAATCATAAAGGAATTACTTGTAAAACCCAACCGATTGATGAAACATGTAATGCTCATATAAAGTATTGCAATAATCCTCAATGGAATGCCACTATGTGTACCGATGACGGTTGTGTCTGTACGAAAGCTACTACTATTGCGTCTGCTCTCGCTGCCACACGTAAAATTCCATGTACCGATGCAAATACGTGCCCTGAATGCCCTAATAACGAAGTGAAAACTTGTGAAAATAACCGCTGTAGTTGTCAAAATCCACCCAGATGCACAGCTCTTTCTTTCGGTCCCAAATACGATTATGGTCGTATCACATGTCCACCTGGCAAAATATGTAGGAATGAAAGGTGTGTAGATCCACCCACATGTGCCGAACGCGGGGAACGGTGTGATCAGAAGGCGTGCTGTGGCGGCCATTGCCATCAACGACTATACAGCGATCATCCCACCTGTGTGTATAATGCTTTCAGTGGAGAAGATTGTTCCAGCGGTATTCCTTGTGAGGGTACGTCGCAATGCATTCACGGACGATGCTCGCTCCAACGAAAAGCCAATTGTGATTTTGATGGCGCCGTATGCCCTCATGGATCGAGTTGTCAATATGCGAGATCTTCTGAAGCAGGCACGCATAAAATATACATGTGTGATCACTCTTTGCTAGGTACATGTGTTGACAAAAAACGATGTGATCTCGATTTCTTTGGGGTGAAAGAATTATGCCAATGCCACGAATCTATTGGCAACAAATGTTATGCTGGATCAGCTACCAGTGAACAGTGCCGTGAAGCATGTTACTCACACAAACCATGTAAAAACTATTATATGAATTGGGCTAATCAAGCCGTCGAAATAACGAGCGCAATGGCCAAAGAGTTGACTGAATGTGGTCACGAAATATAAAAATTGCACGAATCTTACCTTGAACGGTAATTACAATAATTTTTTTTATAAAAATTGCTATCAATTTATTATGAAAATAAAATGTTATATTTTTTTAATTTCTATTTTTGGGTTGCGCAAAACCACAATTTAAAAAGTAGAATTTCCTTTTTTTTTTTCTTCTTCTTTTTCTTTCTCTTCTTTCGAACTTTTTTTTTCACATTGTTAAAACGGCGCTTACAATATCGACTGCTATATTACTTTGACTAGTGATATACAACCCTCATTACATCAGACCTTCATCGCTACGTCTGGCAATACAAGGAAGGACAAATGAAAAAAAAAGGTGATCATGGGGTTGCAAAAAAAAAAAAAAAAAAAAAAAAAAGAGAGAGAGAGAGAGAGAGAGAGAAAGAGAAACTATATTATTCTGTTGTTGAATAATACACCCGTACTCATTACGCTTTTTGATGTCAATCATAGAGTTCTGTTCTTGTGGAAGTCTGACTCCTTCTTTGATTCCCTCATATTCATCTATACACATGGCGGTGGAATCTCTTTCAGGTCTTTCAGTTCATTGTACTGCCTTCATTTTCTCATGGTAAGCAATGATTCACATATATTAGTCGATATATCAAATAGTAATACAAGGCGTATTCTCACATCTCTTGATGTTATTATAGAGCAAGGTAACAGTTCACAAAAAAAAAAGAAAAAGAAAGATTATTACAAAGGGGAAGACTTATTTATATTTTGTTACTTTGTCTATCAGGGACATATTGTAGTGTTAGATTCTCGAGAAATATAATTATCACAGACAATATCAAGAAGTGGAATCGGCTATTATCCTTTTGGAAGAAAGTATCTTGCATTGCGATTAGTATATTTGGGCTGGATTAAAACGAGGTAGTAATTAAACTAAACCCCTTTTTTTATATTGTTAAGATAGGTGATAGTTTTGAAATCATCGATGTCATGTCACCTTCATCAAATGGAAAAAGAATAACAATAGGTCAACTAACGGCAATACGCTTAGCAGGATATGAGGCAATCAAAAAAGGAAAATTATTTATGGACATCTTTATTGCTGTTGTAAGTGATTTATACCGATTGGTGGGGCTGTTGTCTAATCTCTTTTTTTTTTTTTGGTACCTGTAATGGACTATTCTGACAAGTACTCAGCTATCCTCCCTTCGAAATATCGTTTGGCAATCATCATCAAGGCGATAACTTCAGATACGATCAATGGCATTTTCAGAAAAGTCAAGAATACATCATCATTACTTATTGCATTATCGATTCTTACTTGTTTTTCCATTTTCAAAAAAAAAAAATAGGGCTTCTAGACCGATCACTAACACATAATAGAATGGCGCTTGATTTACCATGCAGTTTTCTCTAGGGGCATCAAGTTTGGAACAAAGGAATGGATAGGACCGTGATCTACCATATTGGACAAGCAACGTGGCATGGAGGATGATTTTTTTTTATGGTAATTTCATAGGGTGACAATCATGGTATGTAAATAGACTCACATTTTTCTGATGATGATTGCTGTAGGTAGAATAGGCGATGCTGCTACTGTGCCAAAAGCGATTGGGCCCTTTCCCGTTTGTTGGCATTGGAAAATCAGTTTTCTTTTTTTTTTTTTTTGATCATCACTTGTTTTTATAGGCTTGTTCATTTTTGAATAATAAAGAAAGCACATAACTTACCGACATTATATTATGACAAATAAAACTATTCATTCCATTTAAGGATATTGAAAAGTAAAAAGAGGTAGACAGCAGCGTAGCTCATTTCTTTGTTAGCTTTATTCTTTTTAGAAAAAAAAGGGGGGATCTATAACTGACATTATTGATAAAATGCTCCTTAACCTAAATGATGATTTCATGATATATGAGAGTCACTATCACTTTGAAGGTAGTAAATAGAAAAAAAGAAAAGAGTGCTGATGATAGTTGTGAATTCGTGGGGCGTGCATCAACCAACTGTAAAATCTACAAAAGTTTACAGCCCCTGTTTTTTCCAGCCATCCATCATCAACTACTGATCATCAGCGCCATCCATTTCCGAAAGATAAAACAAGGATCACCGCAGATACGTTCGACCTCCCATGCAACGAGGTCTCTAATCACAGCGCAGAAGAAGAAAAAGTAAACACGATCACAAGGGAAAAAACTTGTATAAGCATCCTCTTTTCTTTGTATCCAATCAACAAACGAGGTCCAACCAACGATGGTGAAATGTATGAGTTGCAATCTTTGTAATTCAATCTCTTGATGAACTTACTTCTCTATAAAAAATAAAATAGTCCTTAACTTGTTCAGTTTGTGACTGGAGAAAGAAAGAAATGCATACAATGTTGATCATCCTGGTTCAAGAGGGGCAGTGCTCCCTAGGCATCATCACTGTGCTGAAGAGGAGATAGGCATTGACGCCTTTGCGGAGACGATACAGAAAAGTCCTCCTTTTTTTTTTTGTTCTCCTGAGAGACACTACATCATGGTTATCATCGTTTATGCATCCATGTATCCAACCGCTGCTAGCTTAACTTCTTCTTATAAATTCAAATCACGAGAAAGTCTACCTGTTATCTCTCTTTTTTTTTAAAAAAAAAAAAAAGTACTTTTTTGAGCTGTTTTTTTGTTTCTTTTTTTTTAAATACTACAAACATGTATACACTGGCATTAATTTGGATAGTCCTTTTTTTCATTCCGTGTTTCGCACAAATGGATTTCTATTGTATATTAAATACAACTCAAAAGAATCAATTAGATAATGTACGTAACTTCGCTCCTATTTGCGGTAAAGATCAACAACCAATTCCTTGTAAAACCCGGCCGATTGATGAAGCATGTAATGCTCATATAAAGAACTGCAATAATCCCAATTGGAATATCACTATGTGTAATGGTAAGTACTGCTCATGTATGAATGCTGCCGCTGTGAATGCCATGATCGATGACAAACTTCGAAACACATGTACCGATGCAAATACGTGTCCTGAATGTTATAATAGCGAAGTGAAAACTTGTGAAAATAATAAGTGTAGGTGTCGACAACCGCCCAAATGCACAATTCTTCCCTTGGGTCCCAAATTCGACCCTGGCCGTATCACATGTCGGCCTGGCAAAGTATGTATTGAAGAAAAATGCGTAGATCCGCCCACATGTGCTGGTCATGGGCAACAGTGTCGTCAGAAAGGGTGCTGTGATGGCTTATATTGCCATCAACGAACATCATTCGGTGCTGCTACTCCCATCTGCGTGCAAAATGCCTTTACTGGAGAAGATTGTTCCAGCGGTATTCCTTGCGAGGGTACGTCGCAATGTATTCGCGGGCGGTGCTCGGTCCAAGGAGGATCAGACTGTGATTTTGATGGCGCCGTATGCCCTTATGGTTTTCTTTGTGGTCATGTGAACGTTTTTGAACACGGCACGAATAAAATGTGCCTTTGTGATCATCGTCTGTCGGTTGATGGTACATGTTATACGGAAGACCGGTGTGATCTCGATTTCTTTGGGGTGAAAGAGTTATGTCAATGTCACCAGTCTATTGGCAATTATTGTTATGCTGGCTTAACTACCAGTGAGCAATGCCGTAAAGCATGTTACGCACACAGTGATGCGCACTCACCATGTAAAAACTATTATATGAATTGGGCTAATCAAACCATTGCAATAACTGATTCAATAGCTAAAAAGTTGACTGATTGTGGTCACAAAATATAAAAATTGCAGGAACCTTATTTTGAACGGTAATTACTTTTTTTTATAAAAAGGAAATCTTTTATAAAAATAAAATATTATATTTTTTTAATTTCTATTTTTGGGTTGCGCAAAACCACAATTTAAAAGGTAGAATTTCTATTTTTTTTTTTTTTTTTTTTTTTGCTTCTTCGTTTTCTTTCTCTACTTTGAAACTTTTTTTCACATTGCTAAAACAGCACTTACAATATCGACTGCTATGTTACTTTGACTAGTGATACAGAACCCTCATTACATCAAACTTTCATCGCGATGTCTGGCAATATAAAAAAAGGAATACTAGTAGGACCCAATTGAAAACAAAAGGTGATCATGGTGTAGCGAAAGAAAATGGACATAAAGAAAGAGGAACTATATTATTCTGTTGTTGAATTATACACGCGTGCTCATTATACTTTTTGATGTCAATCATAGAGTTCTGTTCTTACGGATGTCTGCCTCTGTCTTTGTTTCCCTCATGCTCAGCTATACGCATGTCGCCGGAATCTCTTTCAGGTCTTTTCGTCTATACTGCCTTCATATTCTCATGGCAAGCAATGATTCACATATATTAGTCGATATATCAAATAGTCATACAAGGCATATTCTCACATCTCTTGATGTTATTATAGAGCAAGGTAGCAAAGCAGTTGACAAAAAAAAATAACAAAGGGGACGACTTATCGGCATTGTGATACTTTGTTTATCAGGGACGCACTATAGTATGCTACTCACCAGAAAAAGAAATGGAATCTGGTAGTCATTCGGAATGGTATATCTAAGGTAATTCTGCTCTTTTTGGAAATAAGCGCCTTGCACTGCGGTTAATGTATTTGGGCTCGATCAGAACAAGGTAGTAATTAAACTAAACCTCTTCTTTTTTTTAATAAAATGACCGCTACACTATGTAGGCTGATAGTATTTGAAATTGTTAACTCTGTGTCGATTTTATAATGGAAAAAGCTATGAACAAGTCGCCTAACGGCAATACTCTTAGCGGGATATAAGGCAACCAAATGGAACACTATTTACGGATATCTGTATTGCTATTGTAAGTGATTCATGCTGATTGATGTGATTGTTGTTTAATCTTTTTTTTTTGGGACTATCGTGACAAGCACTCTACTATTCTCTCTTTGAAGGACCATTTGGCTATAATGTCATCATCGTTATCAAGACAATAGCTTCAGATGCGATCAATGGTATGCTCAGAAAAGAATACATCATCATCCTTATTGCATCGATTCTTACTTGGTTTTCAATTTTCAAAAAAAAAAAAAAAAATAGGGTTGGGAGATCGATCACTAACACACATGATAGAATGGCGTTTGATTTACCATGCAGTTTTCTCTAGGGGTATCAAATATGGAACAAGGGAATGGATAGGAACGTGATCTACCATATTAGACGATCGACAGCACGTGGCGTGGAGGATGATGCGGTTTTATGGCAGAGTGATGATCATGATATGCAAATAAACTCACTGCCTTTGTTGATGATGATTGCTGTTGGTAGAATAAGCGGTACTGATCTTGTCAAGAACAATTGACTGCTTTTCTTTTGGTGGTGTTGACAATCGATCTTCCTTTTTTTTTTTTTTTTTTTTTGGTCATCACTTGTCTTTTATAGTCTTACTTATTTTTGAATAATAAAGAAAACACGCAACTTATCTACATTATCTATGACAAATGAAATATTTATTCCATTTAAGGATATTGAAAAATAAAAAGAGGTAGGCAAAAAGCGTATCTCATTTCTTTGTTTGCTCTATTTTTCTTTAAAAAAAGGGGGGAATCTATAATTGACATTATTGATAAAATGCTCCTTAACCTAAATGATGACTTCGTGATATATGAGAGTCACTATCACTTTGAAGGTAGTAAATAGAAAAAAAAAAGAAAGAAAAGGGTGCTGATTATAGATGTGAATTCGTGGGGCGTGCATCAACCACCCTGTTAAATCTACAGAAGTTCACAATCCCTTTTTTTTTCCAACCATTCATCATCAACTACTGATCATCAGCACCATCCATTTCCGTAATACAAAACAAGGATCACCGCAGATATGTTCGACCTCCAATGCAACGAGGTCTCTAATCACAGCGCAGAAGAAGAAAAGGTAAACACGATTCACAAGGGAAAAACTGGTATAAGCATCCTCTTTTCTGTGTATCCGATCAACGAACGAGATGTAATCAATAATGGTGAATTGTATGAGTTGCAATCTTTGTAATTCAATCTCTTGATGAACTTACTTCTCTATAAAAAATAAAATAGTCCTTAACTTGTTCAGTTTGTGACTGAAGAAAGAAAGAGATGCATACAATGTTGATCGTCCACGGATCAAGAGGAGCAAATCTCCCCAGGGATCATCTCTGTACTTGGCTGAAATGATGCAGAAAGCTCCTCTTTTTTTTTTTTTTTTTTTTCTGAGAAGCACCCGATCATGGTTAAAAGCCTTTATCATCATCCTTTATGCATCCCTACATCCAATTGCTGCTAGCTTGGCGTCTTGCAATAAATTCAAATCATGAGGAAATGTATCCGTTCTGCCTATTTAAAAAGTTTCTTCTTTTTATTTTTTTATTGTTTTTTTATTATTATTATTATTAAACGATGTATCGACTGGTATTAATTTGGGTGGTCTTATTTTTCACTTGGTGCTCCGCACAATCCAAAAATTCTTGTCTGTTAAAAAATAAATCTACTGACCTTAATATCTTTGGTTTTCATGTGGTTTCTGCTATTTGCGATGGTGATCATGCAATTTTTTGCAAAAGCGAACCGATTGATGAAATATGTAATACTCACATAAAGCAATGCAAGAATCCCAATTACGGTACCGCTTTCTGTAAAGATGGATATTGTCTCTGCGCAGCCAACGCTACCGTCGCTGGCGTTTTAACTGGTTCCAAACCTCTAAACACATGTACCAAAGCAAGCGAATGTCCTAAATGTAGTAATAAAGGCGAAAAGATGTGTAAAAATAAGAAATGTGGTTGTAGTTACCCACTCGCAAAACCCCCAGGTCCTTCCTCATGTGTCGACCTTAGGCAGCGGTGTGATGATCAGAAAAAGTGTTGTCCTGGCTTATATTGCATTCAACGTTCATTCGAGGATTATCCCACCTGTCAGCACAATGCCCTTAGTGGAGAAGATTGTTCCAGTGGTATTACTTGCTACGGTACGTCGCAATGCATTGGCGGAAAGTGCTCGCTCCAAGAAGGAGCCAATTGTGATTTTGATGGTGCTGTATGCCCTTATGATATGCATTGTGAAACTGCGAATAAAATATGCACTTGTGATCGTTATCGGTGGGATGGTACATGTTCTAGGAAAAAACGATGTGAACTCGATCACTTTGGGGTGAAAGAGCTATGTCAATGCCATCCGGAAATTGGCGGCCATTGTTATGCTGGTTCAGCTACCAGTGAAAAATGCAAAGAAGCATGTTTCGCACACAGACCGGCGTGCGAAACGACTTATACTGTGAATTTGGCGGGTCTCAAAGGATGTAAAACTTATAAAACCGACTCATGTAAAAACTATTATATAAATCGGTTTAATCAAACCATTGAAATACCTGATTTATTGGCTGGAATGTTGACTAAATGTGGTCACAAAATATAAAAACTGCACGGAACTCTATAATTTGAATAGTAGTTATCATATTTATTTTTTATAAGAGAGATATCTTTTTACAATAAGTGCTATCAATTTATTATGAAAATAAAACAATTCTATCTTTAATTTCTATTTTTGGGTTGCGCAAAACGACAATTTAAAAAAGCAGAATTTCTTTTTTTTTCCTTCTTCTTTTTCTTTCTCTACTTTGAAACTTTTTTTTCACATTGTTAAAACAGCGCTTACAATATCGATTGCTATGTTACTTGGACTAGTGATACACAACCCTCATTATATCAGACCTTCATCGCTATGTCTGGCAGCACAAGGAAAGGAATACTAAGGACCCAATTGAAAAAAAAAGGTGATCATGGGATTGCAAAAAAAAATGGACATAAAGAAAGAGGAACTATATTATTCTGTTGTTGAATTATACACGCGTACTCACTATCCTTTTTGATGTCAATCATAGAGTTCTGTTCTTGTGGAAGTCTGCCATCTTCTTTGTTTCTCTCATACTCATCTATACGCATGGCGGCGGAATCTCTTTCAATTCATTGTATTGACTTCATGTTCTCATGGCAAGCAATGATTCACATATATTAGTCGATATATCAAATAGTAATAAAACGCGTATTCTCACATCTCTTGATGTTATTATAGAACAAGGTAGCAAGCAGTTGAGAAAAAAAAAGATTATTACAAAGGGGAAGACTTATTTATATTTTGTTACTTTATCTATCAGGGACATATTGTAGTGTTGGATTCTCGAGAAATATAGTTATCACAAACAATATCAGGAAAGTGGAATCGGCTGTTATCCTTTTGGAAGAAAGTATCTTGCATTGCGGTTAGTATATTTGGGCTGGATTAAAACGAGGTAGTAATTGAACTCTCCCTTTTTTTTTATATTGTTAAGTTAGGTGATAGTTTTGAAATCACCGAAGTTATGTCGCCTTCATCAAGTGGAAAAATACTATCAATAGGTCAACTAACGGCAATACCCTTAGCAGGATATGAGGCAACCAAATGGAACACTATTTATGGATATCTGTATTGCTGTTGTAAGTGATTCATGCTGATTGATGTGACTGTTGTCTAATCTTTTTTTGGGGACTATCGTGACAAGCACTCTACTATTCTCTCTTTGAAGGACCATTTGGCTACAATGTCATCATCATTATCGGGACAATAGCTTCAGATGCGATCAATGGCATGCTCAGAAAAGTAAGAATGCATCATCATTACTTATTGCATTATCGATTCTTGTTTTTTCCATTTTCAAAAAAAAATAGGACTGGGAGACCGATCACTAATACACATGATAGAATGGCGTTTGATTTACCATGCAGTTTTCTCTAGGGGCATCAAATCTGGAACAAGGGAATGGATAGAAATGTGACCTACCATATTAGGTAACCAACGTGGTATGGAAGATGATGCATTTTTACGGCAAGTTTGTACTATGATGATCATTATTTGCAAATAGGCTCACATTTTTCTGATGATGATTGCTGTAGGTAGAATAGGCGATACTACTTTGTCAAAAGCGATTGGGCTCTTTCCCGTTTGTTGTGATTGGAAAATCAGTTTTTTTTTTTTTTGATCATCACTTGTTTTTGTAGTCTTATTTATTTTTGAATAATAAAGAAAACACACAACTTATTTACGTTATACTATGACAAATGAAACTATTCATCCCATTCAAGTATATGGAAAAGTAAAAAGAGGTAGACAGCAGCGTAGCTCATTTCTTTGTTCGCTTTATTCTTTTTAGAGAAAAAAAAAAGGGGAGGATCTATAACTGACATTATTGATAAAATGCTCCTTAATCTAAATGATGATTTCATGATATATGAGAGTCACTATCACTTTGAAGGTAGTAAATAGAAAAAAGAAAAAAAGAGTGCTGATGATAGATGTGAATTCGTGGGGCATGCATCAACCACCTGTAAGGTCTGCAAAAGCTCACCACCCCTTTTTTTCCAGTCATCTATCATCAACTATTGATCATTAACATTATCCATTTTCGTACTATAAAACAAGGATCACCACAAATATATACGACTCCTAAGGTCTCTAATCACCAAGCAGAAAAGAAAAATAAACGCGATGCACAAGGAAAAAAGAGTGTAAGCATCTCTTTTCTGTATATTCAATCAACATGGTGAACTGTATGAGTTGCAACCTTTGTCGATGATAGTCGAAATTCAATCTCTTAATGAGCATTCTTTATAAAAGAAATAACGATAGTGAGGGATTAAAAAACCGTGGTCATGATTTGTTCAGTTTGTGAATGGAGAAATAAAGATATGCATATAATACTGATCAAGAGGGAATCAACAGGGGCGAACCTCCCTAGCGATCGTCACCGTAGGGGAAGATGAAGTGGGCGTTTACGCCTTTGTTGAAGAGACGCAAAAAAAAAAAAAAAAAAAAAAAAAAGTTTTTTTTTTTCCTTCTTCTGAGAAAGCATCCGATCATAGTTAAAAGCATTTATCATCAGCATTGATGCATCCCTGTATCCAGCTACTTGTAACTTGCCATCTTCCAACAAACTCAAATCACCAGAAAGTGTATCCGTTCTGCCTATTTAAAAAAAGTTTCTTTTTTTTATTTTTTTATTTTTTTTCTATTATTATTATAAACGATGTATCGGCTGGTATTAATTTGGGTGGTCTTATTTTTCACTTGGTGCTCCGCACAATCCAATAAGCCTTGTCCGTTAAATACACTTAAAGAATATAAAGAGAGTAAATCTTTTTTGTCTGGTATACTTCAAATCATTTCTCCTATTTGCGATAATAATCATCAACTGGTTACCTGTAAAAACAAACTGATTGATGAAACATGTAATACCCATATAAAGAATTGCGATAATCCCAATTGGCATACCGCTCTCTGTCTCGACCAAGTTTGCTACTGCGGGAATTCTACTGACCCTTATCTCGCTTCCATACTTCCAAAAACATGCACCAATGCAAGCGAATGTCCTAAATGTAGTGGTAACCGTGTGAAAGCGTGTAAAAATAAGAAATGTGGTTGTGATTATCCGCCCGCAAAACCCCCAGCTCCCTCCTCCTCCGCCTTCTCCTCCTCATGTGCCAAGCTTCACGAGTCGTGTAGTCAGAAAGGGTGTTGTGATGGCTATTGCCATCAACGGACATTCAATGATCATCCCACCTGTGAGGTCGTTGCCTTTAACACAGAAGATTGTTCCAGCGGTATTCATTGCCAGGATACATCGCAATGCATTCGCGGACGGTGCTCACTCCAATTTCATTCCGATTGTGATTTTGATGGCGCTGTATGCCCTTATGGTTCGCATTGTGGACCTGTGAATGTGTTTGTCACGGGCACGAATAGAAGATGCGAATGTGATCATTCTTGGGTAGACGGCAAATGCTACATCGGAAAACAATGTGATCTTGATTTCTTTGGGGTGAAAGAGCTATGTCAATGCCGTCCGGGCATTGGCGATTATTGTTATGCTGGCACAGGTACCAGTGAAAAATGCAAAGAAGCGTGTTACGCACACAGACCGGCGTGCAAAACGACTTATACCGTGAATTTGGCGGGTTTGCAGGCATGTAGAACTTTTGAACCCGGCACATGTAAAAACTACTATATGAATTGGTCAAATAAAACCATTGAAATAACTGATTCATTGGCTAGAAGGTTGACTGAGTGTGGTCACAAAATATAAAAATTGCATTAACCTTATTTTGAACGGTAATGACTATTTTTTTTTATAAAAAGTGCTATCAATTTATTATGAAAATAAAAATATTATATTCTTTAATTTCTATTTTTCGGTTGCGCAAAATCACAATTTAAAAAATAGAACTTTTCTTTTTTCATTTTCATTTTTCTTTTTCTTTTCAATTTTTTTTCACTTTTGTTACTCCAGTTTTTGTTAAAACAGCGCTTGCAATATCGATTGCTATGTTCCATTGATATTTTGGTCAGAGATACACAACCCTCATTACATCAGACCTTCGTCGCTCTGTCTGGCAATACAAGGAAAGGAATACTAAGGACTCAATTGAAAAAAAGGTGATCATGGCGTTGCAAAAAAACTGGACATAAAGAAAGAGAAACTATATTATTCTGTTGTTGAATTATACACGCGTACTCATTATCCTTTTTGATGTCAATCATAGAGCTCTGTTCTTACGGATGTCTGCCTCTTTCTTTGTTTCCCTCGTGCTCATCTATACGCATGGCGGCGGAATCTCTTTCAGGTCTTTTAGTTCATTGTACTCCCTTCATATTCTCATGGCAAGCAATGATTCACATATATTAGTCGATATATCAAATAGTACTACAAGGCATATTCTCACATCTCTTGAGGTTATTATAGAGCAAGGTAGCAAAGCAGTTGACAAAAAAAAAAAGATTATTACAAAGGGGAAGACTTATTTATATTTTGTTACTTTATCTATCAGAGACATATTGTAGTGTTGGATTCTCGAGAAATATAATTATCACAAACAACATCAAGAAGTGGAATCGGCTGTTATCCTTTTGAAAGAAAGTATCTTGCATTATGGTTTATTGTTAAAATAGGTGATAGTTTTGAAATCATCGATGTCATGTCGCCTTCATCGAATGGAAAAAGACTTTCAATGGATCAACTAACGGCAATACACTTAGTAGGATATGAGGCAGTCAAAAATGGAATGATATTTATGGACATCTTTATTGCTGTTGTAAGTGATTTATACCGATTGATGGGGGCTGTTGTCTAATCTCTTTTTTTTCGGTACTTGTAATGGACAATTCTGACAAGTGCTCAGCTATTCTCCTTTCGAAATATCGTTTGGCAATCATCCTCAAGGTAATAGCTTCAGATGTGATCAATGGTATGCTCATAAAAGTAAGAATACATCATCATCCTTATTGCATTATCGATTCTTACTTGTTTTTCCATTTTCAAAAAAAAGAAATATGGCTGGGAGATCGATCACTAACACACATGATAGAATGGCGTTTGACTTACCATGCAGTTTTCTCTAGGGGCATCAAATCTGGAACAACGAAATGGATAGGAATGTGATCTACCATATTAGGTAAGCAACGTGGCATGGAAGAGTTTGTAGTATGACGATCATTATTTGCAAATAGGCTCACATTTTTCTGATGATGATTTCTGTAGGTAGAATAGGTGATGCTACTTTGTCAAAAGCGATTGGGCCCTTTCCCATTTGTTGGCATTGGAAAATTAGTTTGTTTTTTTTTGATCATCACTTGCTTTTTGTAGTCTTATTTATTTTTGAATAATAAAGAAAGCAGACAGCTTACCTACATTATATTATGACAAATGAAACTATTCATTCCATTTAAAGATATGGAAAAGAAAAAAGAGATAGACAGCAGCGTAGCTCATTTCTTTGTTAGCTTTATTCTTTTTAGAGAAAAAAAGGGGGGGATCTATAACTAACATTATTGATAAAATGCTCCTTACCCTAAATGATGATTTCATGATATATGAGAGTCACTATCACTTTGAAGGTAGTAAATAGGAAAAAAAAAAAAAAAAGAGTGCTGATGATAGATGTGAATTCGTCGGGCATGCATCAACCACCTGTAAAATCTACAAAAGTTCACAACTCCTTTTTTTTTCAACCATCCAGTATCAACTGTTGATCATCAGCACCATCCGTTTCCGTACTATAAAACAAGGATCACCGCAAATATATACGACTCCTAAGATCTCTAATCACCAGGCAGAAAAGAAAAATAAACGCGATGCACAAGGAGAAAAGAGTGTAAGCATCCTCTTTTCTGTGTATCCAATCAACAAACGAGGTCCAACCAACGATGGTGAAATGTATGAGTTGCAATCTTTGTAATTCAATCTCTTGATGAACTTACTTCTCTATAAAAAATAAAATAGCCCTTAATTTGTTCAGTTTGTGACTGAAGAAAGAAAAGAGATGCATACAATGTTGATCATCCACGGGTCAAGAGGAGTAAATCTCCCCAGGGATCATCTCCGTACGCGACTGAAATGTTGCAGAAAGCTCCTTTTTTTTTCCTTCTGAGAAGTACCCGATCATAGTTAAAAGCCTTTATCATCATCCTTCATGCGTCTCTACAACCAGCTACTGCTAGCTTGGCGTCTTCCAATAAAGTCAAATCAGGAGAAAATGCATCCATTCAGTTTTTTTTTTTTATGAAAAAAAAGTGGGAAGAAAAAACGAGATTCTTTTTTTTTGAGCTTCTTTTTATTATAAACTTTACAAACGATGTACGTACTTGTATTCATTTGGGCAGTAGTTTTTTTGACTCAGTGTTTTGCACAAGTCGATTTGTATTGTGCACCAAATAGAAGTCAAAGTCAAAACATTGTCTTCAAGTCTTTATATCGTAACTTTGCTCCTATTTGCGGTGACAATCATCGAGCAATTACTTGTAAAACCCGACCGATCGATGAAACATGTAACGCTCATATAAATAATTGCAATAATCCCAATTGGAATACCACTTTCTGTAACGGTCATTATTGTTTATGTATGAATGCCACCACTGCTAGTTCTATGATTGATGGCATACGTCGAAACACATGTACCAATGCAAACGAATGTCCTGAATGTGCTAATAACAATGTGAAAACGTGTAAAAATAACACGTGTCAATGTCTACTCCCACCCCGATGTACAACTCTTTCTTTGGGTGTCAAGTTTGACTTTGGTCGTATCACATGTCCGCCTGGCAAAGTATGTATCAACGAAGAATGTGTAGATCCACCCTCATGTGCCGATCATGGGCAGCGGTGTGATAAGAAAGGATGCTGTGATGAGTTACATTGCCATTGGCGACCATCATTCGGTACTGCTGCTCCTCCCGTCTGCGTGGAAAATGCCTTTATTGGAGAAGACTGTTCCAGCGGTATTCCATGTGAAGGTACGTCGCAATGCATTGGTGGGCGATGCTCGCTCAAAAGAGGATCCAACTGTGATTTTGATGGCGCCATATGTCCCCACGGAATGAGTTGTCAAGATATCAATGCGGATAAAATATGCCATTGTGATCAGCTTCGAGACGATGGTACATGTTATACGGAAGACCGGTGTGATCTCGATTTCTTTGGGGTGAAAGAGTTATGTCAATGTCACCAGTCTATTGGCAATTACTGTTATGCTGGCTTAGCTACCAGTGAGCAATGCCGCAAAGCATGTTACACACGCAGTGATGCGCACTCACCATGTAAAAACTATTATATGAATTGGGCTAATCAAACCATTGCAATAACTGATTCAATAGCTAAAAAGTTGACTGATTGTGGTCACAAAATATAAAAATTGCAGGAACCTTATTTTGAACGGTAATTACTTTTTTTTTTTTATAAAAAGGAAATCTTTTATAAAAATAAAATATTATATTTTTTTAATTTCTATTTTTGGGTTGCGCAAAACCACAATTTAAAAGGTAGAATTTTTTTTTTTTTTTTTTGCTTGTTCGTTTTCTTTCTCTACTTTGAAACTTTTTTTCACATTGTTAAAACAGCACTTACAATATCGACTGCTATGTTACTTTGACTAGTGATACACAACCCTCATTACATCAAACTTTCATCGCGATGTCTGGCAATATAAAAAAAGGAATACTAGTAGGACCCAATTGAAAACAAAAGGTGATCATGGTGTAGCGAAAAAAAATGGACATAAAGAAAGAGGAACTATATTATTCTGTTGTTGAATTATACACGCGTACTCATTATCCTTTTTGATGTCAATCATAGAGTTCTGTTCTTGTGGAAGTCTGTCTCCTTCTTTGTTTTCCTCATACTCATCTATACACATGGTAGCAAAATCTCTTTCGGGTTTTTAGTTCATTGTATTGCCTTCATATTCTCATGGCAGGCGATGATTCACATATATTAATCGATATATCAAATAGCGATACAAGGCGTATTCTCACGTCTCTTGATGTTATTATAGAGCAAGGTAGCAAAGCAGTTGGCAAAAAAAAAAGATTATTACAAAGGGGAAGACATATTTACATTTTGTTACTTTATCTATCAGGGACATATTGTAGTGTTGGATTCTCGAGAAATATAATTATCACAAACAATATCAAGAAGTGGAATCGGCTGTTATCCTTTTGGAAGAAAGTATCTTGCATTGTGGTTAGTATATTTGGACTGGATTACGAAAAGGTAGTAATCAAACTAACCTCCTTTTTTTTTATTGTTAAAATAGGTGATAGTTTTGAAATCATCGATGTTATATCGCCTTCATCAAATGGAAAAAGACTATCAATAGGTCAACTAACAGCAATACACTTAGTAGGATATGAGGCAATCAAAAAAGGAACACTATTTATGGATATCTTTATTGCTGTTGTAAGTGATTTATACCGATTGGTGTGGCTGTTGTCTAATCTCTTTTTTTTTTTTTGGTACTTGTAATGGACTATTCTGACAAGTACTTGGCTATTCTCCTTTCGAAATATCGTTTGGCAATCATCATCAAGGTAATAGGTTCAGATGCGATCAATGGTATGTTCAGAAAAGTTAAGAATACATCATCATTTTTTTATTGCACTATCGATTCTTACTTGTTTTTCCATGTTCAAAAAAAAAAAAAAAAGGGTTGGGAGGTCGATCACTAATACACATGATAGAATGGCACTTGATTTATCATGCAGTTTTCTTTAGGGGCATCAAATCTGGGACAAAGGAATGGATAGGGACGTGATCTACCATATTTGACAAGCAACGTGACATGGAGGATAATGCATTTTTATGGCAAGTTTGTAGTGTGATGATCATAGTATGCAAATAAACTCACTGCCTTTGTTGATGATGATTGTCATAGATAGAATAGGCGGTACTAATATTGTCAAGAACAATTGGCTGCTTTTCTTTTGGTGGTGTTGACAATCGATCTTTCTTTTTTTTTTTTTTTTCATCACTTGTCTTTTATAGTCTTACTTATTTTTGAATAATAAAGAAAACACACAACTTATCTACATTATCTATGACAAATGAAATATTTATTCCATTTAAGGATATTGAAAAACAAAAAGAGATAGGCAAAAACCGTAACTCATTTCTTTGTTTGCTCTATTTTTCTTTAGAAAAAGGGAGGGGATATCTATAACTGACATTATTGATAAAATGCTCCTGAACCTAAATGATGATTTCATGACATATGAGAGTCACTATCATTTTGAAGGTAGTAAATAGAAAAAAAGAAAAGAGTGCTGATGATAGATGTGAGTTCTTGGAGCATGCATCAACCACCTGTAAAATCTACAAAAGTTCACGACCCCTTTTTTTTCCAACCATCTATCATCAACTACGGATCATCAGTACCGTCCATTTCCGTAATATAAAACAAGGATCACCGCAAATATGTACGACTCCTAAGGTCTCTAATCGCAACGAGAAACGAAAAATAAACTTCATGCACAAAGAAAAAAAGAGCGTAAGCATCCTCTTTACTGTATATTCAATCAACAGACGTGATCCAACCAACGATGGTGATACGGATGAGTCACAATCTTTCTCAACGGTAGTCGGAATTCAACCCCTTAACGAACCTGCCTTTCTATAAAAAAAATAACGATGATGAGCGATTAAAAGAAAAGCCTTGATACTTGTTCACTGTGAGTGAGTGGAGAAAGATATGCATGCAGCGTTGATCGTCCATGAATCGAGAGGATAAGCTCCCTAGGAGTCATCACTGTATGTGAAGAAGGAAATGAACAATCAGCCTATGTTGAAGTAACGCAGGAAACCCACCCCTTTTTTTCATCCTTTTCTTCTAAGAAACATCGGGCCATTGTTAAAAGCTTTTATCCTCATCATCCATACATCCCTGCATGCAACTACTGCTTGGCGTCTTTCAACAAGAAAGTATCCGTTCTGCCTATTTAAAAAAAAAGTTCTTTTTTTATGTTTATATTTTCATCTTTTTTTATTTTTTATTTTATTTTATTTCATTTTATTTTCACTTTTTTTTTATTTGTTTTTTCTATAAACGATGTATCCACTGGTATTAATTTTGGGTGCTCTTATTTTCACTCAGTGCTCCGCACTATCCAATAAACCGTGCCCGCCTAATAAAAAACTTAATGTATTTGCTCTCCTTGGTTCTACTACAGGTGGTGAGGTTTCTCCTATTTGCGATGGTAATCATGCAATTACTTGCAAAAGCGAACCGATTGATAAAATATGTAATGATCACATAAAGCATTGCAAGAATCCCAATTATGATACCGCTTTTTGTAACTCTCAATACTGTTATTGTGCGGATGCTACCGTTGCTGCTTTTGTCACTGGTCCCCCCCCTCCAAAAAAATGTACCAATGCAAGCGGATGTCCTAAATGTAGTGGTAAAGGTGTAGAAACGTGTGAAAATAAGAAATGTGGTTGTCGTTATCCACCCGCAAAACCCCCAGCTCCCTCCTCATGTGTGGATTTTAGGCAGCCGTGTAATGATCAGAAAAGGTGTTGTCCTGGCTTATATTGCCATAAACGAACATTCACTGATCATCCCACCTGTGAGCACACTGCCTTTGGTGGAGACGATTGTTCCAGCGGTATTCCTTGCGAGGATTGGGCGCAATGCATTGGCGGACGGTGCTCGCTCCATGCAGGAGACGATTGTGATTTTGATGGCGCCGTATGCCCTTATGGTTGGCATTGTGGATATCAGCCATATTCTGTAGCAGCCACGCATAAAGTGTGCCAGTGTGATCTCGGTTTGGATGACAACTGTATTGACAAAAAACGATGTGATCTCGATGTCTTTGGGGTGAAAGAGTTGTGTCAATGCCATCCGGGCATTGATGATCATTGTTATGCTGCTTCAGCTACCGGTGAAAAATGCAAAGAAGCATGTTACGCACACAATAAACCAGCGTGTAAAACGACTTTTGAGGTGAATAAGGCGGGTTTGAAGGCATGTCTAACTTTTGAAACCAACTCGTGTAAAAACTATTATATGAATTGGGCTAATCAAACCATTGAACTAACGGCTGCAAAGGCTAAAGAGTTGGCTAGTTGTGGTCACAAAATATAAAAATTGCATTAACCTTATTTTGAACAGTAATGACTATTTTTTTTATAAAAAGGAATTTTTTTTTTTTTACAAAAAGTATCAATTTATTATGAAAATAAAACATTCTATCTTCAATTTCTATTTTTGGGTTGCGCAAAACCACAATTTAAAAAAGTAAAAATTTCTTTTTTTTTCTTCTTCTTTTTCTTTCTCTACTTTGAAACTTTTCTTTCACGATGTTAAAACAGCGCTTACAATATCGACTGCTATGTTACTTTGACTAGAGATACACAACCCTCACTACATCAGACCTTCATCGCTATGTCTGGCAATACAAGGAAGGACAAATGAAAAAAAACGGTGATCATGGGGTTACAAAAGAAATGGACATAAAGAAGGAGGAACTATATTTTTCTATTGTTGAATTATACACGCGTACTCATTATCCTTTTTGATGTCAATCATAGAGTTCTGTTCTTGTGGAAGTCTGACTCCTTCTTTGTTTCCCTCATACTCATCTATACGCATGGCAGCGGTATCTCTTTCAGGTCTTTTAGTTTATTGTACTCCCTTCATATTCTCATGGCAAGCAATGATTCACATATATTAGTCGATATATCAAATAGCGACACAAGGCGTATTCTCACATCTCTTGATGTTATTATAGACCAAGGTAACAAAGCAGTTGACAAAAAAAAAAAGATAATTACAAAGAGGGAGACATATTTATATTTTGTTACCTTATCCATCAGGCACATATTGTAGTGTTGGATTCTCGAGAAATATAATTATCACAAACAATATCAAGAAAGTGGAATCGGCTGTTATCCTTTTGGAAGAAAGTATCTTGCATTGCGGTTAGTATATTTGGGCTGGATTAAGAAAAGGTAGTAATTAAACTAACCCCCTTTTTTTATTGTTAAAATAGGTGATAGTTTTGAAATCATCGATGTCACGTCGCCTTCATCAAATGGAAAAAGACTACCAACAGGTCAACTAACAGCGATGCCTCTAGCAGGATATGAGGCAATCAAAAAAGGAATACTATTTATGGACATCTTTATTGCTATTGTAAGTTATTTATACCGATTGGTGGGCTGTTGTCTAATCTCTTTTTTTTTTTTTTTTTTTGGTACCTATAATGGACTATTCTGACAAATACACAGCTATCGTCCCTTCGAAATATCGTTTGGCAGTCATCATCAAGGCAATGACTTCAGATACGATCAATGGTATGTTCAGAAAAGTTAAGAATACATCATCACATTTATTGCATTATCGATTCTTACTTTTTTTTCCATTTTCCAAAAAAAAAAAAGGGGGGGTTGGGAGCTCGATCACTAATACACATGATAGAATGGCGCTTGATTTACCATGCAGTTTTCTCTAGGGGCATCAATTTTGGAACAAAGGAATGGATAGGAACATGATCTGCCATATTGGACAAGCAACGTGGCACGGAGGATGATGCATTTTTATGGTAATTTCGTAGGGTGACAGGCATGATATGTAAATAATCTCACTGCCTTTGTTGATGATGATTGTCATAGATAGAATAGGTGGTACTGATTTTGTCAAGAACAGGCTGCTTCTTCGATTGTTGACAATCGATTATTGTTACTACTATTATTATTGATCAACA
Source organism: Halteromyces radiatus (assembly GCF_025201355.1). Taxonomy (NCBI): domain Eukaryota; kingdom Fungi; phylum Mucoromycota; class Mucoromycetes; order Mucorales; family Cunninghamellaceae; genus Halteromyces; species Halteromyces radiatus. Next base: position 448,000 of record NW_026251695.1, on the reverse strand, counting down.
CTTGTTTTTGTAGTCTTACTTCTTTTAAACAATAAAGAAAACACACAACTTGTCTGTATATATGAAATATTCATTCTATTTCAGGAAATTAAAAAAGTAAAAAGAGGTGCACAATTATTTTTTATTTTTTTCATTGGATAACAAGAGAAGAATTAAAGAAGATGAAAAAAAAGGATAATCATTAATGATGGTAAACAAAAGGAGGAGAAAAGGAGAATATACAGGTAGAAAAAAAGGGTAAACAGAGAATATACTAAAGCTGAAGAATGGAAGAAAACAATTAGGAATAATATTAAGGATCATTGTCTATGTTTTTCCACTTTTTCATCCCAATCTTCTTCCCATTTTGATTCCTTGATAGCATGATGTATTGGATGACCTAAAGAAATACGACGTGTGTGACCACCATGGACTCCGACAGCACTTGCAGCTACGCCCGATAATGAATGGTGTCGTCCGCTATTTGTTGAAGAAGCTGATGATCGACGACCCAAATATCCATGAAACCCATTTTGTTCTTGTTGCTGTTGGTGTATTGACTGTTGTTGTTGTTGAGGTTGCTGCTGTGTTGGCTGCTGTTCTTGATTGATAATAGTCGGAAATCCCTGTTTGGTAGGTGAGGACAATAGAATGGAACCAGTGGGTGCACTGGTAGGGTATGACACAATATCTGGGGTATTAATATCTAATGAAATAATAACAATATACTTTATTAGACTATTGTTGAAAACCAAAAATACTTTTTTTGTATACCTTTGTTATGTAACTATGAATAAAAAAAAAAATGAAAAAAAGTAAATATAATGATGGATTAGTTTGTTTATTTGTTTATTATTATTTCTGTTTTTCTTACCGGTAATCCTTTATTTTCTTCCTTTTCTAAAAATTTACTACGACCTCCTTGATTCTACATACATATAACCAAAAAAGCGATTAATTACAGCGATCTCCGCACGACTCCTTTTTATTTCATTCTATTTACCTTATTTTTGGATTTGTATAAAAGAACAAGGACCAGTAAGACACCAAACAAAGGTAATTTATAATGAGATCGAGAATGTTGAGAAGAAGTATCAGGAGTGTAAATAAAGTCATCATGATGAGGAGAAGGAGGAGGTGGTGGTGGTGGTGCGATATCGTGAGTATGATCCTCAGGAGTCAATGGATCATCTTGGAATAAAGAGGTGGCATCATCTGTATCTATAGAATGATCAGGATGTTCATCATCATCGCTATCATCATCATTTGGTTGAGTATCCAAAGCTTCATGTGCGTTGCCTAATAAATCGTCCATATGTTGATGTGTCGCGTCCACCAGGGAATGATCATATTGTTGTTGATCCTTTTGACTAGATTCAAATAAGAGTTCATTGATATCGATATCTTCATTATTCTTAAATTCCAAAGGTTCTTCATCATCTTCAAAAAGTAAGCCAGTATTGTCCGTATTATCAGTTTCGTCATCGTATTCCACATAAAGTTCTTCACCTAATTCATCACCTTGTTCTTGTTCTTTGCTTTGACCATATCCATAATAACCGCCTTCCAGAAGTGGTTCAGCATCAATATCATAAGTAGTAGATAATTCATCGTCTTCATCGTCTTCTTCAACAGAATCGTCATCTTCTTCGTCTTCCTCGTCCACCAAAAAGTCGGTTAGAATGTTATCTTTATAGTTATTGTTGTTGTTGTCAGCCAATACGGGATCGGGTAATCGGTAAGTATTCTCCACTACATCGTCATGAATGGTTTGTGCCTGGACTTGAATGAAAACTGCAATGATAAAGTAACATAATAAAATACAGTTAAACCGTATCATAATGTTTTGCTAAGCTTATAGGTAAAAAGGAAATCCAAGAAAGAAAGTAAAAAGAAAGGGTAAAAATAGACTGTGGGAATGAAAGAAGGAAAAAAAGAGTGTTGAAAATAAAAGAAAAAGGAAGTGAAAATGCCTCTCCCATTTTTTTATAACCACTAAAGGTAGCTGCAGCTTCATTGTCCGACGCACTTAGCCCATTTTTGTGGGGCAAGATTGAAAGAATTCGTAGGAGGAAAAACGGTTAAATTCATCGCTCAATAACAAAAAAAAAAAAAAAAAAAAAAAAAAAAAAAAAAGTATAATAACAAATGACTTTTGGACTCTGTTACTTGACTTTATTAAACAAAAAGAAATAATATAAAAATGAGAATGAATATAATTGAGTGGGGAAAGTTAAAGAAAAGTGTATATGTATATATAGAGAGAATAAAAATATATAAAAATGTAATCTATCTAAAGTTTTGGTTTTTCATTGTTAGAAGAAGAGGGGCCCGAGTGTATTCAGTTCTTGAGTTCTTCTTGTTCAGCTTCCAATTCACTAAGATAACGTTCAGCATCCAAAGCAGCCATACAACCAGAACCAGCACTAGTAACAGCTTGACGATAACGCTTATCTTGTACATCACCAGCAGCAAACAAACCTTCTACGTTGGTAATAGATGAACCGGGTACAGTCTTGATATAACCTTCACTATCTAATTCAACCACATCCTTCACCAAACTAGTAGCGGGATCGTGACCAATAGCATAGAATAATCCATTAGCTTCGATCTTGCCTTCTTCACCAGTTACATTGTTCTTGGTAGCAACATGAGTCAACAAGTTACCATCACCGAGAGCACTGACAGGAGATGTGTTGAAGTGAACGGTAATCTTGGAGTGTTTGAGAAGACGACTGGCCATGACTTTAGAAGCACGGAGAACATCACGACGAACAAGAACATTGACATGAGAACCATCTAAAAAAAAAAAACATTAAATCATCTCATCCTCTAAATAGATAAAGGAACTTACACTTTGTAAGATAAATAGCTTCTTCAGCAGCAGAATCACCACCACCAATGACAACCAAAGGTTTATTTCGGAAGATAGGTACAGCACCATCACAAACAGCACAAGCAGAGATACCATTTTGCCAGTATTGGTCTTCACCAGGTAAATGCATACGTTTGGCAGATGCACCAGTAGCAATAATGACAGCATCCGCAGTATCGGTAGGTTCGGCATCACCTTCAGAACCTTCACGCCAGAGTTGGAAAGGACGTTGAGTAGTAACAAGCTTGGTAATAGTTTCAGTTTCGATCACAGTACCAAATCGTTCAGATTGAGCACGCATCTTTTCCATCAAATCACCACCCATCACACCGTCAGGGAACCCAGGAAAGTTTTCAACATCGGTAGTGGTAGTAAGTTGACCACCAGGAGCAACATTATTAGCCATCATACCTTCAAAAAGAATAGGATTCAAGTTGGCACGAGCTAAATAAATGGCAGCAGTATGACCTAGAAAATAATAAATGTTAAAAAAAAAAAAAAGAAGAAAAGAAATAATAGTAGTTCTATTTTACCAGCAGGACCGGAACCAATGACAGCGACTTTATGATGTTTAGGAGCCATGTTGAAAAGTGTAGTATGAAAAAACCGACGAGAAGAAGAAGAAGAAATAAAAGTACGCGAAAGAAGAGAAAAATTCATCAGTTTAAAAAAAGAAAAAAAAAATAGAATCGGAGGGATGATGACAAAAAAAATATATATGTGCCTTATTCTAGAAGAAAAAAAAAGAAAAAAAAACTCTTAAACCCAGTCCAATAAAAATCTATCTTAGTAATGAAGTCATCCAATCAGATTCATCTTTTATTTTATCATTCAAAATGAACCACTTTCAATGGCCGATTGTATTACAAAAATGGGATTTCTTACAAACATAGCAAAAGCCAATCATACAGTTTTGTTCACTGATAGATGACAGTTTTTTTTTATCTACTTTAATACAAAAGAAATTATAATCAAATCAAATGATCATTCATTATTATCAAGCAACTGATATCGTATTTTCTAGAAAAGAAAAGAAAAGAAAAAAAAAGGAGTCAACTTTTCATAAATGTTGGAGATTCCCAAAGAAAAAAATAAAAAAGTTGATATCAGATAATATTTGATAGATGCCATCATAAAAAAAAAATAGTTTATTAATTAAATAGAATGTATGAATAAAATAATAATATATACAAATAAATAAAATAGATAATAACCAGTAAAAAAAAAAAAAAATAAAAGAACAAATGATTTCTATGTGACTAAAACCCCAGGGGTGGGCCAAAAATACAACGTTGTTATTTCGACGATTAAAATTCTAATGGTCAGATATAGAAGAAGGAGGAGGTGTTGTTTTTGTTGTTGGTTCATTTAAAGTTGTGATCGGTATATTGTGAATAGAAGAATTAGAATCCATAGAGCTAGGTACGGTAGGTAATGTTGAAGGAGGCATTTTCTTCTTGTTATTATTATTATTGCCAAGAGTTTGAGCAGAAGAGCCACGTCTAGAATGGAAAGGTCGAAGGGTATGTAAAGATGCACGTCGAGGTGTAGAAGTCGATCCTTTTGATTCATCATATTGTGACTTGGAAGATGGTACTGGTCCAAGAGCAATAGGTAAATTGGATTCTAATGCTTGAACCACAGTTGAGATTGGACCTGTCAGTTGATCGGGAGTCCAGGCATTTTCTTCTGCTTCTAATTGCATACGTTCTAATCGATCCCGTTTCTCGCGATATTGTATTTGTTCCAAATGTAATAATGCTTCAGCTGCAGTAGCTGGATGATGAGCACCAGGTCGTTGATCAATCAACGCCCCACTAAAGATCAAATTGATTTCCTCCAAGGATCGTCCCTATATATATATATATATATAAACATGAGTCAATCATCCAGGTAAAAGAATAAAAAAAGATACCATATCTTTTTTTTTTTTACTTACCCTGGTTTCAGGATAATAACTATGTACAACCAAAGCCATGATGATACAGATACAGCCAAAAAATAAATAGGTTCCCCAAAGCATGCCTTTAAACATCAGAGGTGCTATCACAGTCACCACCAGGTTGAAAAAGTAACTAGCAGATGTGGTCACACCCATTGCATTTGCCCGAATAATTTGAGGATAAATTTCAGCAGGATCTATATAAAGATAAAAAAAAATATATATGTTAATGATGTCTCCTATCTTTTTTTTTTTTTTTTTTTTTTTTTGTGAGGAAAATCATTCCACTTACAAATCCAACCAACAGGACCCCAAGATAAAGCAAAGAAAGCAATAAAAATACATAAAAATACCACCATTGAATAAGTAGCTGCCTTGTTATCCCCATGCATTGCTGAGAAAGTAGTACCAATATAAAGACGAGTCGAACTGGTTGCCAAAGTATTGTCATAAATAGCAGATAAAATAGCCACAACCACCATCGAGATAGCCATTGCCAAAGCACCAATCACAAGAACACGACGTCGATCCCATCGATCAATCTAAAAATAACAACAATAATAATTGATCAACCTTTATCCATTCATTTCATGGTGATACTTACAAACCAAAAACAAGGAAGTGTACCCAAAAAGTTCACCACTCCCACAATCCCATTTCCAACTATCAAGAAGAAGAAGAAAAAGCAGGTTAATATATATATATCAAATATTCACTGATGTTTATATCTTTTTTTTTTTTTTTTTTTTTTTTTTACCTAGAACGGCGGTTGTAAGATCCATCACACCAGATGCTTCCATAATATGAGGTAAATAAAATCTAAAAATATAAAAAACATGATCAGTCATCAATAAAAAAAAATTCTTCTTCTTTTCCACTTACAATATAGCATTGATACCAGATAACTGAGTAAAAATATGAATACCCATACCGAGTAGAGTTCTTGTTAGATTATTTTCAATACCAGTTGACCATAGTGCCACAAATGATTTCCGAGTATAATGTTTATCGAACCATACATCTTGTCGTACACCAGTAAATTCCATTTGTAAATCTAAATCCTTTTTATCCCCTTCACTTCGTAATAAGGCCATGATGTCTAATGCTTCATCATATCGATTCCTATAAATCAACCATCGTGGGCTTTCTGGAATAAGATGAAGTCCAAGGAGAAGTAACCCGCCAGGTACAAGTTGAAACGCAATAGGTAATCTCCATGAGATATCATCATTTTGATTTACAAATGTACCATAAGAAATCCAATAAGAAACAGTCATACCCAAAGTTGAGCCAACTTGATATAATGTAATCAATCTACCACGATTTTCTGGTCTTGCTATTTCACTTTGATCTATAAAAAAAAAAGATCTACCCGTGAGTTTATTTATTTTTTTTTTTTTTTTTGGTAATTCAATCATTACATAGTGGTACTAGCATACTGAAAACTCTATTGATAGGAAAAGGAAAAAGGTCATGATTAATCACCAAAAGCAGTAAAGAAGAAGGCTTGTTTTTTTGTATAACTATACCCTAATCCCAGTCCAGTGATGATCCTTCCAGCTAGAAATGATGCCAAGTTAGGTCCTGCTATTTCGACAACACATCCAAGTACGTTCAATATACATCCAATATAAAATAATCGTTTTCGCCCCTGAAATAAATATATTAGTTTAGAAGCAGTAATGAAAATAACTTTTTTTTTCTTTTTTTTTTTTTTCTTTTTACCAATCTATCAGCTACAAATCCAGATACCTAAAAAAAGAAACAATGACATCAGAAGTAATATTCTTTTTAGTATTTGTTAAAAGTGAACTTACAAAAGATGCAAGAAAGGCAGTGGCAAGTGATACCGTGACAGCAGCAACACTAGCAGAACTATTGTAATCACCTAATTGATATTTTTTCGTAAAGGCAGGCATTACCAAGCATGAAGATATAACACCGCTATCATAACTAAAAAAAAGAAAAAAAATATATGAGTACATGATGCATATTTTGACATGAAATTGATAAAAAAAAAAAAAAAACCTTACCCATACTATTAGAATAATCAAATGAAATTATATATTATATATATATCGATATTTTTTAATAAAAAAAAAATAAAAATAAAAAAAAATCAGTCTTGTATTTCCTGAAGAGTTTTCATACCGTCTAATAATAATAAGTATAAATTTTTTTTCTTTTCTTCATCCTTACCATAAATCCACCAAGTGATACATAACTATGTATAAGAAAAAAAAAAAGATCAGTTCATCCTATCTAAAACTCGGATAAAGAATCCTCACCTGCATATCAAGTATATCCTTGCTTGAGAAGTGATCAGATGCATTCGATCTCGGGCAGTTTTGATATAAAGGTAGATATATGACGAATAAAATAAAAAGCTACCTTTTTTTTTTTCGTTGTTACTGTTGTTGGTGTCCAAGTGTGTATAAAATAAAACGAGATCAAATAAAGTGTAAAGGTGTTTTATTTATACTACAAAGCGTACTAGTAAGATTGTAGAGGGAATATACATGAATATATATAGAGAATGAATTGTGTATCAAGAAAAGAAGAAAAAGGTTGAAACGAAAGGGGGTGACCTTTTTTATATCAAGGTTGATAAAGACAAAGAAAAAAGAAAAAAAAGGAAGGGAAATAAAAAAAAAGTGTGAAAAAAAAAAAAGTTGGTTCCAATTTTCAAGTCCGGTCAATCCCACAGTGAACATATCTACTGAAACCAATCCCAACCTAATTGATAAAGATGATTCAACATCTACCACAAAATATAAAAACGGTAAATCACGTGTGTTTTGATAGAATACTTTTTCCTACCTTGAGTCGAAATTTTGTATCAGCTTGAACTTTATAACGATCAGGCATTAACCATTCTGGAGGAGATATTGAAGTTTCATCTGATTGAGCTATATCTTGTTCTTGTTGTTGTCTTGCCAATTGTTCAGGAGTAGGATTTGTTGACATCCATTCATCCATTGTATCCAAATAATTCCATAATTGTTCTCCAGCATGGGAAACTGATAAGCACATCCCATCCACATCCACAGGTCGATCCGAAGCAATACATAGTAATAATAGACCTTCAACGTTACCTGATACTAATGATTCCCGTACACATTCTTCAAAAGTACCATCCAAATTGGATTCCAAATATAAACTAGTAATATCAAATAACATGCCAAAGAATCTTGCAAATTGTAAACATACTTTTCTTCTTCGCAGTAAAAGTTCTTGAAGATGTTCTGATGCTGAAGTTGATGATGGTATTGATGTAGATAGAGAAGGTAAAAGAGTGGTTATCCAAGAGGTACCTACCAAAGGCATCTTTGGAGTAATCCATTCATTGATTAACGCACAATGTTGTCTCCATATCCAGGTATAATCGCGAGGTAAAAATGGTGCTAAAGGATGTTTTGTACTTCGTCGTCGATATTTCTAAGAAAAAAGGGATAATAGAATATGAATTTATTATTTTGTATTTTTTCTTTTTTTTATATATAACTTACGGGATCATGTAAACCACGAATACTTGCAGTATGAAGATAAATATGTCGAATTTCCAAACAAAGAGAAGCATAATCACGTTCAAGACCTTGAGATAAAGAGGGACAGAGTACTCGTTGTACTACTAATTGTTGTAAAATATCAAGTAACTGCGTAAACTCTGCTCGTTGATCAAATTTAGAACATTGTTGGACATGATAGCATAAGATATGTAAAATTTGTTGTGCTGTATCATAACGGGTATCTTGTTTTTGTCGTTCAGTAGAAGTCAAGGTTTCATAACATCGTAGTAAACTGGCGACTTGAAAATGGAATCGATAATGTTTTTGCAAGTAGGTAGAAACCATAGGTGCCAAAGGTCCAATAGAAAGTAATGTATCAATATCTTCATATTGCAAATAATCTAATATCGTCCATAATAGTTCAGTAGGTAATTCATGAAGCATGGAAGGACAGTAAAAGAAGAAAGATTACAGAAAGAAAAAAAAAGGCAGTAGAAGAAGAACAAGCGTAAAAGAAGTAAAAATAGTAAGAAAAAGACCGATTGCCAAGTAAGCAGCAAAAAAAAAAAAAAAAAAAGCGGGATTCAAAATCAAAAGCGCAGATCTTTTTTTTTTTTTTTGGTGGGGAATGAATTGAAAATACGTATCATCATTATATCTCTTTTCCTCTTCACCTTTTTTTTTTTTTTTTTTACTTTTGAAGTTTCTTTTATATATATATATATATATCTTATTATAAAAATGACAACAACTGTTACTAACACTATACAAAACGTGGAACTTCAACAAGTATCTTTTAGGCGGGGACATACGACTGCGTATAATGAACACGACAATACTCATCTACAACATCGACATACTCATAATATGGATAACGAAGCAGGTGTTGAACCAACAAGTGATCCTTTATTTTTAGGCACTAGTAAAAAAACAGAAGATGATCTCAAGATATTAAAAGAACAAGGCAGTTCAAAAAAGGTACGACAGTTTTATCGAGATCAAAATGAATTGATTGATAATATGTTGGGACCTTTGAATCCTTTGAATGAAGAAGAACAAGAAAAACAATTATTAAAGGTAAAAAAAAAAAAAATAAATAAATAAATAAATAAAAAATGAAATCTAATAGATATAATAGTTGAAAATAGCCGTATATGGATCAGTGGTGGCCAACGTTATTTTATTCGCCCTTCAATTGATTGCAGCCATTACATCTGGTTCTTTATCTATTTTTGCTACCATGGCTGATTCTTTTATGGATTTATTGAGTTCAGTAGTATTGATGTGGGCTTCTAGACAAGCAGCTAAACCAAATTTAACCAAATACCCTGCTGTAAATAAAATAAGATATTATTTAGTGCATTTGAAACTAATAAACTCTTTGATTTAGGGAAAAGCAAGAATGGAAACTGCCGGTATTATTGTATTTTCTTGTTTGATGGGTTGTGTAGCTTTATTTTTGATTGTAAGTTTATTATTATTATTATTATTATTATTATTATTATTATTATTATTATTATTATTATTATTATTATTATTATTATTATTATTATTATTATTATCGTTTATTTATCTTTTATTATTATTAGATTGAATCTGGACAAAAATTATCATCTCAAGATACTGAACCAGCTTTATCTACTATGTCTATTGCTATGGTGGCTACTGCTTTAGGTAAGAAATAAAAAAAAAAAGAATAAAAATGTTATCTTATATATTTTTTGTTTGTTTATTAGGTGTGAAACTGATCCTCTATCTCTATTGTGTTTCATTGTCTCATCATTCATCTGCTAAAGTATTGGCACAAGATCATAGAAATGACCTACTCGTGAATTCCCTGGGATTGATTACTGGTATCATTGGAACTAAACTTGTGGGATGGGTTGATCCTGTTGGATGTATTATCATTGCTCTTATCATTTTGACCAGCTGGGTTAATACTTTGATTGGTAAGTAACACATAAAAAAAAAAAAAAAGATGATATACTGATGATCTTTTTTTTTTTTGTTTTATCTTTTTAGAAAATATTCAATTAATTGTTGGAAAAAGTGCAGATGTTGGATTCTTACAAAGAGTAACTTATATAGGTAAAAATAAATAAATAAAATAAAATAATTTTATTCTTATAATTATATTATAGCATTAACTCATCCTGGAGTACTTCAAGTTGACACATGTCGGGCTTATTTTGCTGGTAATAATTTATTTGTGGAGGTAGATATTGTTCTTCCTCCTGATATGCCGCTTTCAGAATCACACGATATTGGAGAAGCCCTTCAGATCAAACTAGAATCTTTACCGAATGTTGAACGTGCTTTTGTTCATGCTGATTATGAAACTTCTCATAAACCTGAAGTAAAGATTTATTATTATTATTATTCAATAATGATTAAACTTGTTTTTTTTTTAATATAGCATCAAAAATCAAAATGAAATTATATTTATGCTTGTCCATGCTCCGATTTTGATCTTTATTCGTTTAGTTTCTGATGTTAATCACGAGCCCTTTTTTTGAATTTATTCTATCCTTTAGTTATTTTTTTGATTTATAAAAATAAAATTTTTTTATTTTATTTTATTTTTTTTTTTTGATTGTTTTTCTTTTTTTCTTTTTAATTGTCTATATTTTTTTTGATCCTTTTTATTATTATTATTATTATTATTATTAAGTTTTTGTACCTTCTTTATATATATTTATATTGAATGACAAGTATATATTCAGGATCATCATCTATTACAACAGGATCTTATATTGATGATATAGGAAAAAGTAAGAAAAAAAGGGAGGATATAAATCATAACAGTAAGACTAAATTTCCATTCGGTTATGTTAGGATTATTAAACGTACTGCTGACTAGTCTCTCACTTGAATTATGCATACCAATTTTCATTAGCCGCAATATTGATGTTTTTCGTTGGCTAGCTATGAAACATACAGAAGATTTTGCTAATATTGGTGTTGAATCTTCTGATGCTTGTAGAAGATTAGCATTATTCACTCAAGCTCTTCATCGTCATTTAAATGGTTTACCTTTATTTACATCATTAGATTATGAAGAAGATAGTGATGATGATGATGATAATCGATCTATCTCAGCAACTGAAATTCTGTGTAACCCAGGTGAGCTTTTTTTTTCTTTTTCTTTGTTTTCTATCAAACTTATTTTTTTTTTTTTGTCATAGGATCACATATTGAACTTGAACTCATTGATCGTACTGTGACTTTATTTGATCATTATACTCGTCCAAACCTTACAACAAGACAAAGGAAATCTCTACGCTGGTCGTCTACTTTATCAGTTTTAGGTGAATCTGTAGCTACTTTAAATACACCAGCAACAACAACAACTAATACCATTAATGAAACCTCAACTTCAATACCACCTCCTCCGTATGAAGACGATACTAGAAATAAAAGTGGGTTAATCAAACGTTTATCCTTTCGATCAAAACGAAAAAGACCTCTCTCTATGCCTGCCAACTGGATTTCATCTGATACTACAAGAATGCATCCTCTCCGTATTTATGAATCTTCACCAACCACAGCAGAAACTAGAGCTAATATTAGAGAACAAAGGGCTCAATATCATTTGGTCAAATTACAAGAAACACAACAAAAACAACAACAACGGGATATGTATTTACGTAAACGATGGGAAAAATGTCGATCGTGTGTGATATTACCAAGGGAAGAAGAAGGACGGGAAGAATTACCAGCATACAATTGTACGGTTTACAAAATGGGTCATGTTTTTGTGAAAAAGGAAAAGGATGGACCAGATATTAAAAGTCGACGACGATCATGGAAATTAATGTATGTGGAACTTTGGGGTACTATTCTTCGATTATATCATGCAAAAGATGCAACAAGATCTCCTACAACTATTATCTTTAACAATGAGAACAAGAAGAACAAGAAGAAAAAGAGTGATCTAATGGCTGCTGGTGCTTCTTATTACAAAGGATTGTTTAGACCTAGTCGAATTGGTCATGGTACTTCTGGTGTTCATCTTGGTGATAATGATCCTCTTGCCTCTTTTTTTACTAATAATAATTCCACCATCTCATCATCATCATCATCATCACAATCATCGAATAGTGCCTTTGCATTTATTAAACGACAATATCAACGACATCGTGATCAACAACAACAACAACAACAACAACAACAACAACAACAACAATGTGCAACTCCAGTTTCTACCATTAGTTTAGCTCGTGCAGATGCTTCTAGGGCTTGGGATTATACAAAATATCCTCATACGTTACGTCTCACTTTAGATCAAGGATCGCAACTACTCTTTCGACTTGGTTCTCATATAGAAATGATTTCTTGGATTGAACATTTACAAGCAGGTAACAAAAAAAAAAAAAAAAAAAAAAGACCATCACTCACATTTTTACATATTTTAGCTATCAATATCTCTTTAGATTTGGAATTACGACCGATGCCCAAATTCATGACTTTACCCAATCGACTTTCTGTCAATAATAACAGTATAAATAATCCACGAGCTCTTCAATTGGAACAGATTAGAGAACAACGACAAAGGGAACAATACGAAATCTTACTTTAGTGATATTTACATCTATTTACCCTTCCAATAATAATAATAAAAAATCATTTATACAATTTTCTTCTTTTTTTATATAGAATGCGATGTATATGTATGTATGTATATATGTACGTGCTTTTTTTTTGACGAAATGTCAATCATTCTTTTATTTGGTGTCGTTAGTAAATGATCCGCCATCTTTTTCCCCTAATTCTTATGAATAAGGAAAAAGCGGATATTGAAGAATTTTTATGTTTCTTCAAGCGCGTTGTATGATTGGTGAGAAATCAGTTGAACAAAGGGAAAAAAAGAACTGGCCGGTGATTCAAATACACACGCTACTCACTTTTCTCTTCCAAGTTAAATTTTTTATATAATTTTGCGTCGTTTCCTTTTTTTTTTTTCCTTTTCTTTTCTCTTTTCTTTTTTCTTTTTTTTTTCACACACAAACTCTTCTTTTTTTTTCCACTACTCTTTTTTTTTTCTTTTTCTTTTTAACAACATATACATATACACATATGGCTACCTCTGCTGCTGCTCCTAAGGCTAAGATCGCCACCAAGAAATCTGAACATCCTCCCGTAATGAATATAAACCATCATGATGATATCAAAGAGAAAAACTAATTACCTTTTTTTCTTATTTTTTATGATTTTATAGTATGAAGCTATGATTAAAGGTTAGTTGCAGAAAGAAAAATAAGAAGAAAAAGAAAAAAAAGGGGGATAATATGTTGATATGATAGGAGAAGAAGATAGATAGTGTATTCGGGAATTATCTTACTCAACTTTTTTTTTATATATTTTATTTTATTTTTTTTTATAGCTGCCATTCTTGCTTTGAAGGAACGTAAGGGTAGTTCTCGTCCTGCTATCAAGAATTATATTTTGGCCAATTATAGTGTTACTCGTGGAAAGCCTTTCGATACTCAAATCTCTGCTGGTATCAAGCGTGGTTCTCTCAAGGGTATCTTCTCTTTGCCTAGAGGTAAAATAATATGATTAGGATTAGAAAAAAAAAAATATTTTATGGATGTGAAAAAAAATTTTCTTCCTGTTCTCCCTTTGAAAAAAAAAAAAAAGGAGGCGGGAGAAAGAAAAAAAAAATAAGTTTTTTTTTTCGAGGGGAAGAAGAATATGCGCGCGTTGGAGGTTGGGATGATCATTGTATTGACCATTTTTTTTATTATTTGTATTATGATGATCATTTATTAGGTCCTTCCGGTACCGTCAAATTGGTAAAACCCGAAAAATCCACTGAAGAAAAGAAGAAGGCTGCTCCCAAGAAGGCTGCTCCTAAGAAGGCTGCTCCTAAGAAGGCTGCTGTCAAGAAGGCTGCTGCTACCAAGAAGGCTGCTCCCAAGAAGGCTGCTACTACCACAAAGGCTGCTCCTAAGAAGGCTGCTCCCAAGAAGGCTGCTGCCACTACTACTACTACTACTAAGAAGGCTCCTACCAAGCGATCCACAACCACTTCAAAGGCTAATGTCAAGGCTCCTGCAAAGAAAGCTACTACTACTTCCAAGCGTGCTCCTGCTAAGCGATCCACCAAGGCCTAAATTGATTTTCTTCCATTTTTTTTATCTCTAATATCATTCATTATTTGATCCCTACTACAACCTTTTTACAATTTTTTTTTACCATATGATTCCACTCTTCCCCATCGAACCCCAAACTTCAGTTTGTTTTGTGAAAATTGAATCGATTATCTAGCATTATCCCTTCTTATTTGTTGAACCCCGTCTTTTTTTTTTATATTATTATTATTACTTTTTTTCTTTTCTCATCCATTTTATTTTACCATATTCTCTTATCTCTGTACAGTCAATAAACAAATCAAATAGTTTCTTAAAAGGGAATTCATTACCAAAAATAAAAAAAATAGATGATTGTTTGTTGGTTATCGATAGAGTAACGCGCTTTTTTTTTTTTTTTTTTTTTGTCACGCTCCCCCATCGGAAATTGTGAACACAAAAAAAAAAAGCGCCGCGCATATTGAAAAAAAAAAAAAAATATATGCGCGACAAAAACGCTACAGGCGGGTTTTTTTTTTTTTATCAAGATACACGAACTTGGGAGTTACCGTGACAACAGAACTTTTTTTTTCCTTTTTCTTTTTTTTTTTTTTTTTTTTCTTTCTGTATCATATGAGTTATAATGGTTGATCATCATCCTAGGCACCCTTGAAAAATTATCATTCATCATCATAAAGTTCATTTCTAGAGTCATCATCATAGAATCACTATCATCATTATATATCATCAAAACAAATAATAGTAATGGTTCATAGAGGGATATCATAATTTTATTATTCCAACATATATATATATATATAGATCTAGTTGGCTTCCAAAGTAGAAACGGAACCATCATTTTCACCAAAATAAGCGACTTGAGCCATTTGACAGAACAAACCAACCTCATAGACACCAGTCAATAATTTGATTTCTTGAAGAAGTTTGGAAGGATCATGAATGGGACCAAAATGAGTATCAATAACAAAATTTCCATTATCCGTCACCACAGGTCCGGCCTTATTGATGGCCTAAATGAAACAAACATATGATTTAAAAAAAAATAAAAATATAATATTTTTAACTTACCATACGAAGTTTGGATTCGATGGGTTTCAAGGATAATTTGGTTTCTAATTGACGCATGACCATTTTATAGGCCATAGGCACCACTTCAATAGGAACTCCTTTGGTCCACTAAAAAAAAAAAAAAAAAAAAATGTATCAATTCAAGTAAAAAAAAGAGAGAGAATTTTACCTCAACACCTAAATGACTTGATTTCTTTCTATAATCTAAAAAAGGCAAATAAGATGAGCAAAGAAAAATAAAAAAAAATCATTTTATTTTTACCAGCAACAATGATGAATTTCTTGGCTGCTTCAGCTACAACCTTTTCTTGGAATTGACAAGCTCCACCTCCCTTGATAGCATTTAATTGAGGATCCACTTCATCAGCACCATCAATGGTCACATCAATCACAGGATATCTAAACATATAAAACGCGTCAAACTTAAAATAAAACAAAACCAAAAAAAAAATTACTTACTGTTCAATACTACCAAGATTCAAACCACCTTCAATAATCAATAGTTTACTTTGGAAACTAGTAGGAATATAGATCAAATGGCGTAATTCGGGTTTTTGCAGGATCCTTTCCACTACGTAGACCACTGTCGAGCCTGATCCAATACCAATCACCTTATCATCGGGTGAAATATGATCATCCACTGCCTTGTAAGCAGCTAACTTTTTGCCAAGTTCAATAGGATTTGTCGCCATAATACAAGTGATAAGAAAAAAAAAAAAAAAAAAAAAAAAAAAAAAGAGAAAAAAAAAAGATCCAACGTTACATTTTCGGAGTCATCACACACCCCCGCAAAAAAAAAAAAAAAAAAAATTTCGTCATCTTTCTGCAGGTACTAAAGTACAATTTCCTCTACATATATCCTTTTATGGAATACATAAAAAAAAAGAGGGTATAAAACAAATAATTTTATTTCAAATCAGAAAATATATTAGGGAAATAAAGTCAAAGAGGATTTGAATAAAGAAGGAGAAGACGAAGAAGGAGAAACATGATAAACACAAGTCGATCGAGTCAATGGATAGGATGGCTTTTGTCGAAAAGGAAATCGACTCTTACTGATTGAGGATAGATTGCTTTCTGTGGAGGAGGAGGCAAATGCTTGAGCTTCACTTGATAATCGACTGGATAACATGGTTTGATAGTACGCTTGATAAGGATGAGTAACCATAGTATGAGATGTTTGGATATGAGATGATGATTTCATTCCATTTCGTCGTTCTTGTCTATGTACATTATCATCATCATCATCATTGGATGATTTGATTGGTGATGAAGATGATTTCGTCCAAGTGTCCAAAGTATCAGGTGTCATCATGGTATCCGTAGATTGATGATCATTCAAAAGTGAATTCAAAGGTGATAATGACTGATTTTCCATCATTGTTGGTGATACTAAATGCTAATCGACATATATATATAATGAGACATGGTTGTATTTATATATATAAATAAAAACAGATTTTTTCACAACTTACCACATCTCTTAAAGAAATTTGTTCCTGAGGAGAGGTAGGGATGGTTGGATCATCTTCTTCTTCTTCGGGTTTTGCAAGAACACAAACGATATATAAATGTTGTAAAGAAGTTGGATTGAACAAATCAGCGCCAGTGCCACCACCCAAATAAAATCTAGCTTGTAACCGTTGATATCGATATGGATCCGAAGTTTTAAAGACAAGGGATTGTTTCAACGTCATGGAACCATTGGCGATCGTGGACAGTTGATAAGGAAGGAAGGAGGTGAAAAAATCAGCGGTTGTGCGTTGCGTTGATGGTAAAGGACCTTTTTCACAGAAAGTAGCATTGTCAAGTAAAGATCGATGAATACGGGCGATTAAATGGATGTCTTTTGGTACAATAAAGTCATAAAGTGATCGATGTGAGAATTCTTGTGGATATAAACCAACAAAGTCTAATGATTCATCTGATACACGAGCACAACATAATTCCATAGATAAAAACATCTATATATAAAACATGATGATCAGTTTCATGGACCCCTTTATTTTATGATGATTTTTACCGTCATCGTAGAAGAATGAAATTGTTCTCTATCAGTAGAAGGTCGAGTCATGATAAAAGAGGAAGGTATTTGTCTAAGCATTGCTTTCATAGCTTGTCGTTTATCCGTTCGCTTTGGTCGTCCTCGTTTCTTGTGTTGAATATCACGACAACTCTCTGATTTCCCAGAAGAGACACAACGTTTACAAGGTCTTGATACTACCCAAAAAAAAAAAAAGAAAAAAGGTAAATGAGGGGTCAATATTATATATATATACTTGTTTAGTACTTACGGTCGCAAGCTAAATGAGCTTTTTTACAATTGATCTATAACAAAAAAAAAAAAAAAGAAGAAGAATTAGATAAAAAAAAAAAAGAGACTTTAGTTTCTTCTCTTACACAAGCAGTTTTGACATGAGGCTTTAGTTGTCGTTTCTTGGATGTATTTAAATCAGTAGTATCATCGCTATTTTCAGAAAAAGGAAAAGATGAAGGTAGATGAGATAAAGCGATAGCCATTAGGACGAATATAAAAAATATACGCCAATAAACGACATAAGAAAGAGAAAAGAACGAAATCCTGCTCATTTTTCCCAAGAATGAAGCATTCGGAGATTTCGGGTAATTTTCAACAATGAAGATTATTTTGTGTACAGAAAAAGTCAAATCAATTTTCTACATAAGTATCACAAATTAAGATGAAAATAGTATTTTCCAATTGATTATAAAAAAAAAATCGAGGATCAGTTTATTAGTTGGACTAAAAACATACGAACAGAAAGGATAAATGTGTCTAGCATGGAAGATAACTTATTTTCTAAATTGTTTGCCAACAGATTATAGGAAAAAAGAGATGAATATTCAAATAATAACGTTGCATAATGTGATACTTTTCTTTTTTTTTTTTTTGTTTATTTACCTTGATTAGCGATCCTAGCCCAAGTGCTACTCATGTTCCTGAATAAAAAGCCTTGACTATATATAAAACGAATAAAAAGAGTGAGATCATGGTGTTGAGACTCTTCTACTAATATCTAACCTTACATTATATCCAAGGGATAATATGGGAAAGAACGAAGAAAAAAAAAAGGTGAAAAAAAATACAGCACAGTAAAGGATACATATTACCTGAATCAAAAACAAAATGAACTATACACTTTTATCGTCTATTTCGAAAAAACTGAAATCATCAAAAACAAAGTACCAAACTATAGGTAAACCCAGCTTGTTGTTCCTAAGCAATATAGAAGGGTGGACAAGCGTGATGGTAGCATGCATGATTCACACAAAAGTGAAAATCACAGGTAGACCTACTTGTTGAATCCAAGCAACTATAAAGGGCAGGTAAGCTAAGGGAAGCATACATAGTTCGATGTTCAAGAATGATTCGCAGTTTTCGCCTAATAAACGACGTAGATGATAGTCCACTTTGTATCTTGTATTTCATTTGAATAGACCATTTCTTTGACTATATGTAAAAAGAATAAAAGGAAGAGAAAAAAATGTGAAAACAGAATATAACACAATAATGGATACATATTACCTGAATCAAAAACAAAATGAACTATACACTTTTATCGTCTATTTCGAAAAACACTGAAATCATCAAAAACAAAAATACCAAACTACAGGTAAACCCTGCTTGTTATTCCCGAGCAATATAGAAGGGTGGACAAGCGCGATGGTAGCATGCATGATTCACACAAAAGTGAAAATCACAGGTAGACCTACTTGTTGAATCCAAGCAACTATAAAGGGCAGGCAAGCTAAGGGAAGCATACATAGTTCAGTGTTCAAGAATGATTTGCAGTTTTAGCCAAATAAGCCACGTAGATGATAGTCCATTTTGTTCTTGTATTTCATTTGAATAGACCATTTCTTCGACTATATGTAAAAAGAAGAAAAGAAAAAAAAACAATTGTGAGAGAATCACGCGCCATTGAAAAAAAAAAAAAAAAAAAAAAAAAAAAAAGGACCTGGTCCAAAAAAACATCGACCTGGTCCAATCAGAGAAGCGCCTAGTGCATGCAAAAATTGGACCTGGTCCAACCAAAAAAAAAAAAAAGACCTGGTCCACAAAAACATCGACCTGGTCCTTTTCTTCCTAAAAAATGAAAATAACACAAGAACAAGCACTATGCATGTTATATTGCGAAGTATACAACGACACAAACGTTGAAAAATTGAACAACAGATTGAAGGAAATGGGAGACGTGGTGATTTGCTATGTAGACGATAATCCCATGGAACCATTTATATTACCAATTCAAAAACAAAGCTCCAACCCATTCAGGTACCATTTATATTCCCTTGGCAACGATAACGACATGACGGATAAATTGAAAGGACAAGAAGATCGTACTGTAGAGTCTCCACTGGGTAATTATAAAAAAGAAAATAAGCATTCGAAGTGTTAACCATTTATAATAGTCTCGGATACCATGATCAAGACTTTTCTTGACGAAGTCTTTCTACCTCACGAACCATTCAATGACAATTATCAAAAAAAACTTATGACAATGCATGGCATAATGGAAATATTGTCGAGGTACACGACGAAATTTGACGAAAAAAGCAATATCGCCTTTGCCAGATGGTGTACACAAGCGAAGGTCTCACTCCTGAACGCGGAAGTAACAAGAAAAACTGGAAAGGGTAGTTTTGGCTCCAAGATCCGGTACCGAACAGTCTTCGTCCTGAAAGACGAATTGATTGGTAAGAAATAATATTGTCTCAGTGCAGTTTTTTTTTTAGAGGGAGACAAGTAGAAAAAGAAAGACACAATTTACAAAGAAATTGCTTACATTTTTCTATAGATGATGTGGTCAAAGCTATCAAGGATTATATACCTAACTATCAAGCTCATATAAAAAATTTGAAGGAAGATGGATTCCAAATAATTGGATACTGTAGAAAATCAAGAACAAATGAGGACGATGATACCAGATTAAGACTGCTGCAGGACATGATCAATCGACTTAAACAAAGATCATTGGTAGACAAGGTATTCGTGTCGCCTTATTCATCAGCTGGTGAAAATCTCAATGCTAGGGACGCCCAAACTAAATTTGACATTCACCAACTTAAGAACGCTTCCGGCACTACACAAGGTAAGGAAGTTGATGTAAGAGGCATTGCGCGAGTCTAACATTTTGTTATAGATTTGATTTCCTACCTGGCTGCAACAAAAAAAGTTTGCATGGTTGTGCTTGATTTTGCTGGCTTAACCACCAATGTCAAAGATTTGAAACAATGGTTATGGTAATTTAATCTAGTTAAATGTACATACTTTTAGCTAACATGATTAATCCTTATGCATAGTGATAACCCAAACCTGGAAAATATAATTATCGATCAACTACCCATTCAACATAAAATCAAAATTTTCAATCGTGCCCAACTGCTCAATGATGTCAAAACTCTTGAATTGTTCAATTGCCGTACGGGATGTGTACAAAGAGCCAAAAAATGTTGATTAATACATAAAAAAAAATATGGAAGTTACATTAGCCACCCAATAAAAAATCTGCCTTTTTACTCTTTCTGAAAAAAAAATCTTTAGTCTACATCTTCATGTCAAATCTATTGTCCACATCTTTTCAACAAAAATAATCATCCATCCAAAAAAAAAAAAAAAAAAAAAAAAAAAAAAAAAAAAACTGCAGTCCACACCTTCATGTCAAGTCTATTGTTCACATCTTTTCAACAAAAACAATCATCCACACGAAAAAGAGTGCTTATGTCCACACCACACAAAAAAAAAAGAAATCTAAGTGCTTATGTTGATAGCTGAATGTTTTTTTTTATTTTTTTTTATTTATATGGAATTTAAATTATGCCCTTTTTTTTATTTTATGCCCTTTTCTTTCTTTTTCCTTTTCTTTCCTTTTTATTTTTCTTTAGTCTTTATTTATTTTATTTTCATTTTTATTTGAACCGTGAAGTAGCACGGTAAGTACATTCGTTTATTTTTTTTATGTTTTTTATATGTTATGACTTTTATGCTAATAATAAATTATAGGTTCTTTTATGATTGAAATTGTCTTTTTTTTCATCCGTGTTATATCATATGTCCACACCACACAAAAAAAAGAAATCTATAGTCATCTGAGATTATTCGGCCTGAGCTTTTTTTTTTCCTGTCCTTTTCTTTTCCTTTTTTTTTTAGCTTTTCTCTTTTTCGTATATCCTTTCATATTCCTTGAATGAACAGATCAATCCGTCATTGTAGGTGCGGATCTACCACTCATCTTCGAACAAGCCATTATGAATGTCCACTTAATCATAACAAACAGCCAACTGCGCATAATATCGTCAGTTTATGCAGGTGCGGATCTGTGATGTTGGTGGTGATTGATAATAATAATATAAAAATAAAAAATAAAAAAGGGGACGAGAACAAGTCTGTGAGATTTCTTTTTATTTCGAAGATGATTAAAAAAGAGGCAAAGTATCTACACAAAAAGTTTTGATGGTCTTATATATAAGTACGTAGTGAGTAATACGTAATACTGGTATGATTACACCATATTTAAGATTAGTGACCAAATTTTATTTTATTTTCTTTTTTATTTTACTTTGTAATACTGTTATACGGAGAGTATAATTTTATTAGTATTTTATTTTTTTTATTGATGTGATGAATCATCATATGTGTAGTGATTCATTATATTAGTTGCCCTGAAGCGTTTGTACATTTGATATATATCTTTCTTGATAGTATCAAAAAGATCATGAGCATAGTAACTTTCAAAGTCCGTATTTTTATTTTTTATTTTTAGATATGCGGTAATTTTTATTTTCTTTCTATTTCTTTCCTTTCTTTATAACAATTTTAGTTATAATATATCAATTGGTAGTCTTTAGTAGTTATATTTTTATTTAATAAAACTTTTATTTTTATTCAAACTACTTTGTTACACGTCAATGTAATTGATTCCATCTTACGATGTATTTTTTATTATTTATTTGTGAATGCATTCTTTAGTTTTATTTTACGCATATGGTTACGAAATACGCTGATACGACAGGATCTGACACTCATTCTCGAACAACCCATTACGACTGTCCTTTAAACAGAAATACTCGGCGAAGATATGAAGATTCTCAACCACAACAAGGTTCTCATCAACATCAAGGTTCTCATCAACTACATGGAGGTTCCAACCAGCGCGTCAGCTCTTCTCTCATTTGCTCTCGCTGTGGTCGTAGAGGTCATTCAAGTGCACATAACAGGTCATGTCCTTTCAACAAATTAAACATCATCGACGAGCGTCTAGGTGCACAGTACAATCAAGCTGCTTCTTCTACTTCATTTGTCCCAGAATCTGTTTTTGGTCCCTATGTTCGCGACGATCAAGGTCGCAACTATCACCGGCATCTACTCCCTCCGAAACTATCTGTTCAACATGCGGAACGCTAATGTGTATCAAGGAAAACGTTATAGTGATGGATAATATGATTGTTACTGGGAATATGAAGGTTATTGGCACAGTACATGCTCAAGGGAGTATCCATTGACTTCAATCCGCAACATCAACCCGTCTGCAATTCAGCTTATGTTGTTCAAATGGTAAAATCAACCTCCCACTTCCAACATCACCTCCAGAAGAAACGCTTTACATGTTACTTGGCGACAGAACCACAAATGAAACGATTGCGGATTTCCACACCAACATTCGATCATACAATACTTTGTTTGCCGTTGCGTCCATCGTGGAAAATGTGGATCAAAGTCTTCTTTGGCAAGGTAGCAACAGACCAACAACATTCAGAATTGACGGAACCATTTACCACTGTATTGGTGCTTTACGATCAAACAACTATCAACAGTCCAATGTTTCTCAGGCAAGTATATAAATTTAATATTTTTAAATCAAATCATCATCCACTAACCTCTTTTTTTTTTTTTTCTCCTCTCTACGATAGATTTACTTTCATGATGCCTCTGAACAGTTGCAACGGCGAACAAGCTTGATCTCTCATTTGAAGCCTGAAACCGTCCAACTTCTTCAAAAAAATCATCCATGACAACAACCATTACGCCGTTAAATTCATGACAGCAGCAGATCAGCATCATGACGAACCGATTGGGAATCTTCAAGTGGTTATCAGCGGAGCAAAAGAACTTGGAAGGCGACAATTCCCTGTACGACCAGCATTTGCAATGACCATCCACAAGAGTCAAGGACAATCACTGGACTATGTAGGTGTGTATCTGAAAGATCAAGTGTTTGCCCATGGACAACTGTATGTAGCTCTCTCACGATCAAGAGATCCGTCAAATCTTCGAGTGGCAACCCCACAACCATTTCGCAATTCTCAACCACAAACTGCCAATATTGTATATCGCGACGTCCTTCTATAGTTTTTTTTTTTTTTTTTTTTTTTTTTTTTTTATAATATATATATTCAATATCCAATAAAACGATAAATTATTTTCTCCTCCTCTTGACGATGTTTGGTGATGATGATTGATGATTAATGAAAACATCCTCTAAAAAGATAATCTGTAGTCCACATCATCAGAAAACATTACTATGACGTCTAGGGGACTCCTATACAATTTCTAGCCTAGATATGCATTCTAGGACCTCTAGGACCCCCCCTAAATAGCTAGGCCTAGAAATAATAAAAATATTTGACTTCAATAAATCTATGACAAAAATATACTAAATCTAGGTAGGACACTATTACGGTTGAAATATAGGTATGGTCGACCTCCAGAACAAGGAATTTCATTTGATCAGTACAAATATACTATTGAAATCATAATTTTATTTCATCACTACAAATATTCTATACTACATAACTATACTACATAACTAAAATAATAAGTAACTACACTATAATCGATAATATCCATGAACTACGATCAGAATCACAACTAATGCTATCACCAGGACGATGATCATGACTTGCACTTTGGGTAGGACTATTTTATTTGATACAGACACTTCAATTGGATAACAGAGCCATTCCAACGTAGAAGGCATTCGATCTTGGTTTTGTTGTATGGTTTGCAATCTACAGATGAAATTAACAAAGTGCATAGTAATCCATCAATGCTCTCTTTTCTTTTTTTTTCTTTTCTATATAAATGTTACCTTGGCTATATCATTGAATGTTTGCATCACCTTTATTGTATAGACGAGAATCTAGCAAGCTACAGATAAAATCAACAAAATGAGTAGTAATCCATCAATGTTTATTTCTTTTTCTTTTTCTATAGAAATGTTACCTTGGCTATATCATTGGATGTTTGTATCACCATTATTATATAGACGATAATCTAGCAAGCTACAGATAAAATCAACAAAATGAGCAGTAATCTATCAATGTTATTTCTTTTTCTTTTCTTTTTTCCATGTACAAGTTACCTTGGCTGCACCATCGAGCGTTTTGTACCACCAGTAAACCCAATGTCATCATAACAGTTGGCTCGGAGAGAAATAAAGGCTTACCAAATGCAGTTATCAGACAATTTCAGATCATCAAGAAAGATAGCTGTACCGTCTTACGTATAGCGCTCCACTATCAGTCATTGATATGATCTTCAATAATCTTTCCAAACCAAATACCGCAAATGTCAGGACTTAACAAGGACTCCAGGATGAAACAACACGATCAACAGACAATAACTGAATTTCCTACGTGTTGCATTTTGCCCTCCACCTACTTGAGTACAAAATTCAGTCACTAGATTCATAAACGATTCTAGAGACTGATCATCCTCGACCAAGTCCATTGCCCGTAAACAAACAAAGATCAATACACCATGATCTTCGTCTGACCAAAAGCTAAGTACAAAGTAATGATGACCATTCGACAGTTGACTGTATAGACCACTATTCTGATACCTAACAGATAACAAAGAATCAACAAAATGAGTAGTAATCCATCGATGTTGTTCATTTTTTCTTCTTCTTTTACATATACATATTACCTTGGATCATGCGCCAGTGTCAATGTATCAATAACAATACAATAAAAAGAAGGATCTAAAAAAAAAGAAAGAAGCAAGTGATTGTATGTAATATCGGTTGATGCTCTTTTTTTTTGTGCAACTTACTAGTTTGGTTGTACAGACGACAATCTTGATATCTACAGATACAAAAAACAACAGAGAGAAAGAGTCCAACCAAATAGCAAAGAGATATTGAAGAGAACATCACCACAATGAGCGACAGATGGGAGGGAGAGAGAGAGTCCAAACAAGTAGAAAAGAAATTTTGAAATATCATAAGGAAGACTAACCAAGCAGTAAAAAGGTCCTTCAAAAATACTTGTGCATAATTGAATTGCATTTGCTGTGCAATGGAATCCGAAGAAAGAGAGAGTCCAACCAAGAAGAGGTCTTGAAATTGTAGACACTAGAATGAATTAACTATAAAACAAGTAACTAATTGTATTTTATACTATTTTTTATTTTATTATTTTTATTTTATTATTATTATTTTATTTATTTTTTTAAATTGACAATAATAAAATAAGAATCCATTTCTGTCATTGTATTTTATATGTTACCTATCATGAGCCAATATGGAGAGACGAACAAAGTGCGCAGGAGTAAAAAAAAAAAAAAAAAAAAAAGTGTGGAGAAAAGGAAAGAGAAGGTAGAAAAAGAAAATTGTTAGGAAACGAAATAAATAAAAATGCAACGAGAAGTCCGACTAGGTAAAGGCGATGTGCCAAAGTAATATATAATAGAGAGAAAGAATATGTTGTAATGTACTAACGAAAGTAAAGTACTTATAAAGAAGTAAGGTTAGTTTTTGATATTAAAGAAAAAGTGATAAAAAATATATGAAAAAGAGAACGACTTCATAATATATTTCTTTTTTTCATATAATTTAATTTATTTAAGGAACACAGGCACACAAACAGTTGTTTGAAAGGAAATGATAGATAACATTAAAAAAAAAGTAATGATTGTAAATAGTGACAATGAATATAATTTTATTAAACAAAAAGAATTGTAAATGTGTATAACTGTATACTAAGTATGATAGTAAAAAGAATCACTAATGCTTTAAGCCAGAATAGGATAAAAAGACCAATAAGATATCTCTAATTGATTGTAAGTCGAATCCAATTGAATCCTATAATACACCCTGTTCATCCATTTCGCTGATCCAGACGGATAGCCACTTCTCGTAGTATCCTATTGACATGAAACTATAATGATCAATCTTCGTGTATCTAGATTTCTTTCTTTCTTTCAGACGTATATTCAGTAATAGTCATTGTCCAGGATACCCAAGTAAGAAGGATGAGAAGAAGAAAGAACGATAATCCTATATGGACAGATGTTGTAGTAAAAACATCAAGGTCGAAAGAACGCGTATAAAAGAAAAAAAGAAGAAAAGTAGAGTTAGAAATAAGAAGAGGAAAGAACTTGTTTTTGAAACTTACAACTAATAAGAGTGAATGTCTGTAAAAGCACATAGAGAAAAGCATATAGCAAAGAGGTTGGAATGATTCGTGTATAAAAAGAAGAAAAGGTTAGAGAACAACTGTATCTTTATCTTTTTTTTTTTTGTTTAACTTACTACAATCGTCATATTTATATCTAGAATACAGATTCAAATAATAAAAAAAGAGAGAGATCAATATCATATAACGTTGGTGACATAATGAAATGGATTTACCTTATTAAACATGAGTAATACAGCATATAACAGGTTAAAGGTACTTGTGTTCACTTTGTTTAACTAAAAGGTATAAACACACACGGCAAAAAAGAATGATTCAGTCAGTTCATGAATACAATGAATGTATGTATAGATAATCTTTTATTATTATTTCCATACCTTACTTTGATTTGTCTTAAAAGGTAAACATAGAACAGAAAGAAAAAAAAAAGGAACAATAACGTGATAAAAGTAAGAAGAAGAAGAGTAAAAATAAACAAACGTCCTTTTTATTTTATTTGGCAATGCATAATTTTCGCTCAGCGAGCCTGTGGGCAAAATATGCTCCTTCCAAATTAGGGCTAGGAACACAATATTTTATTCAACTCTACATAGAAACCCTAAATTCTACCTAGAAAACCAATTTTTATTCAACTCTATATAGAAGTCCTAAATTCTACCTATTTGACCTAATAATTATGTTTATTATAAAAAAAAAAAAAAAGGTAAGTCTACCTATTACTGTATATCCTTTCTAGCCTAGATAGGAGAAAAGCGATCTGTGATGTCATCTTTCCATCAAATCAATAATTCACACCTTCCCAAAAACAAAAAAAAAAAAAAAAATAATCCACACCTTTCCATCAGACCAATAATCAACATCTTCCAATCAAATGTATTGTCCACATCTTTTCGTCAAATCAATAGTCCATACTTTTTCAAAAAAAAAAAAAAAAAACTATAATCCACACCTTCCAATCAAATCTATAATCCACACCTTCCAATCAAATCTATAATCCCACTTTCCAAACAATCTATAGTCCACACCTTCCAAAGAAAATCTAGAGTCCACACAAATCTTTGATTTCGAAAAGCTCCAGCGGAGCGCCAGAGCGTTTATTGGAAAATAAATACTGAATGATATGTAGGACAAAAATATAAATAAAGTAGTATGCAGGCATTTCAACTATTGTCATTGTTTGTTTTACTTCCCTTGTTCATGGAAAGAGGAACATACAGGTGATACTTTAATGGATTTACCGATATCGAACGAATTGGGATTAAAACAGGTTCGGTTGGATCATGAATATAACAGACTTCTAATTCCATTTCTTTTAAACGCTTTCCAAGATTTACGACATTTTCATCATTATATTCTTTGCAAAATAGCATGCAAATGGCTTGTTCTTTTGTTACTTTTTTCATTCTAAAAAAAGGACAAAAAGAAAGAATTTGCTTTTCATTTTGACCAGGCCCTTTTTTTTTTGTAGGTCCAAAAACCTTCTCTGATTGGACCTGGTTCAATTTTTGCATGCGCTAGGCCCTTCTCTGATTGGACCAGGTCCTTTTTTTTTTTGGTTGGACCAGGTCCTTTTTTTTTTATTGGACCAGGTCCAATTTTTGCATGCACTAGGCGCTTCTCTGATTGGACCAGGTCGATGTTTTTGTGGACCAGGTCCAATTTTTGCATGCACTAGGCGCTTCTCTGATTGGACCAGGTCGATGTTTTTGTGGACCAGGTCCTTTTTTTTTTTTTTGGTTGGACCAGGTCCTTTTTTTTTTGATTGGACCAGGTCGATGTTTTTGTGGACCAGGTCCAATTTTTGCATGCACTAGGCGCTTCTCTGATTGGACCAGGTCCTTTTTTTTTTTTGGTTGGACCAGGTCCAAAAAGCTTCTCTGATTGGACGAGGTGGATGTTTTTGTGGACCAGGTCCTTTTTTTTTTTTTTTTGCGTTGGTAAAAAAAAATAAATAAAAGTGTATTCTTATGGCTGAATTGTTGGCTTTTTGATGAAGTTACTAGTCGCCATTACATGGGCATCTTGTTTCGGCATTTATCCTAGCATTTGTAAGAACGCGAAACGCAACCTTTGAAATGGCTTTTCTCGACACTCCCGCAGGCCTCGATAATTCGTTTCGATAGACTATCTTCCGAAAAAAATTTATAAATAAAATAAAAGGGTGGCAGGTGTGTTCTTTTTTAAAAAAAAAAAAATAAATGTGTATTTGCAGTATTTTCTTTTCTTTTCTGGTGCTCGGCATGTACCAGCGGTAGTGCCAGTGTGATTCAACTAGGTGTCCCGTATAATCGTATTCAGTATCTATAAAGCATGTATAAAAATGAAAGAATAGATCTAAAAGAAAAGGTGCATGATGAATACTTCAGAAGTAAAAGTAATCGTAGACAAGCAATAAAGCGGTTGTAACAAAATAAAACATCTTTATTGAGTAAAAGTATAACTACTAAAGACTACTGATTGATATACTAAAACTAAACGTCAATAGAAAAAAAAAAAAAAAAAAGAAAGAAAATGAAGATAAAATTTTACATAGAAGAAAGGACTAAGTTATTCTGCCATAAAAGAAGCGGAGTCACATATAACAAATAAAAGAAGATAATTAGCCAATCACGTATCTTCCAATTTTGAGGGTATTCTTTTTTTTTTTTTTTTTTTTTATTCCATAGTACAACAACTCAACTTACATTCATTCACACGTGCACACACACATATCTATATATCTATATATATACACACCGACTAATTCCCTAAATAGGATGGACGAACAAATAGCTTTAAAAAATTGGCAATTGGAAAATAACGTTGTGGATATCCAAGACCAACTTTATTATTACGATGCAGAACAAAATAGAGACTAAGTCAATCAAAAACCATGGAAAACAGAGTGAGTTTTTTTTTATTATTATTATTGAATATTTATTTTTAAAAATACTGAACTTTTTTTTCTCTTTTTTTCTATTACTGTAGTCCTCATTAATATAAACATGTCAAAATATTTATTATTAT
Organism: Halteromyces radiatus; assembly: GCF_025201355.1. Classification (NCBI taxonomy): domain Eukaryota; kingdom Fungi; phylum Mucoromycota; class Mucoromycetes; order Mucorales; family Cunninghamellaceae; genus Halteromyces; species Halteromyces radiatus. Next base: position 418,093 of record NW_026251695.1, on the reverse strand, counting down.
TATTGAATATTTATTTTTAAAAATACTGAACTTTTTTTTTCTCTTTTTTTGTTATTAGTCCTCATTAATATAAACATGTCAAAATATCTGCTATAGCTTTGATCAAGATGGTAAGAGGTTCAACAGTAAAAAAAAAAAAAACGCATTATCTTACCTTTATTTTATTTTATTGTTGATAAATATAGGTAATGCATTCACGGTCAGGGGGAACATGGAGGTGATGGGACTGATGCAAGGTAAAGTACAAGGGGATACTATGATTGTAATGGATGCGTTTGCGTTACCAGTAGAAGGTACAGAAACTCGCGTTAATGCACAAAATGAGGCGTATGAATACACGGTGACTTATATGGAACAAAGCAAACAAGTTGGTCGATTGGAAAATGTCATTGGTTGGTATCATTCTCATCATGGTTACGGTTGTTGGTTATCCGGGATTGATGTGGGTACTCAAAGTTTAAATCAACAATATAAAGAACCTTTTGTGGCCGTTGTAGTAAGTTGTTGTTTTTTTGTGACATGATACATATTTTCTTTCTTCCTTGATGATCATTCAACCTTTTTTTTTTTTTAGATTGATCCTAATCGAACCATGTCTGCTGGCAAAGTAGAAATCGGTGCTTTTCGAACGTACCCCAAGGTATTAAAAAAAAATTACAAATGCTATTGAATGAACATGGATTAATTCTTTCATCTATATATTTGTATATATAGGGATACAAACCAACCGACAGTGAACCTACTGAATATCAAACCATTCCATTGGACAAGATTGAAGACTTTGGTGTTCATGCAAAAGAGTGAGTCTTTTTTTTTTTTTGATCATCAACCTTCTCTGCACATATATTTACATACAAAAGGAAAGATATTGAATTCATCCCTCTTCATGTTCTCTCTTTTTTTTTTCCTCTATAGATATTATCCTTTGGAGATTTCCCACTTTAAATCATCATTGGATAATCAGTTATTGGAAGTGTTATGGAATAAATACTGGGTACATACATTATCACAATCTCCTCTTTTGACCGTAAGTTGATATACAAATGAAAAAGAAAAATCTATATTTACGTTAATACTTTTTTTTCAAATTTAGAATCGGGAGTATGCTATAAGACAAATGGCTGATTTAACACAGAAATTGGAACAAACAAACTATGGTATGCTGGGTCGTATGGGTGGTTATTATGGTGATCGCAAAAAGAATGATCGAAGTCAATTAAGCAAGGTTACAAAGGATAGGTAAGAAAAAAAAAAAAAGAATATAGATTAAAAGAATGGATTGATGGAGTGTGACAAGCCGATATGGATCTAATGATCTTCCCTTTTTTTTTTTTAGTTCAAAAATCACTACTGAAGCCATGCATGGATTGATATCACAAGGTCTCAAGGATCTCTTACTCAACCAACGACAATGCCATCATCCACATTGAGGTATTTTTTTTGGCTTGATTGCATATAGGATAGTTTTTTCTTTTAGTGATATTATTATTACATTTGTACATTTCAATAAACAAGCTTTTTGGATGGAAACATCAGATGTGATCAATCAAAAAAGGAAATAGGTAACAGGGTTCTTTTTCATCATCTGCAAAGAGGAAGTCCCAGTAATACTATCGTATATATCAATGTTTTCTTCATATCATGATTCCTGAATATATATGTATATATATATGCTCGCCCTCGCCATAGAAGAAAAATACCGGGCTTTGAAAATCGCCCCACTCATAAAGACATAATCTTCCCGTAGCAACGCATATTTCAATGAATGTCAAAATGTTTATTTGCACGTTAAAAAAAATCTGGTCACCCGCCAAGCGAATGGAAAAATCCAGTACTGTACTGTAAAAAAAAAAAAAGTCGTACTAAAAAAGAACCTTCTTTTTGGCTTTAAAAAGGGTGGGAGTAATTTTATCTATTTCTTCTGGGTTGATTTTGTCCTCCAATCAAAAAGATGCTTGTCATCTGCACCCCCTCCCCATTTCCATGACGTTATAAATTGACTTTCCGCATATAAATGGAATTGTCTCCCCTTTTTCACCTCTCTCTTTCTCCTTTTTGTATCTCGTTTTTTTTTTTTTTTTTTATTATTTTATTTTGTTATGCCACATCAAACAACTACTCTTTATATTACTCAATTAGATGAACGAGTCACAGAAAACATGTTGAAAGATATTTTTTCAATGATCTCTCCTGTTCATCATGTCAAAATCAATGTAAGATTCCCACGTTTAGAATATATAAAAAAATCTAATCTTATCAGTGATATATACATACATGATGATGTTATTTTAGTTTGATCGGAGAGCTAAAACTTTTTTTTTTAATAGACTCAAAATCAATCTGGACTAGTTGAATTTCATGAACGTCGAGGTGCTGAACAAGTTTTACATACAATGGATGGAAGAATTATCTTGGGTCAGGTAATGTCATTTGTGAAACCATCTTTTTTTTTCTCATCCTCGTTATTATTAGAAAATTCATATTCAATGGTCAAATCAAACAAAGAAACATCATTATTATACTATTCATGTTTATGGACTTGGTCAAGATATTACTTCTTCTATATTAAAATCAGCATTTCAATCCTTTTCACCAATGTAAAAAAAAAAAAAAAAAAAAAAAAAAAAAACCAAGAATTATTTATCTTTTTTTTTTTAAATGATTAGACACGTGGAAGTCATGGCAGACCATGGAACCATTGATTTTGAAACCAAACAAGAAGCTGAACAAGCCATGAAAGAAATGAATGGACAAACAAATACATTAGGACAAATTCAATGTTATTGGGCCAATCATCATATTCTAGAAACATTGTCTTCTCCTTATACCTCTCGACCTTCCACTCCACCTACACCATCCTTCTCTAATACTCCAATGCATCCTTCTACCACTTTTCGTGTCACTTCCAACAATCGGTCGTACGAACAAATATTTGCCCAGACCCCTCCTTACAATACTTCCGTGTATGTGAAAAACTTACCGACACAAGTCTCAGGTAAAAAAAAAAAAAAAAATTATTATTATTATTATTATTTATCTGATCATTTATTTTTATTAGAACAAGACCTCGTGTCACATTTTCAACAATATGGTTATGTGTCTCATATCGAGATGGATGAATATGGTGCCACTGTAACGTAAGTCCATCATAAAAACCGTTGATGATAGTTACACGGATCCTTTATTTATTTAGATTGGATACACATGCAAATGCAAGTACTGCGATCTTTGCATTACAAGGATTTGATATTCAAGGACAACCTATTGAATTAGAATGGGCTCATGAAAATGAAAAAGAACAAGAACAAGAACAAAAGGAAGACTCTTATTATAGTATGTATCAACAACAACAGGACAATCAATGGCGATTTCAACCCATTCATGGTGGTTATTATGATCTTTTAATGATGCGACCTCCAGCTCCTGTGGCAGGCTCTCCTTATTCTGCTGGTGGCAAGGCAGGTCAAGCTATTCATGGTTGGAATCAGTATTATCAAAATTATTATAGTGCTGGTCATCAAAGTATCTAATTTATTTTTATCATTCCTTTTTCATTCATCATACCTTCTTTTTTGTATATATATTTTGGCATTTTTCTCCCTCCCCCCTCTTTTTTTTTTTAATACCTTTTGATATTTCTTTTCTTTTTTTTTTATCAATAAATCCTTTTTTTTCGGAAATCAAGAATTTTATACCATGATATGTTTGAAAGACGGCTGGAGCATGAAAGACAATGACGGATCATTCAATATATAGTAAATGGAACAAAATATATGTGTGATGACACAGCATTAAATCAAGTTAACCAATCTAGGGTGTTCAAGTAATATTTTATTGACTGTATATAAAAAAAAAAATGTAAAATAATATATAAAAAAAAAGAAAAGAAGAACGGAATCTAGTATTTTGTATATGTAAACAGGAGGGATTGACTAAGAACTAAAATAAACAAATAAGGGAGGATAATAATAAGAAAATCAATGGAAAAAAAAAAGAAAGAAAAAAAAAAAAGACTCAAGGTGTGCGAAGTCTATATTGTCTTTTTTTTTTTTGTCTCTTTTTTTCATGATTTCCAGCCAAACAATAAAAGATTGATTATGGTTCTACTTCTAAAGTGTCGTTTGATGGTGGTATGTTGTCCGAATGGCCATTAGTGAGAGTAGATGGTGGTGATGATATTGTGTCATTTGATGATGTTTCCTTCTTCTCGACTACTTGTTCATTGTCTTCGACTATTTGTTCATTGTCTTCTTCATTCATCTGTTCTTCCTTGAGTTCATCCTTGGCTACGGTGGACTTGATATTGTCCATAGGTACATTGGCCATTTTCTCAATCATCGTCTTGTCACCGATGTCTAGATTATTTTCCACACGTAGACGGTCACCATCATCGCCAGCGATAAGGGAAGTGGTTCGTTCGGAATCATCGCTGTCTTCTTGGGCTGGTGATGCTGAAAATGCTTTGGCTGAAGCTCGTGTTGCTCGTCCACCACGTCGTGCAGGAGGTGCTGCCGCGATTTTTCGTTGTCGTGTACGTCGAATAGGTGTCTTTTCCGGTGCTTTACGTTTTCGTTCATTTTGGCTACTTTCCCGTAAACAAGCAATAATCACTCTTCGAAGTCGTAATCCAATATCTGCTCGAGATGGCCATACATATACCTATATTAAAAAAAAAAAAAGGTTAACATTCATATGCTTCATCATTATTATCCACTTACAGTATCTTCATCGCCTTGTTCATTATCTTCAGCATCCTTGCCATCATTGTCTTCCTTGGCATCGTCCATTACAGTATCCAATTCCGCTCCATCATCATCATCTTCTTCTTCATCTTCTTTCTTGTTACCATTCGAACCACTTTCTTCTTGATCCAAATATTTCCTTTTAGCAAAACAGAATTCAGGATCATTACGAATATCCATATATCTACAAAATAAAAAAAAAATTCAGTACCAATCAAAAAAAAAAAAATAACTACTTACTGTTGATAACCATGTTTGCAAATACCAAGCAATAAACTACGATCTTCATCTTTACCCCACCATTTTGCTGGTCGTGCACCAACCACGTGAGGGATCGACATATTCTTGGCTTCTTCCCAAACACTTGGTACAATTTTATCCCGAATTGTATGTAACATTTGAATACGTAATAACATATTTCGTCCTTTTTCAAAATAAATAAATAAATAAAAAATATAATGTCAATCCCTCTTTTACATATATTTATATCATTTTTACCTTTGCGTTCAATATGTTCAATATAATCATCAGTAGCATCAATCAAAAATGACCTAAATTCAGCGATTTGTCGTTTGTTACTATTCTTATAAGGGACAGTGTCATCATCAGGGACTTCTTCTTTTGCATCTGATGTCAATATGGATTCGATATCAGCCGCCAATTTCTTGTCATCTTCAGATTCCTTGTTAAGAGTAGGAAGAGTATGCCGCATCAACGCCCTTGTCACTGCCTTGAGATCCTTTTCTGTTCGACGAGGAAAATCATCCTTCATTTGTTCCCAAGCACCATAACCATAGATCATCAGTTTGCGTCCATATTTCGCTTTTTCAGACATGGTCCATAATTTAGCACTTGTATCTCCACCACGACCACCAGCCCGACCACCACGACCTCGTCCACCACCTCTTCGTCCACCACGTGTTGATCTTGCTGGAGGTGTTGTTGGTGTGGATGCTTTACTGCTATTGGCACTTGCTGCTCGTCTTCCGCGTCGACCAAGTATACCACCACGGGTAGCTGTTTGATCCTCTTCCTCGTCTTCGTCTTCATCTTCGTAGGCATCCGAATCTTCATTTTCATTGTCGGAATAATTGCTGTCAACATGTTTGGTACCAAATCGTTCTACTTTGCGTCGTCGTCGAGGAGATTGAAGAATCAATTTGTTCTTTTCTTCAGGAGCTTCAGATGTATCAATGTTGGCCTTGGCTGCCCATTTTTCCCAAAAGTCAGGATCATCCAATTCAACACCATCCACATCACCAGAACCAGCTGAGAAGGTTGCTTTGGAAAATACTGATCCTTGTTCATTTCCTTCATGTCGAATCACCTTTGTACGTCTTTCCAAAATTTGATCAATATCTTCTTCACAGAATTGAGTACTATCATAATAAAAAAAAAAAAAATGGAATGAGTTTTCATTTCTCTTTTTTTTTTTTTTAGATGTAATTACCTGGCTTCATCATCTAACATAGCTCCATAAGCACCCTTTTTCAATAGATCTTCAATTTCTTGCTTGGTCAATTCATGCTTATTAGGTTGTCCATTATCAGGTTCACCAGTAGGTCCAGATCTTGACATGACAGCTTTATCCAATCCCAATTTCATACCAGCTCTATCGAACATATCCTTTTCATACGTGTTTGCACAAATCAAACGGTAAATCTAAATAAACAAATTTATAAAAAAAAAGTTACTATCTAATATTTGATGGAAAATCATATATCCTATTTCTTACCTGGACAGGTTTAGTTTGACCAATACGATGACAACGTGCTTGCGCTTGCAAATCATTCTGAGGATTCCAGTCACTGTCGAAAATAATGCAAGTATCAGCAGCCTATGTATATATATATATATATATATATATATAAGGTAAGTATCGCCTCCTTCATGGTTTTAAATGAAATATTAAAATAAAATTACCGTTAAATTGATACCAACACCACCAGCACGAGTACATAACAAAAAGACGAATGATTCTTCAATAGGCAATGTTGAGAAACGATCAATAGCAGCTTGACGTTGATCACCAGGGATTGAGCCATCAATTCGTTCAAAAGCATATTTTCGTCGTCGAAGATAATCCGATAGAATATCCAAACAGCTATAATAAAATAACAAAAAATCGTTTGTTATTCATTCTTTCATTTTATTCTTTTTTTTTCTTTTTGGTACCTTGTGAATTGAGAGAAAATAAGCACTTTGTGATTTCCAAGAATAAGTTTCTTCAAAAGTTTATCGATGAGCACCTACAAATAATATATATATATATATTAGTATGACATCATCTTATTCATTTTTTTGGACTTACCAATTTACCAGAGGATTGAACCAAACAAGTGAATTGATCTTGAGGAGTTTTGGCGTTACATTCGGATACAATCACTTCTTCAGCACCATCCAATAAATAAGGATGAATACAACATTTTCGTAATTGCATCATAATGTTGCGAAGATGAGGCATTTCTTTGTTGGCTATATAAAAAGAAGAAAATGAATTTGTTATGTCATCAAATTAATTCATATAACTTACTTTTAGCACCTTTCTTCAAGAAACTAAAGTTCTTTTCCAAAATTGCACGATACCATTTCTTTTGAGGATTTGTCAATTCCACTTCTACCACTGTTTCTTCCTTGACAGGAATAGTTTTTTCCACATCTTCTTTGAATCGACGTAACATGATGGGTTTCAATAAAGCTTGTAACTTTTCCACTTGAGCTGCCGTTTGTAAAGATCCATATTCTGCAAAAAAGTAATTTTCATCGCTAAAGACATCAGGTTGCATAAAGCTGAGTAAACTATATAATTCATCCAAATTGTTTTGTAATGGAGTGCCTATAAATATATGTTAATAAAGGTTAGTATAAATGTAGGTATGAACAAAACAAAAAAAAAATGAGGACTTACCAGTCAATAGTAGTTTGTGTTCCATATAAAAGGTCTTTAATATTTCAAGTACTTTAGATTGCTTGAAAATTAAAATTAAAAAAAAATAGAAAACAAATCAGAAGTAAGTATCAACGTATCTCCTATTTTCAATGCATACCTTATTTTTCAATCGATGAGCTTCATCAAATACACCACATTTCCACTGAATCTTGCTAAGTAAGGGAGCACTGGAAGAAGCCTATAACGAAAAAAAAAAAAATTGTATATCAGTAAATGGGAAAAAAAAATCAAATCCAGTTGATTACCATTTCATATGTTGTGATCAAGACATCAAACTTGTAACGATCAGGGATGTTATTACTTTCGGCATCCTTATAATAGAATTCAGTATCCACAATCAAGTTTCTGGCAAAGTTGCTACCACGATAATCAACGACATTCAAATCCGTCCACGCCTTGAAAGCACGTTCCCAGTGAGGAATGGCTGAAAAAAAAAGGAATGAGTTCAAATGTATATCATTATAGAATTTCAATAAAATGCTTACTTGATAGAGGTGCAATAATGATAAATGGACCCTTAATCCCAAGAACATGATAAATATCATTCAATAGCGCAACAGATTGAACAGTTTTACCTGATAAAAAAAAAAAAAAAAAAAAAAAGTTCAGTCATTCCCATATAAAAAGTAAAACTTTTATCATCCTTACCAAGACCCATTTCATCTGCCAAAATACATGATCTGAAACTGTAGTAACAGAATCGTAACCAATTCAACCCTTCCAATTGATACGACCGTAATTCATTTCCATACCGATACCTAACAAGAATATAAATAAAGAAGAAAAAAAAAGTTATGATAACCATGATTTAATTTTTATAGAATACTTACGAAGGAGATCGGTCATATTTCATAAATCGACTAAGATCAGGACGTGGAGGAGGAGGATTTTGTTTGGCTTCAGGAATAATTCGACGTTCATGAAATTCTTCCACCTTGTGTTCATCAATCTATATATACAAACAATATGAGTACAATTTTCATTTTTTTTCTTTTCTTTGGATATTTTACCGCTTCAACATCTTCTTCTTTTTCCCAAGTACAGTGTTCATAAAATAGAGCATTCCATTTGCAAAGATAATAGATTTTGAGATCACCAGTAGAAGGATCTTCTAATTCACCTTCATCCACAATACGATCCAACTTGAGATATTCACGGAAATCTTCGCCTTTTTCACCATCATCTTCCCATTTTCGAATGAATTTCTTGACCCGATGTTTACCCAAATGTTCAGCTTCAATTTGTTCCAATGGTACCCAATCGACGTGATGGAAACTTGTGTTCTATCAATCAAATATATATAAATGATCAGTGAAATCCCTTTCCCTCTTTTTTTCCTTCTTTTTTTTTTTTTTTTTTTTACCTTGTATTTGATCAATAATTCTTCTTCACCAGTTTCATCATTCTTTCGATAATCAAGGATACGTTCAAATTCCTATAATACAAAAGGAAAATAATAATAATAAAAAAAATGAGATGATTAACAATTGATTCACCTATCGTTAAGATAAGAAAAGTCATACCTTTGTTCCCATTGGTATAACAACGCTTTCTTCTTCATCAGAGCCATTCTTCTTTCGTTTCTTGGTGTCATCCTCATCGCTTTCAAAATCACTATCTTTTTCAGTATCCGATTCTTCAGATAAATCCTAAAAAAAAAAAAAAAAAAAAAAAAAAAAAGGAAAAAACGAATCAGTACATATGTATATATATTTGATAGGAGAAATAAATTCATTTACCAAATCTTCTTCATCAGAGGAATCTTCATATAATGGTTTCTTCTTCTTGGCTTGTCTTCCTGATCGACGAGTAGGTTGAGGCTGTTGATACTGTTGGTGTTGTTGTTGATAATATTGATATTGCTGAGGTGGACCAGGATAGGCATTTGAAGATCTAAATTGATGTTGAAAATGTTGTGGTTGACCAGGAGGGGGACGGAATTGGGGATGAGCTTGCTGTTGGGATTGTTGTTGTTGAGATTGATGTTGGAGATATTGTAATTGATGCATTCGAACCATTTGTTGATATTGATGCATCCTTTGTTGATGTAATTGAACATTCATTCCATTGGTAAATTGAGGAGGAGGTGGTAGTTGTTGCATGTTGAATCCTTGCAATGGAGGACGAGGCATATTGAAAGGAGGTTGATGAGCTGACATACCAGGATGCATTCCAGCTTGTTGTTGCATGGCTGGATGAGGTACCATATTATAGAACATCATTCGTTGTTGTTCTTGAGGAGACATTTGTTGTTGTTGTTGTGATGGTGAAGGTTGTTGACCACCCGATGGTTGTTGCTGTTGTTGCGACTGTTGTTGTTGTGGTTGTTGTTGTTGTTGTTGTGGAGGCTGTTGATACATCATGGGTCGTGGGAAGCCTTGTGGCATAAAACCTTGATTAGCATTGAATCCAGGAGGAGGTGATGGCATGTAACCGGGCATATATCGTTGTTGTTGTTGTTGTTGTTGTTGTTGTAATTGACCCATCTGAGGAGAAGGTTGTTGTTGTTGGAATGACTGAGAATACATTTGAGGTGGATAACCATTGGCATTTGGTGGACCTTGGAAACCTGACGGTGACATGTTCATCATATTATTGGGTTGACCATGCTGTGGTTGCTGTGGTTGCTGTGATTGCTGTGGCTGTTGTGGTTGTTGTGGTTGTTGTGGTTGTTGTGGCTGTTGTGGTTGTTGTGGCTGTTGTGGTTGCGTTGGAGTTTGTTGTTGTTGTTGTTGTGGCGAAGATGCTTGAGGATCTACTTGATAATTACCCTGTTGAGCCGCCATGTATGGGTTGAACATTTCTTGTTGATTCGCCATGGAAGGCTAAAAGTCTCCGGTGTAGTTATGTGTTGCTTTTGCTAGTACCTATGATAAAAAATATATATATTAAAAAAAAAGAGGTAAGAATCTTGTATTTCAATTTTTCATTGCCCATCTTGTTAGTCCACCAAACATAATGGTACTGATCTTTTCCAAAAGTCCACTAGTCTCCACCTCTTTTCCATAGATAATCAAGTGATCAAGACTCTCTCCACCATCATTCATCTTTTTTCCTGTTTTGAGAGTGTATTGGTCTTTCATCTAATGTATACGTACCGTAGGGATGTACTGATATAAAAAGTGTATAAAAGAATAGAGTCACCAAAATCAATCGTCAAAAGGGCGTATTTCCGTCTTTTTTTTTGTTGTTGTTGTTGAAAGATAAATCGAAATGAAAGATAATAATGAACCAAATAAAGAATATATTTGTGTGAGTATATACAGTGTATGTGACCGATAAGTAATGATCTAATGTTGTTATTACCGATAAAAAATTGAAGAAATAGCCCAATACAAAAGAAAAAAGAAGAACTACTGACAAAATCGCACTATTTCGTCGGTTTTCTTTCCTTTGTATAAAAAAAGAGATTCAAATCAAGTAACGAAAAAAAAAAAGGAGAGACAAAGCGGAAGGGAAAAATGAGTCAAATAAACAAAAAAGTAAATATGACGGATTCCTTCCAAAATATATATATATAAAAGAAAAAGAAGTGAAAATAGAAATGGAGATAGGAAGAAAAAGAAAAGGAAAAAAACAAAAAACAAAAAACAAAAAAAAAGAGGGCAAAATAAGACTTCTGGGACAATAAAATTTTTTGGTTGCTGACGCTCTCGAAAGATTCACTACGAACTCCTCCTATTGGCCCACACCCTTTTTTTTCATTATTTTTTTTTTTTTTTTGTTTATAGATAAAAAGAAGGGAGAAACGATTTATTATTTATTATTAAAATTGATAGTTGGAAAAGATTGTTTATCATTTTTCGTTCATATAGAGATCCTTTTTGGTCGATGATCATGAAACTCAGTTCTTTTTGGGTTGGTTGTCATGTCATTTATTTGTAGACAATGATAAAGACCCATAGTCTCACTTTCACACACACACACTAGAAAGAGAGAGATCTCATTGGAAAGTTGACTTTTGTCGGTAAATGAAATTATGGTTGACTAATCTTCTTATTTTTTTTTATACAACTTGCATAGCATTTTTTTATAAATACATTTTATTTCTTTATAATCAAACAATAAATAAGGTAATACACATATATATATATATATAATTATTGGTATAAATAAACTATTAATTTTGACCAGGAAGTGGAGCAAATGAAACAGATTTTGATCTTCTTGGACCATTCACTATCCGAAATGCAGGTTGACGTCTACTTGTTACCATTGATTCAGGATATTGTTGTTGTTGATAATATAACGAATTGTACCCATGGTTATTCCAATCCATATAAGATCGCATTTCTCCATCATCGATATTGTTGTGATAGTGTTGCCATGATGATGAGGATGAAGGATATGGCATAGGTTGTTGTTGTTGTTGGTTATAATTTGGCATCATCATCATCATTCTTCTTTCTTCTTCCATATATCCATTTCTTCCAGTCATATATGATCCATCATACATCATCCTTTCGTTTCTATATTCATCATCATACGGTTGATTCCATTGATCTCGTTGGTAGTACGCTGGCTGCCAATGAAATGGTTCGCTTTGAGTGTAACCATAGGATGAATGGCGGGTGTCGATATCTGCCGATGTTCCGTAAATGCCATCATAGGGGTTGTGTCCAAAAGAGGGAGAAGTAAAAGTACTATTGTTGGGATTATTGTAAGACCAAGAAGAAGGAGGTATTGTGTCACTATATGCCAAGCCGGAGGAATGCTGTCCAAAAGAAGAAAAATCTTGTGATGAATCTATCGGAAATGATTGGGGTGGGTATAAAAATTGGTCATTAGTCGTCGTCGGATATGGATAGGAAGTTTCAGTTTGTACAGATGATAAATAAGGTGTTGTTACTGCTGTTGTTATTGTTGTTGATAATGACGGTTTCCTTTCATCCTGTAATATATAACCTTGACTCTTATTTTTTCGTTCATCCCTAATAACTTGAGTATTAAAAAAAAAAAAAAAAAAAAAAACAGGTATCAAATTTAGAAAGAAATTGGAATTATTATTATTTATTATTATTATTATTTCGGACTTGCCTGGCGTAAGAGAAGGGTGAGTTTGAATACCTTGAAGAATAAGAATGGGAGGTTTAACAGAATCCTTTTGTAAAACAAGAATGGGAGGAGCGCCATTAGAGGTAAAATGTTTATCACAATCAATACGATATACAAGTTGTTCTTGACTTATACTATCATCCAGCATAGCAGTTAAAAAAAAAAAGAAAGAAGAAGAAAGAAGAAAAAAAAGGGAAAAAAAATCATGCGGACAAATGAATGAAAAAGAAAAAAAAAATGAAAAGCAAGTCCTCTAAATGTAGTGTACTATCTAGTCACGGCGTTTTAAATAGACTCTTTTTTTTCCTCCCTTCTTCTATCGGCTCCCCTTTTTTTTTTCCTTTCGTTTTCTTTTCTCTCTCTCTTCCTTTGTTCTTAACTCACAAATACCTCTTTTACATGTCGTCTGCGGCAAATACTCTTCAACGTCAATTCAAAGGTAAACCCAAAAGGAAACTTCTTACTCTTCTTCTTCTCACTTTCACTATTATTATTATTATTATTATTTGTTTTAGACCTCATTAGGAATCCTGTTCCAGGTTTTGTTGTTGATTTGAAAAACGATAACATCTTTGAATGGTATACATTTATTACTATTGTTTTGGTTTTAAAGGAAAATAACTTTATATTGACTTTTTTTTCTCCTAGGTCAGTAGCAATTATCGGTTTACCAAACACCATTTATGAAGGTGGTTATTTCAAGGTAATAGAAAGAAATGAACCATTTAGTTTCTACCAATTAACCAACCCTATGGGAAATATTAGGCTACCATGACTTTTACCAATGATTATCCATTCCGTCCTCCTACTTTCCGGTTTGACCGCGAGTTTTATCATCCAAACGGTAAATGAGAAAATGTAGTTAAATATCACTCATTTTTTTTTTTTGAATATAGTATATGATGATGGTAGGCTCTGCATATCTATTCTTCATCCTCCTGGGGATGATCCTATCAGTGGTGAAAAAGCGGAGGTAAAAATTCAATATATCTATCTTTGAAGATGATGAAAACGGCATATTAATTATATCGTATTATAGGAAAGATGGAATCCTACACAGGTACGTTAAGACGGAAATAAAATTGAAAAAGAGGATAGTCATTCTAACCTGCCCCTCATCCTTCCCTATTTATAGTCTGTAGAAAGTAAGTTATCACTTATTATCATCCTTTCTATTTTTGATTGATTTTTTTTATTTAAATATTTTTATAGGTGTCCTTATGTCAATCATCTCATTATTAGCAGATCCTAACTGCTCAAGTCCAGCCAATGTCGATGCAGGAGTAAGTTTTGTTGCCTATTCAATGACATAATTGTTTATCTTTATGTACACACCCTACAAATTCATTCTTTTATTTCTAGGTGGCATTTAGAAAAGACCGAGCATTGTATGATGAGATCGTGAAAAGTAAGTTATTTGTTCCTCGTTTATTGAATTCTACTAACATAAAACTTTCTTATTAGAACAAGTCGAAATTTCTAAACAAGATATTCCTCCTGGATTCAAAATGCCAACATCAGAAAAGGATTTTATGATCGCTGCTCCTGTGGAAATAGAAGAAGATGATAATTTGTATGTAAAAAAAGGTTTATTATTATCACGGCTGACTGATCTATTCTCTCTTTATTATATAGTTGGTACGAATCTGGTGATGAAAGTGATTTTGATGCAGAAGACGATGAAGACTTTGAAGAAGACGAAGAAGACGACTAGGTTAATTCCGTAGTAATAATAGCTACGCATATATCTCATCATTATATTTTACAATACAAGCACATTGCCTTTTTTTTTTCCTCACTCATTTGACTCATACAATGATGAATACAGCAACATCATTCTTTTTTATTTATTTACTTAGTTTTGTGATTCGTTCTTTTTTTTTTTGATCAAATAAAAGATTCTATTTACAAAGTATCTGTCTTGTAATGGTCCCTATGTTTTCCTATACTCATCACGCATCATCTTTTCAAATAAACAAAAATAAAAACAATCATCATTTATCTATTATAAAACAAGAATAGCTAAACTACATCTATAATGTAAATGCTAATATAAGAAGGTCCATACTAATCCGAATACAATTGATCCAAAACCGTTTTGTCCATAACGTTTTTTGCAAAATGATAATTCGCGACAGCATCTTTTGTCGATTTCAAACTTGATTATTGCCTCTTTCCTTTGAATTATATATCCTAGCTTTTCATTGTTGTGTCTACAATTTGTTTTCCAATAAACATTCAGATCTTATTGTTGAATCCAACCATCTATTTTTTTTTGGTATATATTGATCCGGAAATGCTTCCGATCAACCCAAAAATAGAATTCGTACAATAGCTACATGGTATTCCAAATTAGGAAGGATGAAAATATGCTAACACAATACAATATGTTTGAAAAAGATCGCCTTAATCAATAAAGTTTCCCGCTTAAGTATTTATTCATCATTCGTTTGTTTATTTATTTTTGGAAAATACTTTGAAGCAGAGTTTAAAGACTTCAATACTAATAAAATAAAATAAATCGAGGCACTTAGGCACAAGCTACGTTGTCGTACTTTGCGTCTGGGCTTTTCTTAAAATACCAATCTGTGGTGGAGGAAACACTACTTAATTCTGCCACACAAAAAGATGCATCCTTAGACATCCCATCATCACATGCTTGTAGAATATAATCACCATCTTTAAAATAAAAGTTGTTCATAGTTGTTGTGCCATCCGTGCAAGGAGAGAATGCTAGTAGTGAGATCTGTGCAAATCCATCTCTACCGCCATAAACGTAAAATTCACCATTTTCCTCCTGATCATCAACGTAATCACACGGACCATTATTACCACAGTTTATTCCTGCAAATACACTTGCTTCATAATCCCAATCTTGTGCAGCAATATACGTTGCACATTCACTGCAGCCACAGCCCTGATCAACAAATCTAAAATCAGAATAAGAGGTAGGATCTGAAATAAGTTTTATCTTGCCATTTTCTAGTTGTGCACACAATTCTTCGTTGCCATAGTCAGGTACACTATCGGAGCACATTAAATACACATTGTTTGAATCTGTGTCTGTCCTATACAAAAGCATATCATCACCTTCAATCGTTTGTACATTATGACCCTCAGGATCCTTGACACAATAGTATCCCGACGTATAATTTCCATCAATGAGTATTTGATCTTGATTTTTGGGCATTGTCACATTTTTACGTGCAAATACACGCGTGATAAGTGAAAATAGGATGAATAGGCTTGTGAAGGTTAACATTGTATCAAAAATATCGAAATAAAGATAGAAGGCTGTAAAAAAAAAAAAAAAAAAAAAAAAAAAAAAAAAAAGGTGATGGATCATTAAATAAAGAACCGGGAAAGAAAATGAATAAGGTAACTGTAAATAATACAAGGGAAGTTCCTTTTTTATTAAATTCACAAGGAAGTTGTGAGACGAAGTATCTTGTCTTAAAAATTTAGTATCTCCTATACTCCTTCTAAATTGCAGTAACACTACATCAATTTCTTCTTGTCCTGTTTTATTTCATTCCCGAGCCTAACTGTACAAGGCGTACTTACTTATTTCTGATTCCTATCGATATCGTAGAGCAACTTTGTGTTACTGATTTACGATAATGATTATAATGGGTATATGTTTTGATATCCATTGGTAAATATGTTTGTTTGTAGAATTAAACTATATGGTAAGGTGTATTGATGACGGATGATAGATAGTTGATGATTGAAAAAAAAAAAAAAAAAAGGGGGAAATAAGATTGAAAAGATCATGCCAATGATGACGACTGGATGGTGACATTGACTTCTTTTTAATTTACTCTATAAGTGCAATGATAATCTGTAAATTAAAGAAGGTGAACTGAACGAAAATGGATTTTTCTGTGTTATGTCCAAATTTGGTGCAATGATGACTATTTTTGAGTGAATAACAAAGAATAAAAGAGGTACATGTTCATTTCCATGTGATATTACAGAATGAAAGGACTTTATAGATCGATTTTTTCATGAATAAGCCAAATGACAGATTTATCAAAAGAAAAAAAAAAGGTAGTGACTAGACACCAACTCTTTCCATCTTTCAGTCTTATTTATTTTTATTTCTATTTATCAGTTCATTTGGATTTTCGAGATAAAAAAAAGTAGATTGACCAACAAGGAGTAGAAGTGAATGATGTAAAGAACCAAGATCGTTGTACTAAACTATTTTATATCACTGATTCATTATAATTTTTTTTCTATCACGAAAACGCATAAAAAAAATAAGAAAGGAGCGATCGCGATTATTGCCGTATCCTATTTTTGATCTATCATCATGCACAAACCATCATGAACTAAAAATAAAATAAAAAAAAAACTTTATTCAAGGAGATTTTAATGACAAGAAGATTATGAATAATGTAATATATATAAAGTAGGACTACTAAAATAAGTAAACTAAAATAAAGAGATTCAAACTTATTTTCGATTGTATTAGTGATGGACTTGAATTTCTCGCCTTTTTGACCTCTTCATGCGGTTGCTGTTCCATCAAAGTCAAGTATGTCCGATGATTAACGATATCAAGATTATCAAATTCGCAGTTGTCATTGTTATCATCTAGGTATTGTCCATCCATCTTCTATAAAGTCTTCTTCCTCCAAAAAAAATCCAATACGAGTTCATCAGCTCCCATACCTATTGTCCTCCGTTATCTAATTATTATCATTGTTGTCGTCGTTGTCGTATGTCATTCCGGATATGATTGCTGGTCTTGTTCGAAGATGTTCGTTATGCAGCTGCTGTAATCGCAGTAACACTTCGAATTTGTTACCTTTCATATGATAGTATCAGTCAAAAAAAATCGTCTTCTTGGCTGGAGTTGCTCTTGCCTATGTTGAGGTGTAGGAATCTGACCTGCATATTGATTTCTATGTATCCAATCTGACTATCTATCTATTCGATTTGCCCGACAGTCGAAGGAGGTTGTCTCTCTTTGGTTTCCAGTTCCATTATACTCCAGTGATTACATTTCATTTATGTTTGATGAATTCAACTAGGTCCTCAAAGGAAAGGCATTCACACTGTTTCTGTTTCCATCGGATAGTCATGCTACTCTAAATCGTTTTGATTGTTTGGAAGTCGTCAACACTAAAGTATCAAGAACGTGACAGAAGCATTGGTAAATATCAGCACAGACGGACAGACAGATTAGACAAGCCAGAGGTAAAACATATATAACATTAGTCGATGTTGAGAACTTAATAAAACAACGTAAGGAATAAATTTTGACCGAAGATAACAGATAATTCTTTATTAGCTTCAAATAAATAATTGCATTCTAAAACTAAAAAAAAAAAAAAAAAAAAAAAAAAAAAAAATAAACGAAAAGAGAGGGTGAGAAAAAAAAAAAAGGAAAAAGAAAAATAAATAAAGGGAACTCGGAGCTGGGCCAGAATTGAGTCAGAATTGCATGATCCTATTGATTCCCATATGTTTGTCAAAAGGAATGTGTCCAAAGAACCTATGAATAAATGATGAATATATTATATTAGACAAACAAAAAAAAAAATTAACGAATCATCCCAGTTGACTTACTACTTGCATGTTCGACGTGAACTGACTACATTCCAGTGGTAGTATCCGAATCGAGAGTCTAACCGATCGATTTGTACATCTTTATGTTGATATCGTGGAAGCCAATACTTGAGTTTACCTTTTTTTTTTTCTAGCTTACGATAGCGGCAAGTATGTGTTTTTCGCCATTGTGATGTTTAGTTAAATAAAATAAAAAATAGTGAGAGAGAGAGAGAGAGAGAGAGAGAAATACAATGAAACTGATTAATAGTTTATTGATGAGAGAAAAGAGTATCTTAATAAAAATAAAAAAATACTAATTGATATATTAATCTGCCATTCTAATCTGGTATTAAATAAAAGAGTTTGTGTTACTGAATCTATGATATCAATTGTAACTCCATAAACCTCGGATACAACAGCCATTCTGTGTAGAATAATAATAAAAAAAAATTATGTTAAAGTAGCAGGAACTTGTACAGTATATAATATGCTTTGTTACGTACCTTTAGTCTTGCATCGCGAAAACGCGTACATTCTGTCGTGTACTTTCCTTCAGCAATGGGAAAAAAAAGCTTTCTGCATTCCATTCGTTAAAACATCTTCTGCAGCGAATCTTGATGTTGTCGACCTGAGAACGATCCTTGAGAGACTGATCCAGGTTGTCGATGATCTAGGTAAGATACAGTATGAGAAAAATTAGCATAATGTTTATAAACAACAATAACTATTCCATCATCCTCTTTTTTTTTCCAATTCATGCATGTTACCTCTGACTAAAGAAAATGCGAAATAAAATATCGATAAGTTTCAATTTGCATTTGCCTTTTTTTTTTTTTTTTAGGTAAAACCTAATCAATTTATCATTCCAATTACCACATATTATCCAGTGATTACGTCAGCTTACGGAGCGTCCCACAGTTCGGCATTCGCTACAAGTATGGAAGTATTGCTTCAAATTCTCACTGTAGAAATCAGAAAGAGGCACCGTTCGAATGCAGCTGGCGCATTTAACCGTAGTGGTGTTGTCGATAGACTTGCCAGCTTGAAGGTCTTCGTTGACTTCCTTGATCATCTATAGGACAGCGTTATTTCCAAGACGTCTTTTTCTTTCAGGTTGGTTTTTCTTTATACTGCACCTACATCTACGGCTTTATTTGTATTCTTCTTTCGTCGCTATATGAGGGGATCATACAATAAATAAGATATTAGTCCTTAATTCCAATGCAATATTCATGCCATACTGTTCTTTTTACTTACATCCTTGTCCTTTTGACGACAGGTCGCGCAAAACTTCGTGTATTTTTTTCTCTTCTCACTGTAGAAGATACTTTTGTCGTCAAACGACCGAAAGCAGGTGCAACAGTGTATCAGTCCATCATATCTTCCGCTGTCATTCAGCTGCTTCATTGCCTGTGTGAAAGATAATAATATTTTTTTTTTAATTTGACTTTGGTATGTTTTTTATCTTTTTATGTTACCTCTTCTGTTGCAGCGACCTTCTAAAAGTAAAAACAAAGAAGTTGATGGTTAATAATAATGTTGCTCTTTATTTTATGTTCTTACTTCTTTTTTTTTCCTTGTGTGAGCATTGGCAATCATCTTTGTATTGAGATGTTGTTTATTGATAATAATATTGAACAGACTCCAAAATAACTGGCTGGTCCTCGATTAGAATCCCAAGATTGTTGGTACTTGACGCGCATACGTGAAAGCAAGTTCATTCCAAAAATATATATGTAGAAATAAAACTAACAATAAAAATATATTGTCCAAGTAAATTAAACCAAAGTAATAAAGAAAAGATAAAGAAAAGAGGCAAAGGGGAGGAAAAAAAAAAAAAGATTAAAAGTGAGAATACAATGAAAATAGGGAGAGACCCCGACAGGTGCAAACCAAACATCGGGAAGACTTCCACTTAATAGTGTTTTCAAAGTTTTTTGTCGGGTCACGAGAAATATATTTTTCGTGACGTTATAAAATAAAATATGGGCTTTCTTGAAATGGATGTCGCTTTTATTGCTGCTGTCTTGGTGTACTTCCGCACTTGTTAGCTTTTTCTCTTTCTTTTTTCTTTTTTTTTTTTTGACCTTTTACATTGCTTCACTCTTACTGACTATAATGGGAACGATGCGATGAAAGTGATTGAAGAAAAGACAATAGCAGTATCAAGCTAGAAGTACTAATTAATATGGAATCATAGGAAGGAAGAACAAGAGGAATATACCACAATGGAATGACCCGATCGTAGAACGCAAGCAAAAGGTAAAAGACCAATTCCCATACATATAATACTTGTTGTAATCAATTCAAATTCTCATATTACCCTTTCTCATTTGGAAAAACTGGTGTCAACCTCAAAAGCATGAAAGATGTTTGGGGTCAGCGAATGAACAGCTCAATGATGGAGAAAAACATACAAGGAAAGACAGCTGACGGAGGAAAGGAAAGGAAAGCGTAGACCGAGACCAAGACCAATGGAAGAATATAAGCAGCAACTGATCAAGTTTATTAATGATAACCCATCTGCAGTACTGTATCAAGTTATTATGGATAGTCTTTTCGATGGTTGGTCTGAACATCAACAAAACTTGTGTGTACAACTTTATGAGCAAAGATTGGTGTCATTAGCATTAGGGTTAGCAAGCCATTCACCTAGCGATTGCAGAAAAGGAACCATACCAATTATACAGCGACGACAAGACGAATGATGACTGGAGCAACAACTGGATATAGTACAATGTATATGATGAATATGATGGATCGACGCTATGGAAGAAAGAAAACGAGAACAACAATATTGCATGTTGTTTCGATCTCTCTATAAATAGGTAAAAAAAAAAAAAAAAAAAAAAAAAAAAAAAAAAAGTATTCATATCACGATACTCGAAGATCATTTCATTTATATATTTAAATGACTTAGGAACGCTTTATCATCACATCGATAATCAGATCATTCGACAGAAATGCTCATTGGAGAAGTGATAGAATATCAGTAGCGCAATGGAAGATTTTTTTGGTCGTAGGCCCTTCATCAAGCAATTCTCGAAATCGAAAGGATTACTTCTCAGATGATTGTATGGAACGAAAACGCACGATTCTTGACATGAGAAATGCAATTGCAAAAGGTCAAATAATCGATTGTGGACAAACGAATGTATATTCTGGAATACGTGGTTTTGGATTAGGATACAAGGATGCGTTAATAGTGATAGCCGTCATTGGGGTTGTTATTTTTTTAGTATATGAGTTATTGTTATTGTTTTTTAGTTAGTTTATTATATAATAAATCATTTTTATAGTACATTCACTATACTTTAAGATGAGCCTACTTTTGTATAACAAAGTTTTTATTTTTTTTTATCTTTTTTATTACACCTCATCATGTTCTGAAATAACACTCTTTATGATGTGCTTTTTATTTTATATTTGGATGTATTTTTATATTTTGTTTTACTAAGTATATTTACATGTATAGAACCCTCTTATACAACCTTCTAGTACTATAGCAATATTTATACCGAATAGAATTATATGACATGTTGTAGTATACCCTCATTATATTCAGAGGAGTTTAATAATATTGACGTCTGGTGATGCTGCCATTGATTATTTTTGTCATCACATGCTTACATTTATGAATGTATCTTATCGCAGTAATTTAATGCAAGATTACTGAAACCTTTTATTTTTTTTTGTTAGGTTCCTCTACATTGCTGGGTCTGTTTGTTTTTACATGTGAAAAATATTAAAATGTACCATTTTTTTTTCTCTTTTCTTTTTCTTTCTTTTTCTTTCTTTTTCTTTCCATTTATAACCTCCTTATCTTTCTTCATATCAATTTTTAAACCAACTTATACAAATACAAGATTTTCTTACATCCACATCAATACAAGTCTCTTTTTTTCTGGAACACAACCTAACAAGGTTAAGACGGACCATCTGGTCTATTTGCTTCCTTCTTGCTTCCTAGTAAGTTTTTTTTTTTTTAAAAATACGATTATGATGATGATGATGATGATGATGATATTAACAATGATCCTAGTCTTTAGTATCATCTTCTTTTTTATATCTTTTTAGTTTTTAAATTTTTTTTTCTGTATTATTCACGACTGCCATCAAACTATGGTTCATCATCCCCCTTTTTTTTCTCTTTGGATGATTGTTGAAGTCACTGAAGCAATGACGAAAGTTGTTGCGTACAGGTAAATCAAGAAAGAAAAAGCAAGCAAGCAAAAAAAAAGTTTTGGCTCATAATTATTTTATCCTTTTTATATATATTTTATCTACTACTACTTCTTCATCTTTGGCTTGTCTTATTGATTACTATTATATTATTGTTATTTTGGTAAGCATCGATTATTAAAAATTTGGATGTTTCATACATAGAACTAACTATTTTTTTTCTTTTCTTTTTATGATAACTTCATTCCTGTTCTCCTTGTCATCTATCCATCTCTTCATCCCATCATCCATTCTTTTTTTCTATACTTAATATATTATTTCCTATTTTGTCGACATCCTATTTTGAAACTGCATCATCTATTAGTGAACAAAGTGTAAAAATATTGTATCTGTCGTATCTAGACTGATATTATTGTGTAACTTTAAGATCTCAGCTTCTTGTCATTTAAGATTGGATTAGAATAGTTTTTTCTTTTTTTTTCTCTCTCATTCAATTCTTATTGAAATAAACTATATCAACAGTCTCATCGTATTTTCGATTTGTCTTTTATTATTATTTTTATATTTGTTAATCCAATCAACTATCTTAGTATCATACAAATACTGTATAATACACTATTATTATTAATCTTTCTTATAAAAATATCAAAACATCAATTAATCCATCATATTTTTATTAAATAAAAATAATCAATCAACTATTAACAAAAAAAAAAAAAAAAAAAAAAAAAAAAAAAAAACGTGAAGGCACTTGGGGAAAATCGTCTGTGAATTGAGTCAAAGTGTGTTTTATTACAATGAATCAAAAAGAATGTTAAAATGTAACTAACAATGTAAACACCAAAAGAAATACAATAAAAAGTTCAAACAAATCAAGAGAAGTATATATTAATGATAAAATAAAATATAAAATATAAAATAATATAAAAATAGAATAAAGTATATTCAGAAAAGATAGAAAATCGAAAAGTCAATGATAGAAAAAAAAAAAAAGAGGAGGACCAGGATTTGTAACCCCGCTCTGGCATGATCATCATCACATTGTTTCCAACCAGAATTGAGACATAGTAGCACCAAATGGCTAATACTTGTTTCTGATTGGCTGAAATTAATCATGAGGAATATAATGAAATTTAAGAACCCTGATTTTATAGGTCGTCTTGACCGAGTGGTTAAGGTGATGGCCTGCTAAGCCATTGGGCTCTGCCCGCGCAGGTTCGAATCCTGCAGGCGACGATTCCTTTTTATATTTGATCGCTGTCGGAGATTGAATTAATGTATCCTTTTTTGGTTTCTTTGATACTTTTTCTTTTTGTTAGATTTGACAAAGGTGATCGATGATCATATTTTTCTTTTTTGGATAAGAATAGAATTGTTATAATTTTTTTGTAATGATGTAGATTTTTTGAGTGGATGGTTCCTTCTGATTGGAATATATATTGATGATGTTGTTGTTAAAAAAAAAAAAAAAAAACTGCATGTATGATCATCTTTTTATCAGTCAACAAAATTTGAGTGATTAGATCTTAGAAAACCAGATTTGGCATAATGATTTGTAGAATAAAATAAAGACTTGTAATTGATGATTGTTATTTTTTTTTTATTGAGAAGAAAAAAAAAAAAACCTAACTGAAAAAAAAAACTAAATAAAAATGAAAATATGTCCATTAAATAGCCGTAGCTACCGTAGTTATTAATGATTGTCGCCGTTGACACAAAAAAAAAAAAAAAAGAAAAAGGAATGGTCGCAGCCATGTTGAGAACAGAGAAAGAGAAAAAGAAAAAAAAAATTGTGGAGTTGTTTCCTTTTTTTTTTTCCCTTATAGTGTGACAGAACATGAAAAATAGCAGTCTTGATTATTTGACCGTTGTGAATATTGGATCTATATGGCAAAAAAAAAAAAAAAAGAATAGATTTGGAAAGGATAAGATTGATTGTTGGATGGCACAGAAGATCAATGATTATTTGTTGAGGTTGTTGATGGATGATGAATTCTAATAATGATAGAGTAATAACGTATTATTTGAATTATACAATAATGGATTGTTGGAGTCGGTTCAGGAATATTAGATGTAACGATTATACAGCATTAATAGTAAAAAAAAAAAAAAAAAAAAAAAAAAAAAGATTTTATTAATGTAATTGTATAAAGAGGGAAGGCATAATATAATAAGACTACTATAGTATGAATAAAAGCATCATCACAATAAAAAGTCAAACCAAGGGAAGAGACCAGCTAAACGAGAAGAAGATCATGATATACTGATTTTTCTTGCCCAAGCTCCACTGCAAACCTCTTCTATTGAAGTTGTAGTATTACCAATCCTGTTGAATTCTGTTGCACATTCATGTGGTTAATCCAATTGTACGTCCAACGCAATTCTTTCGATTGTATTGCATTCCGGTTATTGCATTCGTAAATCCATGTAATCGCGTCCTCTATTCACATCGATTGTGCACAATAAGAATAAAAAAACATAGTGAAGTATCACTTAGATTAGTTGAATGCAAGATGGAGAGAGAGAGAGAGAGAGAGAGAGAGAGAGAGAGAGAGAGAGAGAGAGAGAGAGAGAGAGAGATATGGAAAGGGAATGAGAGAAAGCCTAAAAAAGGAACAGTAAAAGAAAAAGGAAGATAGTGCATCTTATTTCCAAAAAAAAAGAAGTGTGAGAAAGGAAATGAGAAAGAATAAAAGGATGACTTACCAGATGAAAGAAAAAAAAAAAGAAAGACGAAGTAAACGATAACATACCATCTAGTCATTGCGTTTTTCACATGAATCTTAAAAGGGATTTCGAAAAAAAAGGAATCATAAAAAGAGGTTAGTATTATTTTTTCCCATTCATCTTTTATTCTTCTACTTTTTAACATTACCTTTGGTGTTTGGTATACAAATGACGATGCCATAATTAGAGACATGCCATGTCACTATCCGGAGAGAAATAGAGAAAAGACATATAAGTTGTATTATAAATCATAGGCTAGAAACGAAAGTAAAGAAATAGAGAGAGAGAGAAAAAGAAAAAGAGAGTTTGGGGAAATTTTACAAGCAAAAGTTTCAAACTCACCAGCTTAAAATTAAGTAGTGTGATTTTTATTTTTTATTTTTTTTTTTTTTGTTGAGCTTTCAACCTTTCCGTATGAGAGCCTGGTAATCAACGATGAAAATTGCATTGGATGTTACCTGAAATGGTTAATCGTTACCAACATTTGTACTTGGATGATCATATCCCGTGATCATTTGTTCTATGAGGATTTGATTGATCATAGACACAAATTGATGTTATGATATGATAGGATGATGTATTATAAATGCAATGATGATGATTTATCACAGATAACATAAACAGGGATGATGTACCTCTGCTAAACTAGAGAATACAAATAAGATGAGATTTAAAGTTACAAATGGAAGGGCAAAAAGAAAAAGAAGTGTGGCAGTGTGGCAATCAGGAGGTAAAAATATTTACCAATGAAGAGTTTTTCTTTTTTTGGATCATTTTTATGTAGATGGTAGATGCTTTTTTTTTGGGGGGGATGGAAAGTGGAGGGGTTGAAAGCGTTGAATGTCCGCATCATGCAAATGATTTTAGTTTCATGTAGATACATTATTATATGTTCGTTCTAAAGTTGTACAAAGAAAAAGAGCGAAAAAGAGGGCACAGTTTTTTTAACGTTAGCAAATTTCTATATAGAGTTATCGTTGAGGATATAAAAATATATCCTTTTTTTTTTTTAAAGTAAGAGTTCGTTCATAAGTATTTTTTTTTTTATTTTGATTATAAATAGGTAATTTTTGAGGCACAGTTTTCTAAATCTTTCTCTTTTGATTGAAAATCAGTTATCCTTCGGTCCTTTATTTCAAAAAAAAAAAATAAAAAGAAAGGATGATGGACTAAAAAAAGAAGGGATCAAGTTTTGGATGTAAAAATAGACAAAAATGCAGGGAAAAAGATATAAAAGAAGGAGATGATTTCTCTTTTTTTTTTTTTTTTTTTTTATTTAGTTTTATCTTTCAAATATATTATCAATCAAAATGCGTTTCTCTCTGATTACCTTAACAGCTTGTGTTCTTCTTGGTGGACAAGTATTGGCTAGTCCTATTGGTGATGTTAAACAAAATGACTTGGTGGCCCGTGATACTGATGATTTCTGTGTCTACTTTTACAAGAAACCTAATCAACAAGAACAAGCTGGATTTATTTGTGGTTCACTTGATAGTGAAGGTGAAGGTAATCATGTTGGTCGTCCAAATGCCAATATTCCTGTCGTAGGTTCTTTGACTGCTCCTGATTGGCTTCAAATTACTGTTTATGACAAGCATGCTTACCAAGGTCATAGCAAGACTTTCCAAGGCAATCAAGATAATATTTCACCTACCTTAAATGTTCAAAGCTTTAAGCTTGTACACAAATAGTTATATTAACACATGAATATGTCTTTTAAAATAATAAAGGTTGAAATGGATGTGTCACACAAATGACACAGCAGTACCGGTATTTAAATTTATCTAGGCAGCCAAGCATGGGTATTTTTTCCTTCTTGGCGCTCAATTCTTTTTTCGTTCCCTTTTCTTTTTTTTTTTCTTCTTCTTTTAATACAAACTTATATATTAAACAAAATGGCGTATTCTGGTAGAGATATAGCTTTATTTGTCATTGCCTTTTTCTTCCCTCCTCTTGCCGTTTTCATCAAACGTGGTTGTAATGTTGATCTCTTGATAAGTGTTTGTTTGACCATACTTGGTGCAAGTAAGTCTTTTTTTTTTTTTTTTTAATCATTCAACATTTATATATATATATTCTCATCTTTATATATTCTTTCTTCTTTTTTTCTCTTTCTTTCTTTGTATAGTTCCCGGTGTGATTCATGCTTTCTATATTGTCCATAAGTACAATGACTCATTCGAAGATATTGAAAGTGGAGGTTTACGTTACCAACAAGTACCTACAGATGAACCATCTCGAGTCGGATATGGAGCCAATCAAACTTCAGGTAATAATAACAATAGGTTAACATACTTTATGCAACTCTAACTGATATGTTTTCTCTCTTGTTTCGCGGACATAGAATAAGTCTTGTGGGGTATTCATAGTCCGGGATGTATTGCATTTTGCTGTTTTCCATTGTAGTCGATCCTTTTTCTTTTCTTTTTATGTACATTGGTCTCTTGGTAGTACAGTCCTCCCTTTTGTTGATACCACTCAAATAAAATCTCTTATTTACTCTTTTTATAAGTCTCTGGATCATGGGTAAAATGGATGATATGTAATGGATGATATGTGATGAATAGATGATATGTAATGGATGATAAGTGATGAATAAGTGATATGTAATGGATAAGTAATATGTGAAGAATACGTGATATATGATGAATAAGTAATGTGTGATGAACAGATGATATGTAATGATGAATAGGTGATGATGACTGATTGTGAACAGAGATGTTATGTTTTGAAAGAAATTTCATTCTAGTTTTGTTAAAACAAATATAAAAAAGTATGAAGGGATATGATGATAATCATTATGAGTCATCAAAAAAGGAAAATTAAGGACGAATGTAAAAAAAAAAAAAAAAAAAAAAAAAAAAAAGATAGGACGACAAAGTGACGTTAGAGAGAGGTAAAAAGGAAAAAAAAAAAAAGTCAATGTGTCGCGCTTTGAGTACCGCGTTTTTTTTCTTTTTTCCCAATTTCTAGGGGGACAATCGGCATCAAAGTGCACACACGGAGATCTAATAAGGTACGACCCCCCAAATGTGCCGTGCGCGATATTTTCAAGAAAATAAAAAAAAAAGGGACCGCGTCCATTCAGATTTCTTTAAGGGGGAGGGGATAATCGATTTTCTATTCTTTCATCTTTCTTCCTTATTCATTCAACTTTCTTTTCTTTTTGTGCTTTATAGCATTTTTTTTCTTTTTGTATATATAAATTTTTTTTTTTTTTTTTTTTACCTTCTTTATAAATGACGAATCATAACTTATACAGAGGACATCAAGATATTGATATGTCCAAGGTAAAAAAAAAAAAAATATTATTCAACATTATTGAGAATGATTTCTGACAATTCTCTTTTTTTTTTTTTTTTCCTTTTTCTTTTTTTTCGTCGTACAGCATTTAGAGTCACTCAAGACCAGATTGGGTTTTGCAAAGTTCAAGTTACGCAATGGTTGGGAAAAAAATACACTTTTGGATGTGGAATCATTTTGGAAAGAAAGACAACGGCAAATGATTGATGCATTACCGACACCCCGGTTTACACAACGTGACATTCTTGACAATAGAACTCTTCATCCTCATTATCATTATCATCCAAGCGGGTTTATGTCTTATAATCCTTCTTCTACTCATCATTATCGTCGTCATTCACACCATGTTCAGCTAAAAAAAAAGAAGGCTAAATTGACTCGATCATTCTCAACACCTACCACATCAGGATCATCCACTTTATTATTATCAGATGATGCTTCATCGTCACCCTTCAGTAACAGTCCACACGATGATAATCAGCGTTTCAATAACAACAACAACAACAACAATGATGATGATGATGATGATCATTCTTATGATTCACTGGATCGCAAACGAAAACGCATTCATACTCATACACCACCTTCACCACCTACTGATGATGAATCCGTTAATCAAATCAATTCCAATAAACCATTTAGCATTGCTACCATCATCAACTCTACATCAGAACCAAAACAACAGTCTCGACATATCAAAAGTTCCTTAGATTACTTATCTTATGCTATAGCCATGACTGAACAACAACAAGATCAACAACAGGATACGGATGATTCTCATCATACATGTCATCAGCAGTTATCTGAATTAGGAACGAATCATGACAGTGACGATAGTGATCCTTACCACGAAGATCACGACCATCATTTACCTTCAACAACAACTACTACTACTATTATTACTACTGGCAAAGCACCTTCATCACCCGTTACTGCGGCTGCCGAAGCTATGATGATGTTTGGACACCATACCCAAGAAGATTAAAATGTCAATTCCTTATTCCCCTTTTTTTTTTGTCCATTTCTTTTCTTTCCATAATTTATTCTCTCTCTCTCTCTCTTTTTCATTCCCACTTTTTTGTATTACTCCTCATATATTTGATGATGATTATTTTTTTTTATCGTTAGGTATTATACCACCATTTGTATATTTGTATTTTAAATAAAAATCGTTGACCTTTTTTTTTTCTTTCCTTTTTTGTCGTGTCCTCGTTTTCGTATTGGTTGATTTTTAGCCCCGTTTTTTTTTTTTTTTTTTTTTTTTTTTTTTTTTTTAATTCTGTCGCGACATTTTTTTTTTTAGTGTCACCTGTCTAGAAATTTCGGTCAACGCACGCGTCATGCCGCCTTCCTCCCCACCCTCAATGATAGTAATCTGGGCACCAATAGAAATAGATTCATAGAAAAAAAAAAAAAAGCAGACGCCATTGCTTGTCGAAATGATAAGGCAAAGTCTTGATCGTCCGTATCTTCCTTTTTTTTTTATTCTTTTAAATGAATTGTAGTAAAACAAGTCCTGGTAGTTAACTATTCCTTAAAAGGCGATATTCCATCTTTGCTTTGCCTCTCTTCTATACTCCTACATACATATATGATGCCGTTCTGACGTATTTTCATCCTTATCAACAATCCCATTTACGTTTATAGTTCCATACCAAATCCTTCACCAAAAAAACAGTAATAATAATAATAAATAAATAAAGATCATAGTAAATAATAATACTTTATTACTCCATCATCATAAAAAATAAAATGAATCTGGTACTCTTTGATGATACGTCATATCTCTCATGAACGTTTCTAAATGAATGGTGATCAGTTCCCCATTTCTTTTTTTTTTCCTTTGGTCACAGACCGGCGTTCCAAAAATAGGCATAAAACAGGACTCACCCCCCTTCTCTCGTCTTCTTTTTCTTTCTTTGTACAACAAATGGGTCACGGACACGAATCCTATTCCACTACCACCTATGGTCGAGATGGCAGCATGCATCCTATGACATCTTCTGTTGTTGTGCGTGAATTGGATGAAGGCGAAGTAAGGATTCTTTTACCGCACATGTTAACAGTTCCTTCCATAGTTGAAGACGATAGCAGTGATGTGGAAAGTCTAGATATAATGAATTCATTTAACAACAGCAACAATGACCAAGACGAAGATAACAATGATAACTGGTTTCCTTCATTATCCAATACTTCTTTGATACATGACCTGGATGCAAGTGACTTGGAGGACGATATTATGATGGACAAGACAGTTGAAACTCTTTTTGCTACAGATATTTTGGAACATGACGAGGATGAAAAATACACCAATAACAACATTGCTCTACAAAAGGAGTATCTTCCTCCCAAGAAAGCTCGAAGGACAGAACCTACTACGACAGTAACGACGATGATACTGGAACAAGGCAGGAACGATGATGATGTTGATATGGACGTTGTAGTTAGTGTTGATACCAATAGTTTAGAAGGTAGTGGTAGTCTTATACCTCTGGATGTCATGTACTGTTGTGCAGAATGAATAAAAATATGATTTGAAACTTTGTGAATATTATTGTCATCATGTCTCTATCTTTAATATTGATGAAGACATCTCTTTCTTTTTTTTTTTTTTTTTTTTTTTTTTTTTTTTTACAGTTTATTTCTTGATAGGTCACATCATACAATTCAAAATAATGCAAATCATGTTGTACGACGAGATAATAGAATGAATAGAAAGACACACACACAAACACACACACATATATATATATATATAAAAGAAAGAGACCTTAAAGAAGGATGATGATAATAATCGTTTGTTTTATTGTTTTAATAATAATCTAGATTAATCTATTTCTTGATATTGTTGCTTTCTTGACGTTCTTGATATAATGCTTCAACCCATGCTTTGACGGCAGGATGCTTGAATTTACCACGAGTAGATTCAAAAAATGATTCTAAAGATTTCTTATCGGCTATACATAATAATACAATTTTAGATGAATACAAGACCTGTTTTTTTTTTTTTCAATACTTACATTTTTCATATTCCAATGCTTGTACAATCATCTCAAACTTATCCAAATCCTTGACAAATAAAGCTTCAGGTGTTTTCCCTTCTTCATATTCATGCCATAAATTGACTATTTCCTGTGCCATTGTAGTATCACCTAATAATTGTTTGAATCCATTCATTGCGTTCTATATATTTTAATAAGAATGAAATAAATATAATATCTATGTATATGTAAAATGCTTCTTTTACTTGTTCCATATTAAATTTATCTTGTTTACTGATACCAGCATGTGGAGTTATATCACCCTAAATATAAAGTTGATATGAGTTATATTAAATACAATGTTATCCATAGAACTTACCACTACAGCTTCTGCTAGATCGTGTACAATGGCCATTTTGATACACCTATATATGAATTGCTTTAAGCTCATTATTCTATTAAAAATTATAAAAATTTACCTATCACGTTGTAAAGAAGGATCGTCCACCAACATGGCCATAATACCCATACGATGCATATGATCTGCAATTGATTCTGGTTCTTTGATCCCATTATCAAGCCAACCTGTACGTTTGGTACGCTAAAATAATAATAATAATAATAATAAAAAAGAGAATGAATCTTATGAATATAAAACTAAATTTGAAAAAAGTTTTTTACCTTTAAACCTTCTATGGTATGTAAAAACCGTATAATATTGCTAGCTTGACTTGACATTCTTTTTGCAACTGTAAAAAGAGGGAACCAAATAAAATAATTCGGCTTAACGGCCAACTTTTTTTGTGTTCTTTTGACGAAAAATTCAATCACTCGTTCTTGATTTTTAAAACTCCCCTTTCCCTTTTTTCCTTTTTTTTTTTTTTTTTTTTTTTTTTTTCTTCTTTTTCTTCTTTCTAATTGATATGCCCCTGTCACGTTTACAACATTCTTTCACACCTTCTATATCCTCCAATACCAATAAACCAACGTCTTCTACTGATCATCGCGAAGCACCAGCTGGTAGTTTATCATCAAATAATATGCATTCTTCAACAAATAAAACTCATCATAGGATACCCTCTATATCTCCACCTACTCCTCCAATCAATCTTCCAGATACAATAACAAGCAACATTAATAATAATAATAATACAAATGGATTGTTAAAACCTAATAATTCTTCTCGGTATCTTGAAAGGCAACAATCAAACAACAAAGATAAAACGATACAACTTGGAAAATCAACGTCACCAACAATGAAATTACCTACCAATGCCATCTTTTCTTCTTCTTCTTCAGTTGGCATCCTTAGTTCCGACTATGCTTTAAATGTTGTATTTGAACAATTCGAAAAATTAGCCGACAAGAAAATGACCATGGTATTGAACACTGGTGTGGTAAGAAAAACAGAAAAACAGAAAGAAAAAGAAAAAAAAGAAAATAATCTATATAGTTTTACTAATATATGATTTTTTTTTTTTGATTTAGGAAATCGATATGGATTTACGATTATTACTTGGTGAAGATTCGGATCCAGTGTTTGACAGGTTGATACAATCTTTGGCAAAATTGGCAACTACACAACAAAAACCGGTCATTGATGCTGTTATGCGGTGGCGGCAAACTAAAATTGAACCATTAGATCCAATGTTAGTGAAACGAATGAGGTAAAGAAAAAAAAAAAAAGAAAAAGTAAATTATGACATAACTAAAAATATATATTTTCTAATAGTGAAGCAGCCCCATTATCTCGTGCTAGGGATGTTCAATCTATTCTGAAAGAACGTCAATCAGTAAGATTCATCATTAAAAAGATGGAATGTTTATGCGCATGTTTATTTACTATTTGTATTTCTTTATTATAGCTTGCTTCTGTTTATATTCTCTGTCGTACATTGATTGCTATTGTCCAAAGATTTACTCCTGATGCTTTACCAGATGAACAAGGTGAAAATTTAGAAGAAATTGTATTCAATCAATTGAAGAAACCTGATCCGTAAGTTAATTATTATTATTATTATTATTTTAATCATCACATGCTGATAATAATATTATTATTATTGTTGTTTTTAGGGAAGCCATTAAACGATCAAGAAATCGTACCGCCAGTATGGACCTTTTTGCCGAACTTATTGGAGAATTATCAAATATTCGATTTGCTTCTGTCAGTGATCGATTCATTGCCGAATTGGAAAAATACAACAGTCATACTATCATGAAGGAACGTCAATCTCATATGGAAATGTTGATTCGTGGTATGCGATTTCTCAAAATCAAGGTAAACAATATATATATATATATATATCTACTTCTTTTTGATCTCATTTTATTCTTTTTTTTTTTTCTGATTAGATTTATCCCGTGGATGCTTTGGAAGAAACTGCTGATTTTTTGTCAAGTTGTGCTGGCTTTTTCAAAAACTCACATGGTATCAAGGTGAAACATGCGTATGCTGGATTATTTGTCCAACTCTTGCTTCCTGTTGCTGAAGTAGCCGTAGCAGAAGTCAACTTTCCTGCCTGGGCAAAAACTGTCGATCTTGTCTATCCTCGTGCTTTGAAAATGACATTGAAACCAAAACATATAAATGTAAGTTAACTAAAAAAAAGAAGAAAAAGGTTGTACTTAATTATTTTGAATTGGATTTTTTGATTAGGTGGCTTTTCCATTGGTGACAACTTTATTATGTGTTAGTCGAAAGGATTTTTTTGCTCAACATTGGTTATCTGTATTGGATAGTTGTTATCAAAAGTTCAGCAAGGTAAATAAATGAAACAAGTATACGAACATTTCAATTGATTTTCTTCTTATTTATTTAGGATAAATATACCCGTCAAATGGCACTTGGATGTGTCTCACGTCTGACATGGACTTATCTCTTCAGATGCACCGAAAGTACCTCGACAACATTCAAAAAACTTGACTTGGTGATTAAAACTCTCTTTCCTCCTTTTCGACGCTCTATTTACCCTTCTGATGTATCATTGGATCACCTTATTCTTATCACTTACTATGCCTTGATGCGCGACGTAGAAACAGCAATGAACAATATCGTTTATTATCTTTTAAATATGGATCATCAATTATCAATGGGAACGGCATCAAATCAAACATCTTCATCTACAACAACAGGGAGTTCCCAAACATCTAGCAGCCCTCATTCCTCATCTGTGATACATTGGGAATATCTTAGTCCTGAGCGTATGATTGTAGCTATTCGTGCATTTCAACTCTTATTATCGGATTTGGAAAACAACAAGCAGCGACCTCCTTTCCCCGTCGATACAGATATGGCTTCTACTGGATTATCAAGTATCTTTATGGCTTGTAGCGCTGATGTATTGACGGCTCCTATTCGTGCAATCAAGATGGAAGTAACAGATAAAATGGAGGATACATTGACAAGGGCATTGGTTAGTTTGGATCAGTCGTTTGGAAGGTTACTTGTATTGGATGAAAAGAACATTATTCAACGATCTATGGTGACGAACATTAGTGGAACATTGACCTCTTGCTCTCCTTCAGATAATGCTGCCATCTCACCCTCTTCATCATCATCTGTAACAGCAGCAATAAATGCAGGAACGAAAATAGAAACAACTTCTGGACAAATGTCAATGATATCAGGAAATACAAACAATAGTATGATCAACAACAGCGGTTTTGGTGGATCAAGTCCAAATGGTAGTGGTAGTTTTATCAGCAACAGTCTTCAACATCACAGCAACAGTTTGATGGGCGACAGTAGTGGTGCTTCTCGTAGTCTTACTGGCAACAGTCTTTTTGCAAATACAATGGTTGGAAACAATGGTGGAGTCATTGCACCTGCGATTATTACAAGCGGAGGAAGTGGGACTTCGGACAGCAGTGGACCTCAAGTACAATATCAATACAGTCATTTTGCGGTATCTTATGCTAAAGATAAACAACCTTATTTTGAATTATTACGAGCTATCTTGGATGCTATGCCTCGTTTAATGCCTGCTGGACTTCCGTTACCTCGTGTTGTAGAAATGTTGGCAAGATATACAGTCCATATTGATCCTGAAGTCATCCAGGCTGCATCTCAAGCTCTTCGTCGTATTGCCAAGCAAATTGATAGTCAAACAGTGGTCACTGGTTATGCAAGATTTGTTTATCGTTTAGAGGACAAGGTATCAAATGTCATCGTATCTCTTGCAAATGGACTTGGTGGTAGATGTGATCAAGAAGATAATCCTACTTGTGGTGGTGTTCTACAACTGTATGTGGATTTATTGGCTATTTGGGTAAATCAAGTAGAGTTAGGTTCCTTACGGGAAATCGTTATGGCATGTCCTTCTCCTAGTCTCAGTGCAGATGTACAATCGGATGTAACACGATTATTCGACATGGTGGAAGAAACAGAAGCCAATGGATTGATGTTTTTGTGTAGTCAATCATGGATGGTACGACAGATGGCGATTCAAATGATTCAATGGGCAGCCAAACTTGAAGCAAGACTGGAATCACAAGTGGAAGTGGAAACATTGGTGATCACAACATCTGCCAATGATAGTAGTTTGTCTGATACGATGGTGTCCACGCAACAATTTATTCAGCAATTATGGGAACATGTAGATGAAAAGAAAACACGAACGTATGGGCGCTTACTGGACTTGCTTGAAAATGCAGCGGTGGGACAAGAACTGATTCAATTTGACAAGGACAAGAATCAATTTTGGGGCACCAAGTTATCGATAGAAACTCGAGTTCGGCTTCAACAATATCAACGACGTACAGCGTCACCTATCTTGGTACAATTAGCGACATCGGATGATCCAACAGATCAATGGATTTGGCATACTTGTTTCATGGAGTTAATCAAACGAGCATTTGTACATTTCCCGGACACGGTGATTCTTTGTCGACATAACATATGCGATCGATTACTTCAAATTCAACCAGCATTATTGGCATCTCTTGAAACGGTGAAAACAGGTGCAGCAGGGACTCTTAGTATGGCAAAAAGTATCAATGCTAATCAAAAGATGATGGTGGGAACTGATTTGATTGATCAATGGAAAGTGTATCTGGCATTTGCTTGCGCTACTGCCTCTGACAAGGTTGGCATCAAGTCGACAAAATCGGAAGTAGCTCGAGGACCAACTAGTAGTTCTTCTACTACTCATCTGAAAGCTGATCGACGATATCCTACAGCAACATGGGTTAGTAGTGGACGAAAAGGATCAGCAGTAATGGAAAAACTGGAAACGGCATCTGATTTATTTCGACTGGTACTCTCCTTCTTACCTTGTGACAACCGACCTATTCGTGAAGGGACGATTTATGGACTTGGTTATGTTCATCCAGATGCATACAAGACGTTGATGAACGATTTACAGTCATGGATAAGGATGATTTTGGATGAAGGCAAACATCGCAACAATCAAAAGCCATATCAAAACAAACGGAACAAGAAGAACGATCGTCTAAGGATTTCCCTTATGCATGTCTTGGCCTCTACTGCATCTTGTTTAACAGCCCATCATGTCGATCATATTACTGAATTTGACAATGACTACAAAACTATTGCTCTCTTGATCATGTCTTATATCAAGGAAACCAAGGTGTTCTTAGGTGGTGCCGATGTTCAATTGGAATGGGAATATCATAAACTCCGGGTGTATCTTTGTCGTTTGGTGGAACAAGTTTACAAAGTTGTCATGACTTTGGATGATCCGACTGCGATCATGTCTTTTGAAACTCGACTGTCACTATACAAGATGTTTGAAGAATGGTGTGGCTATGGTGCATATGCAAACGTGACCCGAACTCGTGAAGCAGCCATGATCCGTGATGTTTTGGAACAATGCAAAGAAGCAAAGGATCGTGCTAGTATGACTAAATTGATGGAAGAAGAACGAAAGGCTTTGGAAACAGCTGCTCTTTCAGCGATGGCCATGTTATGTGTAAGTCTCTCTCTCTCTTTTTTTTTTTTTTTTTTTTTTTTTTTTTTTTTGGTAGTTATTGATATATATATATATATATTTTTAATAGAGGGGACCTTTATATACCTTCCTTGGACAAAAGAAAGCTCGACAAGCCGTGATTCAATTTGATATGTTGAATGTACTTCGATGGATTGATGCTGTATTTGAAAGCCCTGATCCCAAAAATCATTTAATCGCAAGGTAAGAAGAGAAAATCAAACCAAAAAAAAAAAAAAAGAAGCCAACAATTCTTTTGTTTCTTATCTTTTTTTTTTTTTTTTTTTTTTTTTCAGGGAAGCTTTGGAAGCTGTATTGATATATAATCAAGATCAACCTCTACTACTGGATGATATAATTGAACAATGTTATGCTGGCAATCCAAAACTAGAATTTACTCAAGGTTATTTCCAAGCAGTATCTGATATTATTGCTCGTGTTGAAGATTATCCTTGTCATGTTCATCAAATCATGAGTCTTGCTCTTTTCAAGGCTGGTGATGCGAAAAAATCGATTCGAAAATCAGCAATGCAACTTTTACGATCGGTGGAAGAACGTGTATTTGGGGATTCTTGTGCCAAGGAATATGAAATTGGAATTACCAGTAGTCTACCGGCCATTTACAAACATACACAGACATTACTTTCAGCACGTCTAGCTGTGGATCATCCTGAACAAACTTATAGCATGCTTTCGGAAATTACTCAACGATTTGAACATATCAGTGCCAACAGTCAACGTGAAGTACTAGGGTATTTGATTCCTTGGTTACGAAAAGTAGAATTAGCCATGATTCCAACAACTTCATCATCATCTTCATCATCAACAACAGCGACTACTGCACCACCACCACCATCATCATCATCTTCATCAGCAGCATCATCGCCAGTATCTCATGGACAAGAAGTGGAACTCAGCACAACGGCATTTGTGGTTCTTTCTAATCTTTATTATCTCACCATCAAGTTCGGTGATATCTATGTTAAGGAAATTGCAGCATTATGGAATCAACTCGTGGATCATGGACGAAATGTACGGGCGATCATCACCTATCTATTAGACATGGGACTAGAGAAACGCAATCCTTGGTTCTTGGTGCATGCAAAACGGGTATTTGTTTGTCTTGGTCGTACACCAGCATTCAACAGAGTAGTGGAAGAAGCTATTGCAGAGATCACACCTCGATCTATGGTACCTCAAATTAAGGATCCATCTTGTACAACTACCAGTCATCATTATTTGAACCGTCTTCATGGTACGACATTTGTAGCAGATACTGACAAGGTATTACCTCCTTATGCGAAACGACCTGCTTTTTCAAAGGGTCAATTGGCGATGGTGTATCTTGTGGATTTGGCCATCGAAGCAGGCGCGGATCTGGCTCCTCATCTTCCTCTGTTGTTACACACGATCTTTGTTCAGCTGGATCATTTGACAAGCATTGTATGTGATCAATCAAGATGTCTTCTTATCAATTTGATTCATGCCATTGTGGTGCGCCAATCGTTGGATGCTGATATGTCAAGACAAGGACTTGAAGTGATTGAATGGTTATCTTCTAAAGAAGGGAAACGATTATGGGCTTATGAAAACATCACACCGACCAAGAATCGACGATTACAAAGTACACAAGAACTCAAGGATCTGGTACAACGCATTCTTTACGTATTCAGTCATGAAGACCGGGATTTACGACAAAAATGGGGCGAGACAGCATTGAAATGGGCTACTTGTTGTTCTGTACGGCACATTGCTTGTCGATCCTTCCAATGTTTCCGAGGATTAATGCCTGCTTTCAATCAACACATGTTGGCGGATATGTTGGCTAGATTATCGAATACGGCAGCAGACAAGTCGGAAGATATCCGTGGGTTTTCATTGGAAATCATCTTGACATTGACCGAGGTGGCGCGTGCAATGGATTCTACTCAAATCGAACAGTTTCCTCAATTGTTTTGGGCGGCAGTGGCCTGTCTCTATAGTCCTTTCCCTTCGGAACATGTGGAAGCTTTGGCGTTATTGGAAGTGGTACTGGACAAACTACTATTGAAGGGATCACTTTTGACAGACAGTTTTCCTGTTCATTGGGCTAGTGAATTTGATGGATTACAACCGTTATTACTCAAGGGATTACAATTTGCCATGGCAGAAGAAAAGACATGGTCGATTTTACGATCTATCATGTTATTGGACAATTTACCTCTGATCGATCCTGCACCTACACGATTCATGTATTTATTATTAGGAGCGGTACCTCGACTTTTATATGGATTGGATCAACAAGAAGAGGAACATGCTGAAGCGATGCAATTGGCCAACGAGTTATCAATTTTGGCAGAACGCGTGGGGCTTGGTGAAATACAACGACTGTTATCGACTTATCCCAAACAAAAGGCGAAATTCCAAATGGATTATCTTAAACAATTGGTTGGTTCTCTTCGATCTGTTTATTTGACAGAACAAGGCAATGAAGCATTGATGTTTGCGTTATTGATGATCAAGAATACGTTGGATTATTATCGTGACAAGACATTGATGTTAATTGAAGTGCTGGTACCTTATGTTTTACAGACCAATGCTCAAATTGATTTGACAACCTTGACGCCCTTGTTACAACTTGTACAAACCCCTTATGCTGACCGTGCATTGGCGATCCTGAACAGTGGTATCTCGGCCTTACCTCAACAACAACAAGAAACGAGTGATGCTCCTTCTACGTTATCTACTCAAACGGATTCCTGCAATGGCTCAACGACCACCATTTGGCGTATGGATGAAATGGCAAGTACCAAGATGACAAGAAAAAACATTCATGCTGTCGTGTTTGAATGTTCATCCATTACCAACCAAGCACCTATTGAACACAACATTCAATTCTCCATTGAAGATTTCTCTTTATTGACGGGTGATGAAAAAGTGACGGCAGTGACGGCAGTGGCAGCTGGTATGATGACAACATCTCCTAGGTCCATAGATGATAGAAATGAAAAGAATCAACAAGATATCAATCCCATGACACAACTTTTATCTGATTTATCCATCTCTACGTCAACCACTTCATCACCCCCACCACCCCCACCTCCACCACCAGCACCACCAGCACCACCACCATCATCAACTATATCACCACACGAAGGATCATCATCAAGATCAACCATTCCTCAACATGGAGAAGATTTGATGAATGCTTTGAAAGATTTGGACGACTTTTTCAATGAAGATACCGAAAATTTGACACCTTCCAGTTCCTTGACCTCCTTTCATCATGGATTATGATTATACCAACTGGATTATTCATTAGATTCTTTATTTTTTTTCTATCTACTTTTTGTACCTACCTGTAGTATACCTTCTTTTTTTTTTTTATAATAAATTTCATGTCCAAAAAGGGGATGCGGGATTTGGAATCCCTTTTTTTTTTTTTCTCTCTGAATTTTTTTTTGTCTCTTTTTTTTTTTTTTTTTTTTTTTTTACATTGTTGATATGAGTCTACATGTCTATACTGGCAAAGCCATTGCTCTTATAGGCAGTCTCTTTTTATGCCACGCTGCTTTTTCTACCTATGAACGTAAGTTTATCATTATAAAAGAGGGAAACTTACTGTATATTTATATGTTAGACCTTGCGTATTTGAAAGCCACGGATCATATTGAATCTAGCCTTCCTTTAGAAGTAAGAAAAAAAGAAGTTGAATATTTGAATAATAAATTGACTCTCTCTCTTTTTTTTTTTTTTTATATATGTATTAGATTGTGGTGGAATGTCTTTGTTCAGCGCTTATTGCTTTGGTTGGTGTCATCCTGTCCACAGACCCTTTCAAGAATATCTTGATGGAAAATGAAATTGTGAAAATGTAAGTATTGAAAATAGATTGTATGTGTTCCAATGATATATATTTTTTTCTATTTTTTAAATTAGGACCATTGATAAAATAGATACCCGACCATCCTTCATCACCTTTCATCATCGAAAAGTGGTCTCTACCATGGCTCAATTACAAAGAAAACTTTGATATATGATGGACTTTTTTTTTAGTCTAGTTTTTTTTTTTTTTTTTTTTTTTTTTTAGACTTTAATGGATGATGATTTTTATAAGAGAAGTTTTGATAATAAAATATTCAAACAAATTTTCTATTGTTATGCAAATGGTGTGCCTTCTATCGATGATGAAGATTCGATAAAGTCGTTGGTGTGTCGCGGTGGTTGAAATACTTTATTGGGAAAAAAGCGGGAGACATCGAATTCATTTTTTTTTTCTTCTTTTCTTTTTTACCAAACACTCCCCTTTTTTTTTTCCTCATGACACCGTCTTTACTTCTTGACTTGACAAGGTTAGCAACCAATGAAACTAATGGTGGAACTCAAGATCCTATTGGTACTCCTAATCTTACTTGGTTAAATGTGGCTATTGCTGGTTGTTTTATTTTGTTCAATTGTAAAGTCTTCCTTTTTTTTTTTTTTTTTTTTAAGCTATCGTCTCACATTTCTTTTTTTTTTTCTTTTTTTTTTCTCTCTCTCTTTAATTTAGGTGGAGTTTCTCTTTTTTTGGAATTAAAACTTGAAAAGTCATTAATCATTGCAGCTGTTCGATGTTTAGTTCAACTGACTATCATGGTAAAAAAAAAAAAAAAAAAAAAAAAAAAATAATATTATCGGGAAATTAAAAAAAAAGGTTTATCCATATTTTTTAGGGATATATCTTGGAAGATGTATTCAAAGCAAATAATCCTTTGATAGTATTGGGAATGACTATAGTATTGATTCTTCTTGGTGCTTATGAAACAGTTTATAATAAATCAAAACAATCCTATAGTGGCATGGTAAAAAAAAAAAAAAAAAAGATGATCTCTTTTTTTAACTTTTTTAACTTTCTTTAGTTTTTATCAGTATTGATGTCTACAGCATGTTCGGTTTTATTGGTTGGTATTATTGGTACAAAATGGGCCATGGATGAAACACCTTTTTGGGCACCTCAAACATTTATCCCCACCATGGGTATGCTCTTGGGCAATTTATTAAGTGGTATGGCGGTGGCACTCAGTAGTTGTTTAAGTAGTGTGAGTAGCAATAAGGAACAAATGGAAACTTATCTAGCATTTGGAGCAAGTCGATGGGAAGCCGGACAATCTATAGCAG
Organism: Halteromyces radiatus; assembly: GCF_025201355.1. Taxonomy (NCBI): domain Eukaryota; kingdom Fungi; phylum Mucoromycota; class Mucoromycetes; order Mucorales; family Cunninghamellaceae; genus Halteromyces; species Halteromyces radiatus. Next base: position 375,510 of record NW_026251695.1, on the reverse strand, counting down.
TGGAAGCAGTTCGATTGGCCATGTTACCTACCATCAATCAAATGTCTGTGATTGGTCTGATCTCGATTCCTGGGATGATGAGTGGGTCTATCTTGGGAGGTGCGCCTATTATGAATGCCGTACGATATCAACAAATCATCATGTTTATGATCTCGGCAGCCACAGCTTTAGGTGTCTTGGGTGCAGTTGTGTTTTGTATTCAGGTCATGATAGATGGTCGTGATCGTCTTCGTCCGGAAAGAATCATTCATGGTCGTCCTAGTCTTTGGAAGGATGTGAAACAATTATTGATGAATGCTTATCGTGGTCTTCGTTATCTGTTTTGTATGTGTCGAAAACAAAAGACAGTGGATGATCATTGGAGTGGACAAGATCATTTTGATGATGGTGAACAACGACAACCTTTATTACATTAGTTTTTTTTGATTCCCCCTCCTCTTTCTCTCTTTTTATATATATATATATATTTTTGTTACATTATGCATTTTTTTTCCCCCCATCATACCTTAGACTTTTCGTTGTTTAAAAAATAAATCTGCCAAAATATAATTTTGAACAAAAAATTTTTTTTTCTTTCATATTTCTTTACCCTTTTAATTTATATATGGATGCCTGATACCATTATACATGTCAAAGCAACGGTAGGATCGAGTGGTCATGGTGTCCGTGTTCGTAAATGGATCATGACACATTATCGTCATATTGTGAATTCGAAAGAAAATACTCGTCAAAGTTTCAAACGTGGTGAGATCTCGGTCAATGGGGTACCCTGTGAAGAAACTCGGATCTTGCAAGAAAACGATATTGTTCAGCTCGACTATAACAAGACAAAAGAACAAATTCAACGAATAGCTCATATTCCAATTGATATTGCTTATCAAGATGCTCATATGGCCATTATTTGGAAACCTCCTGGCATAGTAAATAATAATAATAATAATAATAATAATAAATGACATACTTACTTTTTTTTTTTTTTGGTTAGAATTATAGTATCTTTGATAAGGCTATTCGATATCATTTTAAAAATCCTTGTGATCTTATATGGACTCCTTACTGTCTTCAAAAAGCAGCTTCTGGTTTGGTAAATCCTCATGTATATAATGAAACAAAGTACTAACATTCTTTCTTTTTTTTTTTTGTATAGTTGTTGATTGCGAAAACACAATCTGGAAAAGAACGTATGATCGAACGATACAATCAAGGTGCAATTCAATTGGGTATGCAAGTCCTCTGTCATGGTCAAGTACCACCCAATCTTTCCACTGTGGCATTAGAAACGGACATTCATGGAACAGACAATAATAATGATGAGGAAGAGGAGGATGTGGTGGACAATGCTGTGAACGATCTCTCTATAGCCAGTGGAACACAATTATTCAAATCATTCGATGTTGTATCGGTGACACGATCCAACAATTCTGATTATCTTTCCTCGGTTCGGTTGCAATTACAGACACCTTGGTCCAGTGCGGCTGTAAGACGCTTCTTCTTTCATCGAGGTTATACCATCATTGGCAATTCGGCGGCTACTCGACCTCTCAAGACACATAAGGATAAAGGACTTTATATGACGTTATATTCGATCAAGATGGATAAATTGTTTGAGGATGGGACGATTCAAGTGATGCGTGATATACCTGATAAATTCAAGTTTATTGTAGAACGTGAACAACGGTTTTGGGAACGTGCTTGTGAACGTCGGATCAAAGAAATGCGTCAAGCTGGATTGGATATTTCTATGGATTCAGTGGAAAGTTTTGGCAAAGAACCTTTAGCTTATACATTGGGTGAAAAAGTATTAAAAAAAAAAAGTAAAAAAAAAAAAAAACATCCGACTAACACCTTTTTTTTTATAGACATTCCATGGATTAAGATTTGAAATCAATAAAGCATGTTTGATCCCTAGACCTAGTTCGGAAACTTTGGTGGATGCAGCGATTGATTGGTTACGTGAAGAAACAACAAGGAAACGGCGGATCTTGGATATGGGAACAGGTTGTGGTAATTTGATTGTGTCGATCTTGGCCAAAGTGGAAGATGTAGAAGGCGTAGGTGTGGATATCAGTGATGATGCCTTGATGATGGCTCGAAAGAACAGTGATCAATTATTACAAGACTCTGGACGTGTTCGATTTTTATGCAAGGACATGGCTCAAGTGACATTTAACGATACCTTTGGTTTGGTGGATTTGATTGTGTGTAATCCTCCCTATTTGGATCCAACAGTAACAATGACATCTTCTCAACAACAAATGGCTTTATCTTATGAACCTTCCGAAGCTTTATATGCCAAACATCAAGGATTTGAATGGTATATGATTCTTAGTCAATTGGCACCCAATTTACTTGCTATGGATGGTCGAGTGATTTTAGAATGTGGTAAAGGTATGAAGGATCGTATCTTGTTGATTTGGACAGGTTGGCATCTGGTAAAGACTATCAAGGATAAACAAGGATGGGATCGTTGTTTAGTATTGGTTAGAAATTCATCCTAAATAAATTTGGTTTATCATGTGTTTGATTCCTGCTTCTGGGCGTAAAAAAAAAAATTCCCCACGCATTTTTTTTTTTCTTTGGTCTCCTTTTTTTTTTTTTTTTTTCTCTTTGTTTCTTTTTACTTTGCCATTTTTTGGGTGGAAAAAAACAGTTTTGGGTAATGTGTATTTTTCTTTTTTTTATATATCTATTTGAAGGGATTTTTTTTTTTTGGATTATTACATGCGTCTCACATTATTTTTTTTTTTTTAAAAAAAAAAATTAGTTTTTGTGTGTGTGTGTGTGTGTCTTTCCATCTTTTGTTTATTGATTGGATCATGTCCTTTGATGAAAGCTCGGAAGATAATGTACCGCGTTTGGTTCGACAAGGAGCTTTTCATCAACGGGACAAACCTTCATTATTTAACAAGGTAAATATATATATATATATTATATGATATCATTAACTCGTGTTATGCAATTGGAACCCAGACACCACCTCTAGAAGAAACCAAACGATGTACGATTTGTTTAAATACAAGAGAAGGGGATACTAAATTCATTGCTCCATGTTGTTGTCGTGGTTCTGTGTAAGTTGATATTATTTGTAGAAATGAATTTATTTATTTTTTTTTTTTTTTAGACAATATGTACATGAACAATGTCTTAAGGCTTGGATTTTACGTTCACCTCAATGTAATGTATGTTTGGAATATTATTCTTTTCCAAAAGAAACTAAATTATGGCATGGTAAAATAATAATAATAATAAAAAATGATTGTGATATGAACTTCATTTTTTTTTTTTTTTAGGATGGTTAGATTATCATTTATTATGGACGTTTCTTGTCTTATTATTGGGACTGATGATGGTGATGTTGGCTGGTCAAATCATTCGATGTTCTGAACCAAGAAAAATCCCCGTTAGCAAGTTTCAATCTAGTAAACAACGTCCTGGTGCTCCTGATTATATATGGATTCCTGTAAATAATAATAATAATAATAATAAAAAAAAAGGATATTCATGATTTGTTTTGGTAGGTTTTCAAAAATACATGTTGGCAAGCAGGGATGGGTGCTTTATTATCTCCTTCTCAATATATCACCTTATTTCTCCTGTGTTTTGGGTTTTTGATCTATCATCGAAGACAAGTCTCTGGATGATCCTTATGGTATCTCAAATGATGTATATTCCCCTCTTTATGATGTATATATAATATTCTCCTTATTTATTATTATTCTTCTTATTATTCTTCTTATTATTCTTCTTATTATTATTATCCCGTATATGTATATGATATGATCTCCTCTTGATCAACATGAATAATTCATCTTTATTATTATATAAAACAAATAAACTTTAAAAAAAAAACTATTTCTTCTTGAGGGAGGATGTTTTCATGCGTAAAGAAGAAGGTTTCTTTTCCAAAGTACCTGAGGGTTTCTTGGCCACCTTTTTAGGAGCGGTATCACGACGACGTTGATTCTTGGGACATCCTTCGCCAGTCAATAAATGACGTCGCCATCCTTCTTCTGTTCCTGGTTCAATGGTCACTAAACAGAGAGGACATCGTACTTCATCCGGGTTGGTATAGGCTATCCAAAAAAAAAAGTCAATGGAATCCTTTTTTTTTTTTTTTTTTTTTTTTTTTTTTTTTGATGATTTCCTTACCTGCACATGCATTTTTCAGGGTATGTTGTAACCATTGTTCTACAGGAATGGCTTGTTTACATCGAGTACATTGTTTCATCAAATGTCGTTTTTCACAATCCGTCACAGTATGTGATTGTAAAGTGGACACCTCCAAAATCTAATTCAAAAAAAAAAAAAAATGAGTCAGTTTAAATATCCATTTACAATATGGCACTTACAATATGACACATGGGACAATTCGTCAAAGCAGGACAGGTCTTGTAATAATGCGTGATCAAGGTTTGTTCATTGAATTGTTCGTTGTATTCATCACAAAAGATACACATACTAAGAAAATAAAACAAAGTTAATGAATCAAAGGAATACATTTTGTACTATACTTACGCATTTTCCTTATTATCAGCCACTGGATCTTGTGTAGGTTCAGATGTCTTGTTATTCGTGGTAGTAGGTCGTGATGAGGTTGTTCGTTGTGTTCGTTTATTGGTATTGGTATTAGAACTATTTGGTTTCTTGGTAACTATATACGACAAGAATACATAATCAGAGTTTTTCAACTATTTTTTTTCTTTTTGTTTCCTAGTTACCTTGTGCCGTCGTTGTTTTCTTTTTGTCAGCAGTAACAGGACGACGTTTGGTATTGGTATCCGTTTTTCGAACAGTTGTTGATTTCTTTTCGGTTCCAGATTGGACGGTTAATGCACGAAGTTCAGCCATAGTATTTCCTTTATTTGATAATAGGCGTGGAACTGGTGATTCTGGTTTACCTTGTAATTTCTATTGAACAAATGATAAACTTCAATAAATGGCACTTTCTTAAAAAAAAAGTTCTTACCGGTTGTAATGAACGTCGAGTAGCATCATCTAATAAGGGAGACAGTTGTTTCCATTCAACAAGTGTTCCAATGGATAAGAGTAGACGCATTGACTCTTGTTGTACATCATCATGTCCATGATAAAGATAAGTCATTACAAAAGCCATTATTTGATCTAAAGCAATGATACCGCCTTGTTCCTGTAATTTCAATTCATCCAATGCGCGTTGCACCAATTGGACACGAGCCAAAGCTTCTTTATGTTGATGGATCAGTCGATCAGGTTTGCATATGTAATCATCTAGAAGGCTATTTTCCTGAGAAATCACATGGTGTGTATGTGAGAGAATCAAGACAAGATCAACTGCATTGGATCGGATAGTAGGATGGGTATCTCCACTACGTTTCAATAAACCAGAAAATGTTCGTGTCATGCATTCCGAGATAGACTGAGGATCAATCTTGGCTGCAAGGTAAAAATCTATATTCAAAAAGAAAAAAAGTTAACAAAAAAAAAACGTCAATTTTTTTATTTTATTTACCATTGAGTTGTTGCCATATTTGGATAGCCGATGTAACAATAAGTTCTCTTGAATCCATAATAGCTTCTTGAATCATCATTAATGTGGCATTCATCAAATAAACAGGTCTATCATCACCATCACAAGATTCCGGGCTTTCAAACAAATCTGGCAACTGATCCAGACCATCGGTAGTAGCTAATTGACATGCAGCGTCCACACAACGTTGAATATGAAGCAGACCTCGTTCACGACATTTGGATTTCATACTAAGAACACAGGCGACAATTTCTTCACCAAATACATCGATAGATACTTCATAAGCTTTTCGTTCTTCATCCATGATTGGTTCAGGCACAGTATCAGGATCTATCATTTCTTCTTCTTCTTCCTCTTCTTCTTCTTCTTCTTCATTCACAGATAACATTGTGCTAGGTGGTTGTGATACCATAGTCGAATCATCGTTTGCCATACTTTTTCGACGTTCGATTTTTGCTGACATGGATGAAGATAGAACAGGAGGAGGAAGTATAGGTTCATTGTTATTGTTGTTGTTGTTGTCGTCTTTATCGGAATGATAGGAAGTGAGATATGGGGGCATAAGCATTTCCGCTAAATCCAAAGAGGGTGATGATGATGTAGTGGATGTTGATGGTATCGGAACATCGTCTTCAATTGCTTCGGGAGTGTTAGGTTTGGTTGCATCAAAATTGGTCCATTTCGCGATAGCTTCATCATACATTTGGTCTTGTGATGTTACTGGTTCTCCATTATCATCATGTTGATTCAGATCAATGACTTGTTCGATTGACTATTGATAATAATAATGTTAATAAAACTTCTTTATCATCCTTTTCCTTTTCACTTGCCTGACTTTGATCCAATGGTAACACCTGTCCATCATCAGTGATACGGATATTGGCTTGTTTGATGATCATTTCTGCTGCTTGTTTGATTTCATTGATGTCACCCTTGATCTTTTCTGCTTCATCATAATCCTTGGTATCTACAGCATGTCGTTTTGCTTGTTCAAAATCTACCAAGATTTTAGAAAATCGGGATAACTTGTCACTAATAAATTTGTATGTTTTGGCAGTTTGATAAGATTCGTCTTGTAAAAAAAAAAAAAAAGAGAAGTCATGATTAAATACCGTGATCAAGTTTTTTTTTTAATAAAGTTTATATTTACCTCGGACAGCTAAGGATTCAGCATGAATTAAAGAAGAAGTCCAATGTTGTAATTCCAATTCAACTACACCAGATGTAGACAATTCATGAGCCAAACTATGAGTACTTGATACACTTGTTCTTCTTGTTGATGAACTAAGCATACTAGATTCATCCAAAGGAAGATGTCGAGTCATATGATTCTATACAAAAAAAAAAAAAAAAGGAGTAGGTTGAATATTTTATCCATGTCACTTTTTTTTCTTTTCTATGACATACTTGAGATAAGGAGGAAGAGGTAGTATTATGCATTAATGGTTGTCCAAGAACATTTAAAGCCAATAGTCCCACCTAATTTAGTTGCAATATAAAATCGGAGGTTAGTGCATGAGTTAATAAAATAAAATGAAAAAAAAATAAACTTGCTTGATTATAAGTATTGAGTCTATTTTGATGACAGTTTCTAACCACTAAACGAATATATTCACCATCAGAATTGATTTTAATGGATTTTAATTCGCGAGCTCGAAATTGGGCACGAGCATTGTTGTCAAAACAAATATATCTATAAGATTATGATCAATAAATGATAATAATAATAATAATAATAATTTTTTTTACTCCTTACCCAAGTCTTGTAAATTGTATCACAGTATCATCGTCATCGTCACTTTGTTGGGAAAGATCTTCTTCACTTTCTTTAAGTAAACCAATATAAATATCGATCTTTGTAGCAATCTTGAAATGATGAGACAGGAGTTGAATCTTCGCAATACGCGCGGGACCACAAAGGAGATGAATGATTAGATCTTGAGGATAAGTAGAACATCTAAAAAGAAAAAAAAAAAAAAAGGAGGGAAAATAAGAGAGGAGATAATAAAAAAAAATATAACTTGTATGAACTTACTTAATAGTTTGCCAACCTTTGACTTTGACATTACCCAATTCTTCTTCAGGTGAATAAAGTGAGGAGTCATTACCAGGACTAGAGTTTACTAATTGTTCAGGACTACGATCTTCATCCCAAGAAGAACAATGTGCCACTTCATAAGCAAGTGGTGATATTGTCATGAGTTTTATAATAAATAATAAATAATAAATAAAAAAAAAAAAAGAAAAAAAAAAGAAAAAGAAAAAAGAAAAAGAAACAAAAAAAAAAAAAGCAACAAAAATAAGGGGATGCAAGAGAAGGGACATCACGAACGGAGTCTGGAAACCCCTCGTGCACCCAATATTATGTATATGCCTTTTTTTGATAATTACTTTTTTCGAATCCTTTTTCTTTTTGCATGATCCTTTTTTCTTTTTCGTTTCAAAATTTTTTCTTTTTTGCATAAGATTCTAAATAAATAAATAAATAAAGGGAGCCTTTGATATATATATATAAACTAGACCTGTCAGTTTTTCTTTTTTGATTCTCCTTTTTACTTAAACTATTCAACTATGAAAAACGTGGTTAAAGTAACACAAAGCCAATGAATAAAAATTGATTTTTTTTTTTTAGTTCGGTCAATTCTTTGTATTACTCAAAAATAATAAAAAAAAAATAATAATAAACTTTTTTTTTTTCCTTTCTTTCTCTCCTTCTCATCCAAAAAAATGATATCGACTTTAAAACCATCTTCAAGTACAAAACGTACAAAAAAACCAAAACCTTTATTTCAATCAAATACTACATCATCACTTGGTTCAGGAACTACAGTTCCTTTATCTTCTTCTATCATTTCCAACAATCATCATACAGTTTCCCGTGGCAGGCCACGTTCGAAATCAGTAGGTAAACATGCAGATCAACGAACTATAGCAAGACAACAAACTTTTGATAAGTTATGTGGACAAACCACTCCTCCACCATTACCACCTATTCCAAAACAAACAACTTCAACCCCCACTCGTCGTTTAAGGAAATACGCCTCTGCACATGACTTGGAAAAACCACATAACCAACCACCACCACCATTACCAATATCACCTCATCCTCTTAAAAAACAACCACCATTACCTTCTACACCTCGTCATACTAATATAAAATATAATGATGATGATGATGATGATATTCCTTTAGCAGCTACTCTTCGACGATTACCACAATCTCCTCGTTCACCTTATTATTATCATACAAATACTTCATTATTAAATGATGAACAAGAAGATGATGATGAAGATCTTGTCCCTATTGCTCGACTCAGATTAACTGATGATAAACCTTCTTCTTTCTTAAAATCAGCTGCTGACAAGTATAAAGAAAAAGTAAAGGAACGATTGCATCTAGATGAATAAAAAAAAAAATCTTTTCAAACTCTTGATTGGGTTTGTGTCAAATAATTCTATTTTCATTTTTTTTATGTATGTCTCCGCTACTCCCTTCCTCTTTCAAGTTAGAAATTCTTTTTTTTTTTTTTCTATCATCATAGATTTTTTTTTCTTTTTTTCTATTATCCTTTCTGGAAAAAAAAAAGAGGAGCTTCAATGTTTCCAGTGTAACCTTTCCCCTAACAAAATCCTCTTCCTTTTTTTGGTGAAATGTATGGGGTAGATATGTACCTCTTTATACTTTTGTCATTCATCCAAAAATGATCGTCCTTGCACCAAATTTAGACTGAACATAGATAAAAATATTCTTTTTGACTTGTCTTAACAACTATTTATACCTTATCTCCCAAATTTATACAGTAAATTAAAAATGAAATGTCAACCTCTTTTCTCTCATCCAATAATGATCATCATATCATCTAAGCTCATTTTATCCATGTATACATACTGAAAAGGGAAGGCCTTTTTTTCGGCTTTTTTTTTTCTAGGATGTTACACTAGATCATATCTAGCTTTATATACCTACTTTATTTTGTATTTCAAGTAGAAATAGGAAAAAAAAAAAAAAAAAAAAACTTCCTTCTTTTCTTTCCTTCCTTCCTTCTTTTTTTTTTCTTTTCTTCTAAACAAAACAAAACAAGACGCTGTTTCTCTTTTAATATGGTAATAATGATGAAAAGATAAACCAAAAAAAAGATCGACTAATCGGATGTATTTTTTCTTTTATCGTCTCGTGATGGAATCTTTCAGCTTATGAAAAGCGTCGTACTCATACCTTTTTTTTTTATCATAATATATAGGATTCTAATACTCTTGTCAGTCCTCTAACTATAGAGGTCTATAAGGCATTGAAGTTTGGTAAAAAGCTCAGGTATATCATCTTCGAGCTGTCTAGTAAGTGATAGCAATAAATGAACAGCAATATATATATCTATATATTGTCATGATTTTTTTTTTTTTTTTTGATAGGCGACTTTACAGAGATTGTTGTTGAAAAAACTGGCGATTTTGTTGAACAAACTGATCACACCGGTCCTTATAATGAATTCCTCAGTAATCTTCCTAAAGATGAACCACGCTATGCTGTTTATGACTTTAACTATAAGGGACCTAAAGGAGATCATCGTAACAAAACCATTTTCTACTTGTGGTAAGCCATATAATGGAGTGGGTGGATTGATTAGGCTTTCCTCAGAAATGGATCATCTCTTTCTCCATATATTATTTTTTCGATGGTAGGAATCCTGATGATGCTGATATTGAAAAAAAATTGGCATATGATTCCAACACTGATGCTCTCCGTAGGTTATTGACTGGTGTGGATATGGAAATTGAATGCACTGACCTATCTGAGGTAAGTAATAGAAAAAAAAAAAAAAAAGAAAGAAAAATAGGTGTTGTATTACATCATTTTGGACTAGGAGTTAAAAGATGACTGAACATATTTTTAATTTTCTATTACTTCTTTTAGCTGAACTATCAAGATGTGCTTCACAAGGCTGACCGCTCTACTTGAACTAGGATGGGTTGGATGGATATTATTCTTCATTTCACACAACTCACACATACGTATATAATATACACACATGATCATTTAGTCTATCATTACAAAATAACAAAATAAAATAAAATAATAAAGATATCTACAGTATTGGATATTTTTCATTTGTGGGAGTTACCAATCAATTGTATGACTGAATTTTGTAGGTTATCCTCATTTCATTGTATAGATGATGGCATTCAAAACTACTATCGAGAGCTGGGCAGACGTAGCGATCAAGTCAACCAAGTTGTTATTTTACCTTCTTCTGAACCTTTCATGCTGCTTACGAGGTGTCCATTTTTGGTAAGACTAATGATGGATGATCTCTCGAAATTTTTTTTATTTATATATATATATATATACAACAATGTATTTCATTCTATTTTGTTCTCCAATCAAATGAATAAATTTTATATGTTACACGATTCAATCTCAGAAGTGCAGAAAAAAAAAAAAGTGGGTTCATTTTTTTTCTTCTTCTTTTATCATTTTTTTTTTGTAAATATACTTTGTTTTTTTTTGAATTCTTCATTCATCATGTTATGTACTCGTAGAATGATGACCTCTTTTATTTCACGACCAATGTATTATTATACAAGTTTTGCTTATTCGACTGGTAAATCAAGTTGGATTCCAGTGACTAATGTACCAGTTCAAGAATTTGCCCATTCTGCGTTTTTCTCTTTGGATAGACCATTATTAGACTTGTACAACAAAGGTAACTTTTTCATTTATTCAATGAAAATCTCATTTTTTTTTATTATAGAACCATCAACAACGACAATTACATTGGATATCAGTAGAGATGGCCAGTGTCATATCTCACCTCATCAAAGTCTTGCACAGGATCAAGTAGCCGATTATCTAGTGGCCATGCAACAGAAATGGTCTCAAATTGAACACAAGAAGAAACGACGATCTGCAAAAAAACAACTCTTATTATTGAAACGGGACTTTTTTGAAAAGAATTAGAAAATTTGGTCGGATGGGTGTTTTGTACATATCTCAATTTTTTTGTTAGTTAATTAATATATCATTTTTAGTTAAGTATATCTTTTGAATAAAAAAAAACATATTGTTATTATTGGATGACTTTATGATCTATGTTTGGATGAGGAAGACAAAAATAGATTAGTTTCAATCATGATGGTTGGGGTGAAACTACAGTAGATGATGTTTGTATGAATTTTAAATAAATAGATAACGGGAATAAGAAAAAAAAGAAAAACTATAATACTAGCTAATCAACGATCTATATGTATCAAATCTATCATTCTATGTATCACACCAGGATTCATGCCTGTTTCAACTTTTTATTTGGGGATTCCACATTGTCCTCTAGTTGTTCCACTGACCGGTTCAAAGATACAGATTCTTCTTGTTGGTCATCCTTGATTTCATTGCTGACGGGTGCATGGACAGATTCTTGTTGTTGGTCATTCTTGATTTCACTTTTATTACTGGATTCATCAATGGAACCTTGTTGTTGTTGTTGTTGTTGTTGTTGTTGTTGTTGATCATGTGCGCCATCTACCGTGTCGATTGCTACCGTCTCGTCTACCGTTGAAAAATCCATATCAGGTTGCTGTGGCTGTATTACTATGGGCGGCTGTCCTAGTACATTCACCTTGTTTTCCACGCCGATCATATCACAAAATGCCGTTGTTTGAGGATTCAAAAATGGTAACTCTATCATAGCAAACCAATTGGATCATGAATATCAATACATATATATATATATATATATATATATATTAAATTGAAACTTACGATATTGATGCATTTCATCCCTAGTCAGTGTAAGGTTGAGTTGGTGAGGTCGAGATGTCGGCGTAAAATTGTTTGGTATCTTCAGTTCCAAGGCATCAGCATCCAGTTGCATATCCAGATACATTGCTTCTTGTTGTACAGTTCTATATATATATATATATATATATATATATGAAAAGAAATGAATCATCTATTGGACATGCTTCCATCTTCTTACCGTTGTACTTCTTCTTCGGGAGGCATGGGTATCGGTTGATATTGGACACTAAGATAAGGTTGCATAGCACGAGTAATGGCTAACCATTCAAGATCAAAAGTAAAACCATCTTCATTCTTGGCTGGGACATCAACGACCTATATATAGATGACATGTAATTAGTTATGCTCTCTCTCTATAGGGTATTTTTAATCAGTGTATACCTGTAAGAATGATCTCCGAGGTAAGCATTTATCCAAACTAAGAAATCTAGTCACTTGAGGTCTACTTGAAGAATCATTTTGTTCCATTTGTTCTGCTGCCTCCTCCATTTTTGATTGTACTGGTTGTTCCGTAGATGTGCTGGTAGTATTACCATCTTCCATGCTTTGTGGTTCTTGTGATTGTTTGTTTTCATTATTGTTGTTTCCTTCATCTTGACCTTGTACTTGTTGGAGAGTAGATGATAATCCTAGAACATCACGTACTGAGCTAGAATAAGATTGATATTTCCACTTGTCATGATCTACCAAGGCAGCATATTTGACATGTAAATGAGCAGCAAACCAATAATCCGGTTTCAAATGTGTCAAAAGTTCTTCATTTGGCTTGCTTCCTAAAGTGTTCGACCGTACCTAAGAAAAAAAAAAAAAAGAAGGATATGAGTATGTCTTATAGAAAGCATAATACAAATTACCTCTTGATAAAAGAATTTTTTGACCTGTAATAAGGAAGCCAAATCACCATATCGTTCCACTCCTCTTGGCCAATCGTGAGACAAAAAGATATCCATAGGTTGTCGAATTTGAAGTAATTTTTTAACATCATATTCACGATAATGGTAAACTGAACGAAGATCCGATGGTGAGTAAGGTGAATGTTCATAATGACCTATCATTCAAAGAAAGTAAAAAAAAAAAAAAAAAAAAGGTAAGTATTTCAACCAGTGTCTCCTGTTCTTTTTGCCTAGTGAAGACTTATTTTTTTTAATACCTGTATAGTAATCTCTCCCACCAAAAATACCAGATAGACCACCTATACGAATACCATTGTATTGAATGACACCAGCGTTCCCCAGATAATAGATATTGTCACAGACCCAGCCACCATGATATAGTTCCCAGAGATAGTTACTTGCTTCATGATTACCTCCAATAAATATAGTAGGATAAGGTGCCTTGACCAATCCAGCATAATATTTCCAAAAAGTTCCCAATTCACGATATTTTTCTGGTACGGCCATGCATAGTAAATCTGCCCTATTCCTTATAGCTTGGAAATCACCACAGATCAATACAAGATCTACTTTGATATTATCTTTTTGTTCTAGTAACTTGATTGTACCATAAATATCATCCAATTGTCCATGACAGCAGCCTTCAATAGCAATCTATATTTTTATAATAATAATAATAATAATAATAATAATAATATCTATATGAATAACGCGTATATTGATAGATCCTATTAGGAGTTACCTTCATAACGAAAAAAAAAGCGAAAAGAGAGAGAGAGAAAAAAAAAAAAAAAGAAACAACGATAAAAAAAAAAAGAGACTACACATGAATAGCAGATTTCAAACCCAACAAAATTTATTATAGACAACTACATAAACTATTCTAATGATCTAGAATGCATCCTTATTCTTGAAGACCCATTCTTTCAAAGTTTCATAGGGACGACCAAGAAGGACAGGGACAATCTTTGTAGGAGGATCAAAAGTATCAACCACAGCAATATCTAAAGCGATACCATGAGGAATGTTATTCTTGATCATTCCATTGTATTTTTCGGTAGCTGACACTTTCTTGTAAGTAATAGTACGTCCAAGAGCTTCGGTAAAGATAGCGGCACGATCAGGACCAGTAACACTATCACCAATCAAAGGATAAGCCATGTTACCATGTTTTTCAACAGGATCGGTCAATACCAAAGTGGCCACATCCGCGATATCATCAGTTGAAATCCATTCGATTTTGGCATCATTCTCGTTGCTATCATAAATGGCATTTTCTTCCTTGATCGTAGGACCATCTACCCAAAGGTGATTGATGAAGAATCGAGAAGGACGAAGAGCGACAAAGTTGCGGTTATGCTTGAGAGCCAGATGATACACTTTTTCTTCAGCCAGACGATGTGCTTCACCAATAAAAGAAGTACGCCATGGGAATTGAGTGAAACGGGAGGAAATATCCACGATTTGCTTGACACCAGCTTCATAGGCCCAACTGGCTAGTTGTTCCTTAAGAACTGGCATACGAGGAAGATCAGTAATGAGATAGAACAAACGCGTATGTCCACCAATGGTTTCCTTGAACTTTTGCAAATTATCGTAATCCCCTTGCACTATTGTCAATAGTTTGTTTTCCTTGAAGAGGTTTTTACTTTTTTCAACATCACGTACATAGATGGTAGTGGCCACTCCTTTAGCAAGTAGATTCTGTACAGCTTTTTGACCAATGTTGCCAGTAGCACCAATCACGTATACTTTTTCAGCCATTTGTAAATATAAACAGAGAAGAGAGAGAGGGAGAGATAAGAATAAATAAGAAAAAAAAAAAAGATGGAAAGGGAAGCGTGAAAAAAAATTTTAGATTCCCATGCATTTATATATTATTTCCCTCGCTGAAACAGATAGCGCTTGCGTCAAGCGAATTCCTTTTTTAGCAAACAAGGAAACTGAGCGCACGTACTATAACCGGAGGTAATTTATCCGTGCTCAATCCCAATCGCTTTTTCAGCTTTAAAAAAAAAGTGAATCAAAAACAATGATAAAATTATTATTATGGATTAATGCAAATAGATCGTGTTGATTTGTGGTTGGGTATCTATTTATTGTCACCATTGTGAAACTATCTATTTATATAATAAAACAAAATTGTATTTTGATGCCGATGTCATACTGTATTTATATCTACAGATCAAGTGAAGAGACAGTATGCTTATTTTCTTATGGATGATCAATGCCTATTCATCTAATCTCTGTTATATGACCTTGCTGGTTTTATATATGAATATGATTTTATTGAATATAATATAAAAGATACACTAGCTTATTGGTAACTAACTAACAATGAAGGTAAAAAGTCAAATAAGTGATAATCTAGAAGCAGTAGACACCTGCATATATCCATCCATCCAGTTGATCCTGTTATCTAATGAGTCCACAAAAGGAGTATATCTAAAAGTAAAGATAAATAAAAATAAAAAAGAGAGAGTTAATATATATAGAAGAGAAAGAAGAGAGCTACCAAAATAGAAGTTGTTGGTTTTGTAGTATGAATCTTTAAGAGTAAACTAGATAAAAATACATTAATCTGTACTCTTTATGTATACACGATACCCAAAAGAATATGTGAAAAAACGGAGAAAAAAGAAAAGAAGAAAAAAAAAAGAAGGGAAAAAAAATATAATTAGACTCAAGATTTGTAAAAGTGAAAGATCGCTTTTTCTAAGATCAATCTTGTATTTTTTTTTTCAATTTTTTTTTTCTCTTGTTAAAATCTGATCCATCCAAGCTCTTAGTATGAGCAATTCATGAATGATAGTAGTTGATTTATTGTACAATAACTGGAGGATAATGATGGCGGTGTTATTATTATTATTCCATCAACGTAATTCAATCATCATCGTTCCATCACCTTTATTCAAACCATTACCATTCAAATAATCATCATTCATATGATCCATGATCAGCTTATAGCTCTTACGCTGCTAGTGTAATCAGTCATTTCATTCTTTTTTTTTATTTCAACCCTTCTCAATTCCTTTTATGGTTTCTTATCATCGTTTCATTTTTTTTTTTTTTTTACTCAAACAAGAAATACGTTTATTATCATGATGATGAGCTACATACCAAAGAACAAAGCATCTTTGGTATTAAATAATAGATCATCTTTGATTTATATATAGCTAAGCGCCATTATTGGTAGGCAGTACTAAGGTGCGACTTACATCTGCGAGTCTGGGACCAGAACGTTTTGGATGCAATGGGTGACCTTTTCGTATAGTGCTTCGTGAGTCAGATCTGAAGTCTGAGCGTTTGGACCTAGAACGCCTTCGACACATTGGTCAATCTTTTGGACTTGCGCTTCTGGACTCTGACCTGATGGTTCACCTGGTCGAGGTGAAGAACTGGGAGATGGAGTTGAGCCAGAAGGTGAAGGACTAGTGGGTGTGGGACTGGTTTGACCGTAAACACTGTCCACTAAGGTGAAGGAAATCAAAGACAGACACAAAAAGGTATAGTAATGCATTATTTGGATTGATATAAAGAAAAAAATCGATAATAAAGAAAAAAGAAGATTGATTTTTTTTCACCTTCTTTTTTTTTTTTTTTTTTTTTTTTTTTTTTTTTTCCTTGGCACTTATATACTCGTTTGTTCCCTGTGATGATCCTCTCCTGTCCTTAAGAATAAATTTTCGTTTCATTTTTTTTCTCCTTCCTTCACTATCTTGCTCTAAGGAGTTAACTGCATACCACCCACGATTGTGGATAATGCAAGGGATTTACGACATCATCACTGCACATGACCAAAATGAGGAGTTGGATAGTGCAGTACTCACCTATGATCGTCATTGGAATGATGCTGAAAACAGGAAAATCTTTCTGCATCCTTACAAACCGGTAAAGACAAGATAGTAAATTCAGCGTATTATCATTTCCATCTCTTGTTAAACACAAGCTCTAAAAAAAAAAAGAGAGAGAAAGAACAACTGACAGAAGGTCAGCTCCACTTTTTTTTTTTTCGTCTGCAAGATCTCTTTGTGGATTCTTTTATTTTATTTTATTTTTTTTTTTTTGTCGAGGCCGAGAGACAGATCGATCAAACCCTCAACGAGTGAAAAGCTTTGAATTTTTTTACCATATATATATATATATATATATAATAGGCGTATGAATGACTGGATGATTATTAGCGTTAAGATTAGTAACAGCGCTTCATGAACGATGATAGTTGATTCATGTATGACGCTGGAGAATGCTGTTTACTTATACTGGAATGATGATGATGATTGATACGTAGACTAATTATTGGAAATATTATTATCATTCCATTACCATTATTCAACCATCATCGTTCCGTCACCATTATTCAAATCGCCATCATAATTAAATCACCATCACAATTAAACCATCATCATTCAAACCATCATCATTCAAATCATCATCATTCAAATCATCATCATTCAAATCATCATCATTCAAATCATCATCATTCAAATCATCATCATTCAAATCATCATCATTCAAATCATCATCATTCAAATCATCATCATTCAAATCATCATCATTCAAATCATCATCATTCAAATCATCACGATTCATGCGATCCATTGTCGGGTTGTAACTTTTACGTTGTTAGTAAAACCAGTGATTCCCTTTTTTTCCAATCTCTATGTTTATCATCATACCATTCTTGGTTTTTTTTTCTTTTTCTTTTTTTTTTTTTTTTTAGTCGAACAAGGAATATGTTTATTATCATGATGATGAGCTACATAACAGAGAACAAAGACGCATTTTGATATTAAACAGTAGACTATTGTTGATTTATCATATAACTAAGCACCACTATTGGCTTTGGCAGTATGCAACTTAAAACGGACCGCAGGAGCCCAGGACGTCGTCGATACAATGGATAATCTTTTCAGACTCTGCTTCTGAAACCTGGCTTGAAAGCTGAGCGTTTGGGAAGCATTTGACAATCTTCTGATACTCTGTTTGCGAAGTCTGGCCTGATGGACCAGGAGCCGGAGCTGACCCGCTAGGTGAACCAGTGGGGTTTGGAGGGGGAGCACCATAAACACTATTCGTCAAGGTGAAAGAAATCAAAGACAGACATAAAAAAGTATAGTAATGCATTATTTGATATGTATAGAAAAAAATCAATAAGGAAAAAGTATTTTTTTTTTTTTTTTCGTTGTTACCATTTATATATTCGTTTATTTCCTGTGATGATCCTCTCCTGTCTTTAAGAACAAGCTTTTGTATCATTTTTTTTTCTCCTTCCTTTATTATTTTGCTCTAAGGAGTTAACTGCATATCATCCATGATTGTGGATAATACAAAAGATCTACCACATCACATCATCGCTACACACGACTAAAAGGAGGACTGTGATGATCATCATTGGGACCATATAGAGAGAGCAGGAAAATCTTTCTGTCTTCTTACAATCAGGTAAAGACAAGTTTCCAAATGCATTAGATACTTTATCTTGCCCATCACCTGTCAAAGACAAGCGCCAAGGAGTATTTTTTTTTTCTTTAGGAACCACCCGCATTGATTTGAAAGGATGTGGATGGAATAATATGGGAGGTAGTCCACAATACTACCACTTTACCTGCAAATACCGTTCTTTTATTTCTTAATCCGTAAATAGATAATGATGTGGGCTCACTATTGTCATTTCTTTGTAGGCCAGACATGTTCTTTAACGAACTACATGATTGCGAAAAAAGAAAAGGAAATGATTGGATGATTATCTTTTTTTTCCTTTCAAAGCAGCTATGAATAATTTCTCATGCCAGTTCACTTCAGTTATTTTTCTTTTGTGAAGAACATAGGGATCTGACATAGATGAAAAAGGTATGATCTAAAAGAATGATATGGAGGGGTAAATCGAGTTTATTTCTTTGAATCATCCAGGTTTTATAGATTGGGAGAAAAGAAAGGTGGGAAAACATCCAGTAACGATAATCACAATAACTCAAATCGGGTTGCTTTAACTGCGGCGATATCAGATGCTTTAGCTGCGGCGATGATGGCAACATATGAAGCATGATTTTTTTTTTTTTTGAAAAAAACAGAGAGAGTTATCCCACCTTTACGGCGCTTTTATTTTCCGGTTTTTCCGCCACCTGAATTGTTATTTTTTTTTCTTTTTCTTTTTCCTTTTCTTTCCTTCCTATTTTATTCAAATCAACATGGCAACTTTGGTGGCTTCAAACACTTGCGCTTCTTTAGAGTGCAGCAATTTTGCCAAACTTCAATGTCCAACATGTGTCAAACAAAATATTGCAGAAGGATCTTTTTTCTGTTCTCAAGATTGCTTTAAAAAGACTTGGGTATGATATTTTTTTATTTTATAAAATAGTATATAGATTCTAATTGACTTTTCTTTTTTTTTTTTCTTTAGGGCGTTCATAAATCAAAACATGCTTCCACAAAGAGTAAGTAAAAAAAAGTTACAGTAATAGTTTATATATATATATATTGTTTTATGATCTGATATCATTTTTTTCTTTTAGAATTATATGATCCTTTCCCAACATTTAGTTATACTGGTCCTCTTCGAGCTGTATATCCTTTGTCTGCTCGTAGAGTTGTGCCTGACTCTATTCAAAAACCTGACTATCATATTACTGGTATACCCAAATCCGAATTTAAGTCTCGTGGTGCTGCTATTCAAGTCTGTAACGAAGAAGAAATCAAAGCTATGCGTGAAGCTTGTCGAGTAAGATATTCATCTATTTATCTATACTTATATATATTTTGATTCAACCACTTATTCTTGAATTTTTTTTTTTCTAATAGATCACTCGTGAAGTCCTGGAAATTGCTGCCAAAGCCGTCCGTGTTGGCATTACTACTGATGAAATTGGTAAAGAAAGAAGGGAACTGAGACTTGGATGATACCTGGTATGAAAAGACATATGTGAACTTACCATTTTTTTTTAAAAAAAAATTGTAGATCGTATTGTGCATGAAGCCACTATTGAACGGGGTGCTTATCCTTCTCCATTGAACTACAATTATTTCCCAAAATCATGTTGCACGTAGGTTTCAATCGACTATTTTTTTTTTTTTGTTACTTACTCAATTTGTTTTTATTCACTGGATTGACTATCTAGTTCAATAAACGAAGGTAAGCATATAAATATTACTGAGAACAACAACAATAACAACGGACAGATGAATAACAAATGCTTTTTGTTTTTTTTCTAGTTATTTGTCATGGTATACCAGATCAACGACCTTTAGAAGATGGTGATATCTTGAACATTGATGTTAGTTGTTTCTACAAAGGATTCCATGGTGACAGTAATGGAACATACTTGGTGGGCAATGTGGATGATGTTGGCAAGAAATTAGTACAAACCACCAAAGAATGTTTGGAAATGGCTATTGCTGCTGGTAAAGACATTGATATATATATAATTAAGTGTGTGTGTTGTATGACAAGGTTGTTGTCATTGATTCTAACATCAATATCTTTCTCTCTCTTTTTATATATATATATATATATTTAGTGAAACCTGGTGCCCGGTATCGCGATTTTGGTAAAATTATTGAAGATCATGCAACAAAGAACGGATTTTCTGTGGTACGAGCTTTCTGTGGTCATGGCATTAATCAATTATTCCATTGTGCTCCTAATGTTCATCATTATGCAAGTAAGTTTTTCTAAAACTTGGATCGTACTTGTTATACTTAACTTTTTTTTTTTCATTGTTAGATAACAAGGCTATTGGTATCGTTAGACCTGGTCATATTTTTACCATTGAGCCTATGATTTGTGAAGGTGTATATCAAGAACGTCTCTGGCCTGATAATTGGACAGCAGCCACCAAAGATGGTAAACGATCAGCTCAATTCGAACATACTTTATTGGTAACTGAAACTGGTGTGGAAATTCTTACTTGATCCTTTAGTTGTTAGTTTGATTTGGAGTTTTTTTTTATCATCATCGTCGTTTATTTATGGTTATGCACAGAAGAAAAAGGGACTTTCTATTGACATTCTAGTTATCTTTTTTTTTTCTTTTTGGACAATAAACTCAATTGTGTATGGATTCACAGCATCAATTCAAAAAAAGAGATACCATTTTTCCATTGATCTTATGTATTCTTTAAGGATGATCTTTATTATAAAAACATCAAATTCATTGGACAAACAAAACATGCTTTTTATTTTTTGTATAATAGAGAAATGTACATATATTCTATAAATATTGTAAAGAGAGGGAAATAATGCGTTGTTTTAAAAAAAGACTATGTACTAAATAGAATGAGATCCTTAAAAAAGTGATTAAATTTAATCGACTTCTTCAATGGAAGGACCATCAGTTTCATCAGTGCTGGAAGGAGGAGCACCAGGCATACCACCAGTAGGCATACCACCAGCAGCAGCACCCTAAATTCATCACAAAAAAAAAAATAATAATAATCAGTATCTACGTTTATTTTTTGTTCTTTTCTTGCAATCATCAGATAATACTTACGCCATTTTGTTGGTAGAACTTCATCATGATAGGGTTGACGATTTCTTCCAATTCCTTTTGCTTGGATTCATATTCTTCCTTGGAGGCTTCTTGAGAGTTATCGAGCCATTGGATAGCTTCATCGGCAGCAGCAGAGATCTTGGACTTATCTTCTTCAGGGAGGGCACCACCAACCTTTTCATCTTGAAGAGTGTTACGGAGGTTGTAAGCATAAGATTCAAGACCGTTCTTGGCTTGGATACGAGCAGCAGCTTCTTCATCTTCAGCCTTGTACTTTTCGGCATCGTTGACCATACGTTCGATATCTTCCTTGGAGAGACGACCCTTATCGTTGGTGATGGTAATCTTGTTGGACTTACCGGTGGTCTTATCCAAAGCACTGACGTTCAAAATACCGTTGGCATCGACATCGAAGGTAACTTCAATTTGGGGAACACCACGAGGAGCAGGAGGAATACCAGACAATTCGAACTTACCGAGGATGTTGTTATCCTTGGTACGAGCACGTTCACCTTCGAACACTTGAATCAACACACCGGGTTGGTTATCAGCATAAGTGGAGAAGACTTCAGACTTCTTGGTGGGAACAGTAGTGTTACGCTTGATCAAGGCAGTCATCACACCACCAGCGGTTTCAATACCCAAGGAGAGAGGAGCAACATCCAACAACAACAAAGAGTCAGTCTTTTCAGAGGTATCACCAGACAAGATAGCAGCTTGAACAGCAGCACCATAGGCAACAGCTTCATCAGGATTGATGGATCGGTTAGGTTCCTTACCATTGAAGAAGTCAGAAACCATCTTTTGGATCTTGGGGATACGAGTACTATTCAAATGAAATAATAATAATAAAAAAAAAAGGTCAATATAGATTCATTTGGAAAAAACTCTCTCTCTTCTTTCTTTTTTTTTTTTAAAAAAATAGAGATACTTACGAACCACCAACCATAACAACTTCGTGGACAGATCCCTTATCAATCTTGGAGTCACGCAAGACCTTTTCAACGGGTTCCATAGTAGAACGGAAGAGATCTTGGTTGAGTTCTTCGAAACGGGCACGAGTCAAAGAGGTGTAGTAATCAATACCTTCGAACAAGGAATCGATTTCAATAGAGGTTTGAGCAGAAGAAGACAAAGTACGCTTGGCACGTTCACAAGCAGTACGGAGACGACGGACAGCACGAGCGTTACCAGTAATATCCTTCTTGAACTTGCGCTTGAATTCTTGAATAAAGTGAGAGACCAAACGGTTATCGAAATCTTCACCACCCAAGTGAGTATCACCAGCAGTAGCCTTGACTTCAAAGATACCATCTTCAATGGTCAAAAGGGAGACATCAAAGGTACCACCACCCAAATCGAAGATAAGGACGTTACGTTCACCATCATCCTTCTTGTCCAAACCGTAAGCAATGGCAGCAGCAGTAGGTTCGTTGATGATACGTTGAACGTTCAAACCAGCAATCAAACCAGCATCCTTGGTAGCTTGACGTTGAGAATCGTTGAAGTAAGCAGGAACAGTGATGACAGCATCCTTGACAGCGGCACCCAAGTAAGCTTCAGCAATTTCACGCATCTATAATAAAGGAACATATGTTAATAACACTTGATATTTTTTAACTTTTTTTTTAATAATACCTTGATCAAGATCATGGAAGAGATTTCTTCAGGAGTGAAGGTCTTGGTTTCACCCTTGAATTCAACTTGAATGATAGGCTTGGAATCCTTTTCAATGACCTTGAAAGACCAGTGCTTCATATCAGATTGAACTTCAGCATCGTTGAAGCGACGACCGATCAAACTAAAGAAAAGAAAAGAAAAGAATGGAAAGATGAGTTTGAATTTCCAACCAAAAAAAAAAATAATAACCAAAATCATTTTAAAAAAAAAGTCACTTACCGCTTGGCATCAAAAACGGTACCAGCAGTGTTCAAAGCAGCTTGATTCTTAGCAGCATCACCAATCAAACGTTCGGTATCGGTGAAAGCAACGTAAGAGGGAGTGGTACGGTTACCTTGATCGTTGGCAATGATTTCCACACGGTCGTTTTGCCAGACACCAACACAAGAGTAACTAAGAAAAAAAAAAGAGGATAGGTTAGTATCTTATATTTTTATTCTTTAGAAATAAATAACTTACGTAGTACCCAAATCAATACCAACTAATCAAAAGGAAAAAGCAAAAAAAAAAAAAGAAGTTAATACGCGTCACTATTTGTTTGTTTGTTGTGTTTCTATGTTTCCCCTGATCTTTTTCCTCCTTTTTTGGTTACCACTTTGAGTAAAGTAGTAATAGGTGATATTATCTCTAAACACACAAGTACACCTTTTTCTTTTTTAAGGAAAGATCATTTCAAAGGATGAAATCGAATACTTACTAGCTTTAGACATAATAAAAAATGTGTTTCTTTATAAAAATAAAAAAAGATAAAGAAAAAAAAAGAAAAGAAGAGAAAAAAGAAATAAAAACAACTGTTATACAGTTCAGGGACCCGAATAAAAAAAAAAAGTTAGTTTCGTGGCTTATTTCACCCCGATGACATTTGATTGGTTGAAGGGCGTCATTTCATGGAAAGTGGCAGAATGAGGTGGAAGCTTTTTTTTTTCTTAAAAGGTACAGTTCCTTTTTTTTTTTTTCCCTCTCATATTTCAGACTCCACCCATTTATGCAAAGGCAAGCCAATTGAATCATGGTATTGAATTTGGCAAGATAGATGATGGAAAAGACAACCTATTATTTATTATTTATTGATGATTATGCAAAACGGTTAAAACACAATAATAAAAAAAAAGGTAATCATAATTATATAGATATCAATAGTTTATGGGGTTAGTCAGTAAAGTAATCCATGAAATATAATTTACAGTTGGATAGAAAGCATACATATGGCATAGAATATTTGTTTTTTTTTTTCTGATAGATCAATAAAATTATATAAATATAATATATATGTGTGTGTCAATATGTGATTCTTGAATGTAAAGTAAACGTAAAAAAAAAAAAGAAGAATACCTTTTTTCTTCTTTTTATCAATCGGTCAGTAGAAAAATAAAGGAGTGAAGGAGATAATCTGCGATCTACGCACAAGTATGTAAAAAAAAAAAAAAAAAAAAAAGGGAGCACACAAATGTGGAGATTATTTCAATAAAGGACAACTTGGTCGTTTGTGACCATACTTTCCACACCAGGCGCTATATAGGTTTTTATTTTATTTTTATTTTTAAGAAAAAGAAAAAATAATTGGGATACATGAGTTAAAAAGAAAAGGGGATCATGTCAGGAGTTTGTATTACCATTGACCTCCAGAAAGATTGACAGGTTTAACCACATAAGTCATATTGCTATACATTGTTAATAATCAATAACGTTGATACGAAAGATGGATGATATAGGTGGCAATATTGATGACGAAAAAAAAAGAGAAATCAAACAAAATAAGATAGCAAGTAAAAAAGAAAAAAAGTAAAACAAGAAAAAAAAAAGGCTGAATATGTCAGGTTATATATATATATATAGTATTTCTCTATGAAATGGGTGTACATTTGAGAAAATTGGGAATATTTACTTTTGATCTGCATATAGAAGGAAAAAAAAAAGAGAGAGAGAAAAACATACGGACTCGGGTAAAGGAAAGGTATCTTTTCTTACCTTTCAACGTAGTCATCATTCATTCAACTAAAAAAGGACATTATGGCTAATCTTTATGGTTTATAAAAGTCATCTTCCCTCCCTTTGACAAAAAAAAAGGAGTTCAAGTCAGGGGAACCAAGCTATACAAAAAAAAAAAAAGGGTCTGGCCTAGAATGGTCATCATCATCCCTTCATTTGCATTAAAACAGCCCAATGTACGCGCGTGGGAAGTAAATCATTCATATATACATGTGCCAGCAGAAAATAGAGTAATGATGGTGGCAAAATATGAAAATAAGGGAAAAAAGTTATCACTTGAGATTGATAGGTTTTTTTTAAAAGAGGAAATAAAAGTAGACTCTTTGAATCATGGGATGAGGATGCCATCAAATACCCTCTCGGATATTTTCCCTTGCATTGATATCACGATATCAATCTCAAGAACCCTTGTTATATACCGACAGAAGAAAAAAAGAAAAGCCATAAGCTTATCAATATATACATATATAAAGTGATAATAGATTGACATATATATATATATATATTTAATTATTTATTTCTGTTGATAAATATTTTGCACGGGAATATAATATGTAAACTAATTTTTTTTTTTTTTACTATGTCATACAATTACTATACGATGAACAAAAAGAAGAAAAAAAAAGGGGGGGATGTAGATAACATGGTATAAAGATAGGGTGCGTGGGAACTGAAGGAGAGGGGGGAAATGAAGGAAGGATACAATGATGGTAATAACAAAATAACCAATAATAATAATCAAACATAAAGGGAAGAGGCACGAGGAGGAGGTACCAATCTCTGTCTTTGTCTTGAAGAAGGTTCCAACTGATCTTGAGTTCGTTTTTGTCCAATGGTTACGAGTGGATCTAGATTATTGGTGACTTGTCGACCTGCCAAAAAAGATACTATGCATTGAAGTCGGGTCAAACAATCCTTTTTGTTGTCATCATCATCATCATCATTATGATCAGTACAAACCACTTGCCATTGTCGTAATCGTTCAAAGGGAGGGTCATCTAACTTAGAAACAAGTGTTTGCCCAGTTGTGTCAAATAATTCAATCATATCCGTCACATTTGATTTACCCAAAAAACGATGATCCACAAGCACTTGATAATAATAAGATGCATCGTGACAATACTGCCGAAAAGTAATAGGGATATGATTGTCAGATTGTAACACGGTCAGGTTGGCTGCAAATACCGTCAAATGATATACCAAGTCTTGTAATACAGCATGAGTTGTTTCCACTTGAATTTGATCTACCGAGTGTGCAAATTGATCAAAGATAAATAAGTAACCAAGCCAGCTCAGTGGAAGTTGTATCAGTCGAAGTGTTTGAATCCCATAATGTCGAGTTATTTGTGGTACTAGCTGCTGAATAAACTTGTCTGTCAACCTACTGTCTTTGGCAGGAAATAATACATGTTGATGCCATACGCGAGGATTATTATATATGAGTCCATGTAATTGTCGACACGATTGTCCTAATTGTTGTAGTTCCTGCAAATTCAAGTAATAGATGATTTTAAATAATACTGATTCTTGTAGTTTCAATAACGAGGACATTGGTATAAGAAACAAGAACTGGAAAAAAAAAAAGAAGAAAAAAAGGGGAAAAAAACCCAAAAACCAATCCAAAAAAAAAAAGCTTTGGGTGAGAAAAAAAAATCAGGAGGAAATGAGTAAAAAAAGAGAAACGAAAAGAAATGATTTACTATCCAACCAAAAATAAACAATTTGGCAATAGGCATCATCTATCCTTTGGTTTGAAATTCCGCCTCTTGCACAACTATGAAAAATTATTAAACAAACAAACAAATAGTCTCTGTCAAATAAGATGATGGTATTAGTTCCCATTCAAAAAAAAAAGGAATGATACAAAATTAGAAAAGTAATACCATTTCAAGAATTCATCACATACTTACTTATACATATGAAGTACCTCATGCGTTGAATTTAGTATTCATCATTCGTCCATTTCTCTGCATATAATAATAGTAAGACTGATGAGTCGATAATACTGATATCAGATGATATGATGCATCAATGATGATGATGATCCACCGAGAAACTACCCGATATAATCATGAAAGAAAAAAAGGTTGGGTATCAAAAAAAGGAAATTTCTTTATTCTAATGATGATGATGATGATGGTATTGTTGTGTGAGTAATCACGTATTTTTTTGCACAATGTTGATTCAAACAATCAGCTAAAAGGTAAACAAGGTTATTCCAACTATGTTGCACTAAGTTTTCATCATGATGATGATGGTCGCGGGTTCCTAAATTTTCCAAAAAAGTCTATTCGTTTCTTTTCATGAGTTCAAAGAATATCTATCCTGTCTGTTATTTTTAAATCGATCACTTACATTATCTCTGGATAAAAAAGGAACACCACCTCCAATTTCATATTTCTTTTTCATCTGCTCTAAACTTGTTCTAAGATGAGTCGTGTTTGTGTCAAGTTGATATTGACCTGCCAAATGTCCTGTCATCATCAACATCATGCCTCCTATCACTCCTAGACCAAATGAATGCAATGTCACCCCATCCACACTTTCTTTATATCTTTGCCATCTTGAATACATTATGTATATATAAATATATATATATATATATGTCGTGTCTTCAGAGACAATCAAACGTAAAAGTTCTAGGATACACGTACAAAGAAAAAAAAAAAAAGAAAACAAACAAACACAAAACAAAAAAAAATCAAAAACCAGACATTTGAAACCAAGTCAAAGTGTGGTCACGACTTTTTGCCTTCTTTTACTATGAGTCCGTGCCCAAAGAAAAATAATAAAAAAAAATGACGGGCCTACTTTTTGAAAACCCGCGAGACCCTCCATTTGACAATTTCCCAAAAAAGGGGAACGCCTTTGGGGACTCCCACGCCTTTTCTTTTTTGACAGCATAGTTGTTTTTAAAAAAAAAAAAAAGGCCAGAAAAAAAGTTTGAAGAATCTTTGTTGATGATAGTCGTTGTTGATCATTAGCTTGCGTTGATACTTTGTAACAATTTAATTTGATTTTATCTTTTAGTCTTACTGTCAGCACGTCGATCATTATCACTTCATCATCAACCAGTTGCACAGTATCTTATCGTCATCATCATACGTACATCATATCACATGCCAATCCATCCATTCAATACATATCATTGTTGTACATTATCAGTAAACTGTCGTAAATCAATGCATGTTTGATCCTGTTCTACGTTGATCAAAAAAAAAAAAAGGATGACACCAGTATGTTCAATTTCATCAACCATTGAGAATATCCCAGTTTATGCCAAAAAAAAAAAAACAGGAATCGGTTTGGCTTTTTTTTTTTTTTTTTTTTTTTTTTTTTTTGAAAAAACAAGTTTATTGAACGGTGTAACACTAAAAAAAAAGAAGAGGGTAAAAACAAATATTAACTAATACTAGAATTTGATAGCACTATTTGCAGCCATGATCTTGGAGGCGACACGTTCTTCCATTTGGCGAGTAAAGATAGGACGGTCTTCATGCATTGCTTGAGCGATGGCAGGAAACATGAGAGGAGAAGCAGGATGTAAAGGATGAGGGCCATACACGACATGTCGATACCAATTGCGACCAGGCAAACCTAAAGGATCCACGAGACTACGTTCAAAGTTGATCATGGCTTGATTGTATTGTCGTACATGTTTCTTCAATTTCTTGCTGTAATGCTTTTTGGTCACGAGTTGTTGTCGGTACTTGTTTGCTTTGCGATCAAACACAACACTGGTGGATTGAAGAATCAATAAGGACGTGGTCAACGCTGGTAATGTCTGACAACCTTGTCTTGCACTGAGTTCATCTGTATACTGTAATAAGAGCACAGAATAATCCATCATCGTCATCGGTAACAGTCGTTCACTGGAAAGTCGTAACGCTAATATCCCCATCAATCGTACCATGGTTTGATGATATGCAAATGTTGGATCTCCAAATTTCGCCATCCAATCCAAACTACAAAAAAAAAAAAAAAAAAAAAGAAAAAAGTCAAGACTTGCTATGAGTTATCTTGATCTTGTTTTCACTTACTTATCTTGTTCACTATATGCCACACCAAAATGATTGCTTTCAAATTGAAGAGAAAGAGTCGAGACACCTAAATGATGAAAGAGGGCAGAGCCATCATCACTCACTCTCAATGGATCCACTAATACCGTAGGATCATAGGTTCCACCTACAGCAGTCGTTTGTTCTTTTTGTAATGTAGTGGTTGTGATATCCTTGCAGTGGCTGATGGCAGAAGATTGTCGCTGACGTTTCCAGGTATCATATATAGTAGATGGACCATATTGAGGATCAAAAAGATCTTGAGTAACTTCATATAAAAGTTCATGTAGTAAAGGTGATCCTTGAGCATTAAATCTTGATCCAGCGACGCTTCCAACATCAATGTATGCTACAACTTCTTTGCTGATCCAGTCCTTGTGAGATTCCACCCATTCTGTAGATCCTAATGCACCATAGGCACTTGCATCCCAAGAAGCAAGAATAATAGTCCGTCTTGGTCTCCAACCTTGTTGTAATAATAACCCTAGAGTCCGAACAAGTTCATGCTATGCAAGAAAAACAAAAGAAAAAAATAAGTACAAATTATAGCAACAGTTTTTTTTTTTTTTTTTTTTTTTTTTTTTTTTTTTTTTTACCATAATAGCTGATGATGAAGCACTCTCAACCACACCAGAAGTAGACCATGCATCACGTTGACATCCAATGATGACAGCACGATTGGGTTCTTTCTGACCAGGAATACGAGCCACGATATTATGGATAGGTTTGGGACTGTAAGTATTGATATTGACGAGTTGAATGGGTAACACACTGGGACCTGAACTAAAATCAATGGTATGGTTCGCATCATCACCACCACGCCAGTTCACATTGGCAGGAACACCTAATCCAGTCGTCAGTTGTAATAAAGGAATGACTTGTTGCCAAGATAAAGGAAGAGAGGGGATTCCAGGTAAAGCATATGTATGATTATTATTAATTGTACCATTCTTCATGGGTACACCAGGTGTCCAGGGATCACCTATCATCATGGCCATATTCATCACCGAAGCTTGAGGTACCGATGTAGAGGGTCGCCAGGGACCTAAAGGATAGGCTTGTTCAGGTTCACCATCAGGATTCCATTTTCTTGCAGGACCATCATCATCACCAGGATCTGCGTAAATCAATGCACCTTTACAGCCATGTTGCTCGGCCAATGCCACTTGTGTACCTGCTGCTAATCCACTGCTATCACTACCACCACCATTTCCACTATTATCGTGCCTAATCAATGCGATGGTTCCAGTAAAGTTCACGCCTTTTGTTTGTAAATAGAGATAATCACTTTCTTGACCATAATTGACATATACAACGGGTCCAGTCACATTACCATTTGCAGAATAACCTATAGAAAAAAAAAAGTGTAAATCAAAAAGTTCCTGTTTGTTTAAAGATTATTACCATGAAATGGAGGAAAGGGAGAAGTCAAGGTTTGTTGATGATGACTGTATTCTAGAATGACACGAGAAGTATGGTCAAGAATAGAGATTTGGTAATAAGAAGGTTGATTCAAGGTAGGATAAAATGTTTCGATATGAATATCGTGTATTCCCATCTGTTGCCATTCTCCAAATGTCCAGTTGGCAAGTGCTTGAGCATGTTCAGTGCCTGCTAAACGATGTGTTGCATATGAAGTAATATAGGTTTGAATATGTTCAGTGGAAGGTATTTCTTTAATGAGTTTAGTTGCATCTTCAATAGAAAGACCTAATAGATTATAAGTAGAAAAAGAAAAGTAAAAAAAAAAAAAAAAAAAAATTCATTGTTCAAAGATAAGGATATTTAATATCCGCATGCTTACTTTCATGGACATAACTCCAAAGATAAAGAAATCGATTAAATACAAACAAAACAGTTAATATAAAACAAGTAGATAAAAATAATTTCAAAATCGTACGATGATCGGCTTCTGAAGATCTACTAGAACGTGATAATTTATGTGAACTTGATGCACGTTGAGATTGACGTTGTTGTAATT
Source organism: Halteromyces radiatus (assembly GCF_025201355.1). Classification (NCBI taxonomy): domain Eukaryota; kingdom Fungi; phylum Mucoromycota; class Mucoromycetes; order Mucorales; family Cunninghamellaceae; genus Halteromyces; species Halteromyces radiatus. The sequence continues at coordinate 344,122 of NW_026251695.1, read as the reverse complement.
GAATAGGACGACGTTGTTGACGAAATGATGGCATTATTCGCTTTTCAATTTGATCATTCGATGAGGGAGTTTGAATGGTTTGATAGCCATTATTATGATGATATTGAATAGAAGAAGGAGAAAGAAGTTGTTGTTGTTGTTGTATTTTTCCTGTTGTCATGATAATGAATGATGATGATAAGATTAAAATTTAATTGTTCTTTCTTATTCTATATCCAATAAGAAGAAGAATAAAGAGGAAAATTGAGAGGAAAAAAGGAGTCAATGATTCAATATGAATGTTTATTTATTTTTGATGATGATTGAAAATCGAAGGTTCCAATGAAACATGCGTTTCATCATGTTATTTATCTTTTAAACTCTTTTTTCTTTTTTTTTTTTTATAAACAAAAAAGAAAGATCTGGTTTTCTCATCAGGATAAAATAGAGGAGAGGAGGTTATTTCTATACTTAGCTAGCAGTTAATTGACTATATAGAAATAACCTTTTTCTCTTTTTTGATTGTGTATCATTTAAAAGTAACCTCCTTGACAGAAATCACAATGATCTACTGCCAACTATAATGACCAGTAAACAAATAACGCATTCCATGCATATCTTTTTTTTTTCTCTCTCTCTTTTTTTACCAAGGAGAAATATATAAAAAGGGAAGGGAAGGACTTTACACTTTATTCAATACCCATCATACCTGCATCCCAAAATGGAACTATCGACCCACACTTGATTCTCTTTTTTCATCTTCCGACTGTTTTTTTTCCTTCCCTTTTGCTGTTCTCACTTTTTTTTCTTTTTGTTTCTTTATTTCCACTTTTGTTCCTTAATAACCTTCATATTCAATTCATCTACTATCCCGTCCAGTCTTTTGTTTTATCCTCTTTCATTCTTTTATTAAAAAATATCTTTATATAATACATACCATGGCATCAATTGAACAAGAAACATCCTCTACTCCAACACCACCACCAGTACCTCCAAAAGATAGACAAATACAAGTCTTCAGTCCTCCTGCTAATTCGCCAGCACCAGGTAAATGAAGAACAAAAAAAAAAAAAAGATTGAATAGTAAGTAATTCAACCACTTGGATCATTAATCTATTTCTTTTTGATGAATAGCTGAAATACCAGAATCATTCTTCAAATTGGATTCTAATCAAGTGGCAAAGTTATATAAAGCACAAGTGGCTCATCGACAGAATCTAGAAGACAGGTATATAGTGATGAAGGAACGGAAGTGATATATATATTTATTAGTTTACTGAGCTATCTTTGTTTGTAGTCCTCTCAAAACACAAAAAATGCGAAATGCCGAAGAACTAGAACGAATGAAAAAGTATCCCAAGACAACTATTCGTGTACGATTCCCTGATCATACTATTCTTCAAGCCGTGTTTGAATCCAAAGAAAAAGGTTTTTTTTTTTTTTTTAAAAAAAAAGAAGAGAGAAATGGGATGATAGGACAAGTGTACTGATATTATTATTATTGATTAGTGGCGGCATTATATGAATTTATTGCATCTACTTTGGCGACGCCAGATCGTGCCTTTTTGTTATGTCTTCCACCACGCACGAAATTGACGGAACCTGAAGTGACTCTGTACAAAGCTGGATTGGCACCAGCTTCCAATGTTATGTTTGTATGGCTTGATAAAACATCATCATCATCCTCTGTTCTTTCTCAAATGTATTTGGATCAAATCAAACCTTTGACTGTGCCTGTTGAACAATCACCATCTTCTACTTCTTCTCCAACATCATCATCAACATCCTCTTCAGCAAGTGGCAAGGCTCCCGCAAGTGTACCCAAATGGTTGAAGAAAGGTTTATTCAAGAAATAGAATCTTACCTGGGCTTTGGTTATTTTATTTATATCTAGTTTATACTTGGTAGTGATTTCTAGTTGAATAAAACAGTGACTCTTGTACATTAATAGTAGTGGTAGATTGTATGTACATCTTATGTATATATATGTGTTTTCATTCGGAGGGTCCGAGCATCCCTCTTTTTTTTTTTTTATGCTACGCACGAGTCCTTGTATCAGGGTAATCCAAGTGTACTAAAATAGATACGTGATGAGTTTTTTTTTAGCGTAAGAATGTAGCGTTTTTTAGTCTGTGTGTTGTCAAGTGCAACAAAGGATGAATAGGACAATCAAGTATGCAAGTGGAACGCGGGCATTAAAAGATTGAAATGGGAGTTAAGAAGAAGAATGAGAAGGATGAAAGACCCAGTCCAAGTTGTCTTGTTTTGGGAGAGACTTTTCCACGTAGTGCCTTTCTTAGTCTATGATATGATGATTCTTTCTCTTTTTTTTTTTTTTTTTTTCATCGGTGGACGCGTTAACGATGATCATCGGCGTAAAAGAAATAGAAAAAGTGCTTGCTTTTTTTTTGAATTTGATTGGTAAAGATCATCATCATCATCATCATCATCATCATCATCATCATCATCATCATCATTATTACCAGCTGTATTAGTGGTGATAAAAAATAAGGGTGGTACATCATCTTTTTTTTTTGTTTCCTGACTAAATTAGGCGACCGTTCGTCCTACCATTCTTTCACTTTCTCTCTCATTCTATTGATTGTTACACTCATGACGATAATGTACATGATATATCCATGTTCTCCGAACTTGTCGTTTCTGTCAACTCTTCCTAAGCACCGTTTTACCAAAAGATGAAAGAATAATTGAGCCTTTTTTTATTCTCCACTGAATAATGAATCCAATCATGACGTTGGTATAAGCACGAATCTCTATTTTTTTTTAAAGGCATCCGTCAAAGCTGAGAGACGCGTCATAAGTATTGATAGTGGCGTGTCCTGAAAGTAAGCAATTAAAGTATAATCTTCAACGGAGCAAGAGACAAATTAGGTATAGTAAAAAAAAAAGACATTCAACTAAATAGAGTGTGGCTGGGAAAAAGGAGGAAGGATGTCAAGTGGGAAAAAAGGTGATCTTTACCAAAATGAAACGCCAAGGCGATGTGGTTTGAATATCTTATAGGGTGGCTGGATATCAAAATACTAATCACTCAATAAATTTAAGGTTTTCTTGTAAAAAAAAAAAAAAAAAAATGCATTGGGACTGGTTCCATCAAAAAAAAAAAAAAGATATATAAAGCGAACCTTGATGATGATTTTATTTTTTTTTCTTTTTCTTTATCTTATATATATTTTTAATCATGACTCACCACGAAGAAACCTATAACCGTAAGTAAATTTGATTCATGATCATTTGTTTTTTTTTTTTTTTTTTTGATCATCCATCTCATTTCTTTTTTTTTTTTTATACAGGTCTCCAATCCATTGACCAAGCTACTGAAGAACACAAGTCTGAATGGACCCACGAACTTCTTGCCGGTGCTGCTGGTTTCGAAGCTCTTCACCTTTTGAACAAGAAGAAGAAGGCTGAAGGTCAAGAAGTTGACCACGCTCTTGCCAAGGAACTCCTCGCTGGTTTCGCTGCTGCTTCCGTTGATGGTTTCATCGAATCCAAGGGTATGAACTGGATTGACAAGGAAAAGGCCAAGCAGTAAGTATCATACATCATCATGGAGTTGAAAACAAAATGTTCATTTTTTTTTTTTTTTTAGCCACGCCAAGAAGGAAGCTGAAGCTCTCTACTCCAAGGAAACTGGTTTCGAATTCTAAATTTGATGTACATATATACATACACCTCTTACATATAATTGTATTTTCTCTTGAATAATAAAAAAAATGTATATTTTTTTTTGTCTCAATCCAAAATGATGATCCATTCACTTGCTTTTTTTTTCTATATTTGGAACATATATTTATACTCTATATTCAAAAAAGGCCTATTTTGCAAAGTGTGACAGTTACGTTACACATACGGGATGATACCCGACAATGCCCCAGTTCATTTGCATACGTTCGTGTGAGTTTTTTTTTTTGTTGTCTTCATCAATAAGAAGGTTTTTTTTTTATCTTGAAACGATATTTTAATGTTTGTTTATTTGTCAAAAGGTGCAATGAAAAGAATGAATTGGTTCTTTTTTTTCGATGATGATTGTCTAGACCAAAGTGAAATGGCGTTTGATGACTTATCACACTATGTTTTCCTTTTTTTTTTTTCTTTTTTACCTGATGATGATGTTATATGATAGGTGGAAAATCAATACTAAAAATACGCACTTTATTCATCTCATCAGCGGTGAATAATGGTTTCGGTTATGTGATCAAAAATGAAAGGGTTAGATGAGGCACTTTTCCTATCGTTGGAATTTGAAAAAAAAAGACAGAGTTGCACAGACAAGCAGTTAACCAATTTTAGTAATTCACCAGCCATCTATAATAAAATCTTTCTCCTCCGTATCTTCCGACATTACATGCGTATCATCGTTTTGAAACGATTGGATGTAAATAAATCATACCAACGTTCTGGTCCTTTAATAATAAATGATGATACATGATGATAGGGATGGGGATGTTGCATTTTAAAGTGTATACGATGTATCAAAGCAAAAAGTGCACTATCTTAGCCAAATTCTTGTAATTACCGCGTTATTTCATCAACCGTACGCGTCATTACAGATAAACTTCATTTTACATATCGAATTCAAAAAAAAAAAAATATAAGATACTAATCTCTCCTTCAGTACGACCTTAGTTTCTCCTTCACTACCAAATAGACTACGCGTTTTTAGATGTTATGCATCAACTCTTACCCTTATACCCTTTCCAAAGTTTTGAATAACTGTAGATAGGACACTTGAGAAAAAAAAAGAAGACTCGATCTTTGCAAAGTAAACGTAGTCCATCTGTATCCCATCATCATCCTTTTGCTTTTCATTAAACCGCATATCAACAAATATCATCATCCTATGGTCTTCAATTGATTTTCTATCTGTCTATCAAATCATCATTCTATTCCCCCCTTCCAATTTTTATTCAATATATAAAATAAAAAAAATCTAGTTACTAGCTGAATAATTTTTCAAATCTGGCCTCTTCATCTAATTGTTTTTCTACATAATCCACCACATCTATAGAGATAGAAAAAAAAAAAGAATAAGTAAAAGGAATCTTTTTTTTTTTTTTTTTTTTTTTTGGTTTCTATTACCGTCTCCATAATATTGTCTCAAGTTGGTATCTATAGGTAGTACATCATGAGCTCTAGCTTCTTCTTTGGACATACAGACGGTATTCAAATACCCAAGAGGACGAGTACGATCCCAACGAGCCAAAGTAATACGTTCTTGAGGTCCTGATAATACACTCTTACCATGCCAAATTTCTTCATAAATGTATTCCACTTGCTTCAAATTCAACTCCGTATCCCTACCAAAAAAAACCAGTTAATCCTATCTCTTTTCCTTTTATTTTTTTACTTACGGAGAATGATAATAATGTCGTTCTCGTTTATTGACTTCTTGATGTATCCGTGTGTATAATTTATCGCGTAACTTGATTGGAGGTAATTCATAAGCAGGGAAATCCGCCAGTTGTAAAAGTATAAAGGTTGTCAGGGCCATTCCGTACATTGCTGCAATGGATCCAACCACAGGGCTATGTCGTACATGAATATTTGGTATGCCTTCTTCTATAGAGGTAATAATGCCTTGATCTTTAACAATAATAATAATAAATGGTAAGCATCCATTTTCCACCTTATTTTATTCTTACCTTTGATGAATTTAGGATCCATAGGTTTTTCAGATGAATAAGCTACAGGAAGATGACGATCAATACCCATCAACTTTAATCGACGACGAATCACTTTAGCAGAAGGATCATCTAAAAATAAAAAAAAAAAAAAAAGAAAGAAACAAAATCAATGTCCATTGGTTATTTTTTTTTTTTGATATATATATATATGTATTTGAATAGATTTGACTTACCAAAAGAATCACTGATATCAGTGATTTGAATACGAGTAGGATCGACTTTGTTTCCAGGATCCAAGGCAGAGACAATTTGAATACGATGAGAATGACAGAATTCAATCAACTTGAGTTTAGCATCCATAGAATTATTGCCCAAACAATCCACCACCATGATCTTGCCGTCCTTTTTGTTGTCAGTCATAGACGTATGAATAGGATCCATCATTCCCAAAAGTCGAGGTTGCCATTCACCAATAATAGATTCAATATGGACAAAAGGAACAATATGTGACAATGTTGCTTGAAGAGCTGAGACTTTAGGTACACCAAGGGTAGATGGAGTAGCAGCAGCATGACAAGCCAAGTCCTTTGCCACCAGTACCGAAGGATCAATCAATCGAATATGTTGTACACCTGATCTTGCCAACATTAATGCTGCCCACGAACCAACACTACCTAATCCAACCACAACGACATGAGACTGTCGTATCTTTGCCAATCCTTCTGCTCCCAAAAAGGCTTGGTTCCGTGCTAATTGTTCTTCAATCAATGTCGGATCGTGTTCTTTTTGTTGTTGTGTTGTGGTGGAGGTGTGAGTGGTTGACATATTATTTGTTGTACATGTTGTATTGGTTTCAATCATACCAAGAGCATTGATATGCTGTGACACATGCTGTTGTTCATGTTGAATGTTGTATTTTACATGGCGTGATCGTGCTTGTCGTCGAGCTGTTTGGTATCCCAGAACTGCCATTAATGTCAATGCTGAAGCTGCCACAGCTGTTAAGGTCAGTTTTGTACGTTCACTTGATCTTTCCAGTGCTTGTACTGGTCGCAATCCATCAAACCACATTTGTTGATATATATATATATTATATAAAAAAAAAAAAAAAAGAAAACAGCTACTAGAAGAAAGAGAGACAACCTTTTTGTTTTTTTTTCTTTCCTTGAACTTTTGCCGTATATTTCAATTCCCGCCAAACGTTTAACTTTAACTAATGAAAAAGATCCCCTCTCATCTAGTCACTGCTACCTTTTTCTTCTGGTGACTCGACTGATCTTTCTTTGGCCTATTTATCCTAAATTCGAATCATCTGTTCTATAACATCAAATGGGGTAGACATGCACCTTCTTTGTACTTTTGTAAATGAACTGTCATTAGCGCACCAAATTTGGACTGAACATACATGAAAAACATTCTCTTTCAAATTATCACCTATAGGGTAAATTAAAAAAAAATGAGAATAAAAATACCCATCCATCATCCACTAGCGAACAATATCTCACCTAACCTCATTTATTGATATATCGAAAAGGGAAAATCTTCGGCCTTTTTTCTGGGACGTTACACTAAATCGTATACCTGCTTCAAATAGTAGTAAGGAAAAAAAAATCTTTTTCTTTTTCTTTCTTTCTTTCTTTCTTTCTTTCTTGTTCTTTTTTTTTTTTTTTTTTTTTTTTTTTTTTTTAAAAAAAAAGCAAAGCAAAGCAAACAGGCGTTTCAATATGGTAACAATGATGAAAAGATAAAAAAAAAAGTCAACCCAACTAGATATTTTTTCCTTCTTCTGTCGTCTTGTGATGGAGTCTTTATGAAACGCGCTCATCTCTTTTTATCTTCATGATGATACATATGCAGTCTTCACTTATCAATCTCAACTCCGAATGTGCAGTATGCTATCGTGAATTGAAGCTTTCCAAGAGGTTCAGGTACATCATATTTAAGTTGTCTGGTAAGTGACAGCAAATAAACAAACAGTATGGGATCCATATATGATATTTCATTAAACTCCATTTTTTTTATTATTATTGATAGATGACTTGAAAGAAATTATTGTTGAAAAAACTGGTGATGCTTATGATGAATTCGTTGGCAATCTTCCTGAAGACAAACCTCGCTATGCTGTTTATGATTTTAACTATAAGGGACCTGACCAAAATCATCGCAGCAAAATTGTTTTCTACTTTTGGTAAGCCAACTGATTATAAAGGAACTGACCAGACTTTCTCTATGAAAAGAAATGGACCATCTCTTTCTCACACATATATTTACTTGATGATAGGAACCCTGATCGTTCCAAGGTTAGAGAAAGAGGTTTATATGCTTCCAACGTGGATGATTTTCTTTCAAAGTTGGACGGTGTAGGTTTGTACATTAAAGGCGCGACATTTTCTGAGGTAGGCAATAGGAAATAAAATTAAAAAAAAAAAAGAAGTCGTATGATACAACATTTTGGATTAAGAGGTGAAAGAGACGAAAAGGATTATTGAACGTGTTTATTTTTCTATTACTTTTTTTAGGTAGACTATGATACCGTGCTTGAAAAGGTCATGTAATCCACCTAAAGATGCTGCTGTGCTTAAACTAAGGATGGATTGGATGGATGCATTATATACTTCTTTTTACACCAGTCGCACATATGATCATTTAGGCTTTGGTTATCTTTATAAAACAACAAAAATAAAAATATATAAAGATATTGATACTGTATCTATTTCTTTTTCCTTACCGCTGTACAAAGATTCCTTTTTATTTCTGTTACTGATGACGATGAATACATACCATTATTCCTGATGTTGATGTTGATTATTTCTTAATAACATAGACGACGTATACATTTACATGGACTTCTATTTCAAAATAATAACAAATGATAAGGCTCTTTATTGGTATAGTTGCGTTTTTATTGTAGGAATTAGATAAAAAAGGAGTAATACAAATATCATCATCGCACCCAAACTTCGACTGAACATACATAAAGATATTCTCTTTCAGTTACCTAAATTTATGTTTTACCTCCCAATTTATAGTAAATTCAAAAACGAAAACAAAGATACTCATCCCTCATCCAATAACCATCATCGTCTAATAAAATTACCATCATTGAATTCCTCTCAAAAAAAAGTAGTCTAACATCATAGAGTAACATTTTATCGGTGATGATTTCCAAAAGATTTCATCGGTTTTTCCAAAAATTGCCTGAGGGTACCCTGACGATCGGTTTTTACAGCCAAGATTTGGCTGAGGAGTTCGAAAAATTTGGCTGTAAAATGAAAAAATCACACCAAGTTTGAACAAGACATAAAACAAACCATTTTCTTGAACCTAATGCAATTCTTAGCTTCTGCATCTATGGAGTCAACTAAAAAAAAAAAAAAAGGAGGAGTAATATCACCCATCCATCATTACAATTGGTATGATGTTTTTTCAACCTCCACGAATAAGTACTCTAAAATCCAATTTTTGTATGTTTTGGCTATGATGATCTATAAGACGAAGTTTTTTTTTTATTATGTGAGTATATTGTGTATATATATATATGTATGTGTGTGTGTGTGCCCAGTCTTGTGTAATAAACTAAAAAAAAAAAAGGGTGTGATAATGATGGATGATGATAATGATGTATGATGATAAAAATGATGGTAAACAAAGTAGAATATAAGTGCTGAATACAAAAAAAAAAAAGGAATAAATATATGAATGCAATAAAAAAGAAACTAAATGTAAAAAGGTTGTGTTATCTAAAATTGAGGCTTTCCAGCTTCATCACGAGTCATGGTAGTTACCAGTAAAGAATCATTGAATTTCTTGGCACGACTCTTTTCTTGCATTTCCACTTGACTATTGTAATAAATAAATCATGAGATCAATCATGTTTTTACAGAAATAAAATAAAAAAAATAATTTCACTTACGTATACCAAGCACCACCAGCAAGAGTCAATAAAATCCCCACAGAGTTCATCCAAGTCAAAGGTAAGTTGAAGATCACCACGGCCAAAACGATAGATAGTACTTGTTTGACATTTCCAGCCACAGTCATAGTCAAAGCACTTGTTTTCTTGTTAGCAGTAAAACTTACTACATTTAAAAAGAAGGCCAAAACGCCATTGACCAACAAAGCAAAGACAAAAGACCATGTGGCGCGTGTTTGCATGAATTCTTGTACCAGGGCCATTTCACCAGTGAGATAGGCATAAGCGGTAGTTTGAAGAAAGGCTAAAGGAGACATCCGTAATAATAGATCCAATGGATGAAGCTTGAGTCGACCTACTTGTACTCGATTTGTAACCACTGTTTTTACAGCTGCCAAGATAGTTCCCAATACTGTCAAAAAGAATCCAATGGTTGTATAATTGTAATCACCAAATGTGGCAAAAGCAACACCTGCTACCACCTTTTTTTTATTTTATATATATAAAAGAAATATAGTTTAATAAATAATCGAGAGTTAATTCTTTTTTTTTTTTTTTTTGATTATTACCGGAAATAATGAGATATAAGTCATACTTGAATATGATTTACTGAGGAACATAACAGACAAAAGAATGGTGAACAAAGGAGTCATTGCACGTACTACTTGATGAAACTATTTTTTTTAAAAAAAAAAACAATGAAATTAAGATCAATCTTTTCTTCCAATAAAATATCTATACTTACAGGTACAGTTACCAAGTTTCTATCAAAAAGAAAAAAAAAAAAGAGAATGAGTATGAATATAAATAAAGGGAAATAAATCAACTTACAGAGAAACGTTACTAATGGCAATATTAATAGTATAAAGGACAGAAAACATGAGCATGACCATATTTTCTCTTTCACCCAATTGAGAAGGAGTAAAAAGATCAGCTTTCCAAAATAAAAAGGAACCAATAGCACCACATAAAGTATGTACAGCTGTCAAAGTCCAAGGAAAAGGGAAATCAAATAAAGATAGGATGATTTTGTTGTACAATGTCAAACTTAAGTTGAAGAAGAAATAAAGACCTAACCATACCATAGATGAATCTAAAACAGATTTGGTGGATCGAGTTGAAAGATTGGAATCTGATGCCATGGTTTTGTTATAAATAAGATGATGATGATGTATTCAAACAAACAAACAAACAAATAAAAAAATTATAAATAAAAAAAGGATGTCTATTCAGTTAATTAATAACAGTAAGATAGATGTTCTATAAGTCCAATAAATATGATAAGGGGGAGGGTAAAAAAAAAAAAAAAAAAAAAAAAAGAAAAAGAAATAAAAAAAATTAGGGAGAACAGGTCCAAAAAAGCAATCTTCAACATTTTCAAACTCTGACAGAATTAGTTTGAATTTGATTGGATGAAAATGGGATTGTTATAAAATCCAAAAATAAGTAAAAAAAAATATTACATTATCGAAAAGCAAACTATGAAAAAAATGACTGTTCCTTTTTTTTTTTTTTTTTGCATCTCAGTCGAACTTAAAAAGGAAATCACCAAAGAGGGTAGTGGAGAGACCTCTTTGTTGATCAATACCCCAAACATTATTATTATATTTCTTTAATTCTTTATTTCTTTAAATTATAAATATAATTTTATAATATTTAATCATCATCATCATCATAATAGTTAAAATAAAATCATTTACACAATATTCATAATACACATATTATATATATAAAAATAAAAATATAAAAGAATGATTATTTTCTAATAGTCCATATGCAAAAATTCAAAATGGAGCTCTTGTTTGGTTGGGGGATGAGAAAAGGGAACATTCTAACTCAGTCATAGTTTTCAAGCGTGAATCACATGGTTATCACTGGTTACAGCAGAAAAAAAAAATATTATTTTATTATTATATTCTTTTATTCTTTTCTTTTCTTTTTTCTTATTTTTTCTTTTCTTCCTTTATTCTTTTTTTCATGTCCTCTTCCCTTCCACCCGTTCCTCCTTCTTATTATGAAAATTTCCTTGAAAGTTTGGCTCAAATTGTCTCCAAACTATTAACCGACAGAGAAACGGAAGCTGTCCTGACTTCTATTCGTTCTTTTCAAGAAAGATTAAAACGTCTAAGCAGGTATTATACTCTTTTGGTCAATTATTCTCAACTCATTCCTCTTCTCTTTTTTATAGTCAAAACCTCAGTCGTTTAAATTTAGAATTAACTCAAGCTCAGGTCAAACAACGTCATTATAAATGTCAACATGAAGGCAAAACTTGTACTCAGAACTGTACGCGTGGTTTTATCAAAGCTTATACTGTTGCTTTTGTTGTGAAGTATCTTATTGGTGTCTTACCTTTATTATTAACTGGAAAACTCTTCAAAAAGTAAGTAAACAATATTATTTTCTCTCTCTCTCTCTCTTTTTTTTTATTTATTTATTTATATTTATATCCTATTATATAGACCAAGTATGTTGAAACGCATGGCTGGAAAGTAAAGTAACAACAATTACAGAAAATGATGAAAAAAAAAACTGACCAAATGGTTTTTACCTTTTTTTTCTCAAATTAGAGATACGGCATTGTTTGCTTTATTCCTTAGTACATTCCTTAGTAGTTATAAGGGGATTCTTTGTGGGATGCGGCGATTACGTGGGACAAAAGAGGGTGGATCTGATCGATTGAATGCATTTGTAGCTGGAACAATAGCTGGTTTATCTTTAATGATTGATCCTGATAAACGACGTCGTCAATCAATGATGTTATACCTTTTAACACGGAGTCTTCAGTTTAGTGGGGCCTGGTTGATGACTCAATGGTCCAAATCAAGACAACAACGACGTCAACAAGCTTTTAATCGACTCAAAGAACAAGTGGATGCAAAAGGATTTGAACAAGATGAACCTCGTCAATTGACCTTACATCGATCCTTTGAAGATATACTTGCCAAAGGGTTAGAACACTATGCTGGTGCGCTTGTGATGATGCTTGCCAATGCACAAATCATTTATGCCTTTTTGTTTGATCGTGATACATTACCCAAGTCTTATTTTGCATTTTTATTGACTCATGCTGGTTGGAAAGGTGACTTTGGGAATATGGCTTTACCTCTTGTTTCTTCTATCTGTGACACTGTGACTCGAATGGATGTGGATCCTACCTCTTTACCTCATCGTATTCCTACTGATACTACCACCCGTGAATATATCTCTCAACATGTCAGTCCTAATGTCGCCACCATCATTCCTCACAATATTCGTCATTCTTTTACTCTATGTGCCTTGCAACATCCTTTAGATGATTCTTGTACTCGTAGCAAATTCACTTTGTTCCGTGATGAATATGGTCGTGCTTTGAAATTATATGTTCCTTTGAACGTCGTAAGTGTTTGAAAAAAAAAAAGAAAAAGAAAAAATGAATGAATGTAATCCATGGTATTCATCCTTTCCTTTTTTTTTTTTTTAGATCATGACTTTGGTATTTAGATATAATCAACTCAAATCAGAGTAAGTGAATAATAATAATTATAATAAAAAAAAAAAAGGAGAATCATTTAATCATAGACTCACAACTTTTTTTGAAATAGTCCAATCACTGTCTTCCGAAAATTCTTGAAATCTGCCACACGATCGTCTTTATTTTTGGCAATGTATGTCACTATGGGTTTTGCAACACCTTGTGCTGTACGTCCTTTCACAGGAAGAGAAAGTCGATGGATTTATTATTTACCAGGTTTGGTGGGTGGTAGTATGGTATTATTGGAAGCACATGGACGTCAATTAGGTAAAAAAAAAAAAGATCATTTCGTTAATATATATATACTCTTATTGATACCTTTTTTTGTTTTTTTTGATATTTAAGAACTTGGGCTTTATTGTCTTACAAGAGGTATGGAATCTTGGTGGCGATCCATGGTCAAGCGTGGTTATGTAAAGAATGTGCCTTATGGTGATACCCTTTTATTCATGTTATCTATGGGTGCTTTGATGACCATTTATCAAAATGATAAGAAAACCATTGCCTCTCATTATCTTAGTGTCATGACTCGATTCTTTGGTAACAATTAGAACTTTCAGTTTACGTTTAATCCTTTTTTTTTTTTATTATATTACTATTATTACTATCTTTGATATTTTATTTATTTATACATTGTATTCCTTATTATTCCTTCGTCCTTTATACACATCCATTTTATCTTTCATATCAATAAAGATATATTCAAATGTTCTTATACATGCTTCTTCTGGGAAGGTAATCGAATGATGATGATTGCACATGAAGTTGTATTGTAACATATTACTTGGACAATAGATGAAGATGAATGGAACAGAATGGACCTGACAGTACAAAAGAAACTAAATCATAATCCATAGCCAAAGTTACAAGTGGACCACTTTTTCTCTTTCTTTTTTATGTATACAGTTTCTCATTCACACCTTCTTATTTTTTCAAAAGTGCCATTGGCTAGTTTCCCCTATTAGCCCCATCTCCACAGAATCATAGCTGTAATACAGGGAACTTTCTTCTGTCGCACGAATACTATTTGCGCAGTTTGCTTTTATCCGTCCCTCCCGAAAAAAAAACTAGTATGATATAAATAATTTCCTTTTTGTTTTCTTTCTTTCCTTTTTCTTTTTTCCTTTTTTTTTTTTTGATCCTATTTTTTTTACCATGGCAAACGAAATTGAAACTTCACCTTTGTTACCAATAACATCTACCCATTTGTCAACAGATCAATCATCCTCACGAGAACCTACTAAAGAGGCTGATGTCCTGATAAAAAATGTGGGGCCTTATTATGAAGACCATCGTTCTTGGTTTATCCTGGTTAATATTTGGAGAGGTGTTCTAATCTCCTTAGCAGCCCACTTCACTTCTATCATTGCCTTGAGACTTGTACAAGTTTTGATACCGGATCAAAGTAAGAAAGTCCACTATATTTATATCATTTGACCATTTTTTTTCTTTCTTTCTTGTAATAGCTGGTCCACAACTCATTATATATATATTGCTGTTTTTTGTGTTCTATCCCATGTCGCTCTTACTTGTAGGGTCACTTAGCTTTCAACGTAGATTCTTTTGTCAGACCGTTTACAAACTTTATCGACATTGCTTTCCACGTCCAATCAATAAGTTTTTGGTCAATGAAATCATCCATCAATGAGTTTATAGTTACTGGGTAAACGTCCTTAAATAAACCTACATTTCAAGCTGATGCGGTGTTTTAATAGAGATTCATGCAAATAAGTAACATGTTACTCATCCCTTTTATGATACAGATATAATACATTGATCCTTTTTTTTTGAAATCACATTTAAGAAGAGGGGATAAATATCAATGATATACTTTTTTTTTATAGTGAATATTTATATATACATAAAGAGAAAATTGAAAATGCTCATTGTCAATAAGGGTCGTACCATGTGGTAAGTTTTATCACCCGAACTATTTTTGGTTATTAAAAAAATAATGTGTTTTGATTGGCTTTTTTTTGATTCCATACAAAAGAAGATAGTGAAGCGAAAAAATTAAAACACAGTTCATTGTTTTTATTTTTTGTCTCTCACATTTTTTTTTTCGCTTTCCTTTTCTCTTTTCCATTTCTTTTTCAGCTTTATTGTATGACCAGCCTTACAAAGTTTGAAACAGGTCATGAAGATCTAGTACATGGCATAGAATATGACTATTATGGAAAAAGACTAGTAACTTGTTCATCGGATCAAAAACTTAAAGTATGGGACTTTGTAGAAACACCCGAGGTCGCGGTATGGGAACTGAACGATGCTTGGAAGGCTCACGATGGTTCTGTTATGAAGGCTTTATGGGCTCCTCCTGAATATGGTCAAATCATTGCAAGTTGTTCATTTGATAGAACAGTCAAGATTTGGGAAGAACAACCTGTAGGTAAAGTAGATACATGATCGTTTTTTTTTTTTTATTATCTACCAACTTTTTTTTTTCTTTACTCATATATTTGGATATATATATATTTAGAATCCAAGAATTCTCAACGTAGATGGTCTGAAAGATTTCGATTAGTGGAATCTAAAGGTGCCGTATTGGACATTGCTTTTTCGCCCATGCAAGGAGCTTTACGACTGGTAATAGAATAAGTAGTGTGTGAAAACTTTGATTCTAACTTTTTATTTTGTTCTTTATAGGCTTCTTGTTCAGCGGATGGAGTTATTCGAATTTATGAAGCGTTGGAACCTACTAACTTGACACAATGGTCTCAAATGGAGGAATTTACTATAGATATGGGTAAAGGTAGTTCATCATCCGCCATGACCACTCCAGCTCTCACCAGCGTAGCACCTACATCGTCTTTATTATCTCAACAACAACAATTACAACAACATCAACTTCATGAACAACTTCAACTTCAACAAATACAGCAAGGAAATTTAGAACCATTCCAACAACAACAGAAGAAACAACTACAGCAACAACAATTACAATTACCACAGCAATTGCAACAATTACAATTACAGCATCAACAATCATCTTCATCATCACCAAGCTCACAACAGGGTGATCATCAATCTATAGGCAACAGCAAGGATCAGGAACAACAGTCATATCTATCACAATCTCAATTACAGCGACAACAGCAACAACAGCAATATGAACAGCAGCAACAAGAACAACAACAGCAAGAACAACAGAATATGTCAGGTTCAAGACTACATCCACCTCATCTTGGTAATCTAAGCTCACCGCCCTCCAATCTTCAACAACATCTTCCATTACAAACGCCAAATTCAAGTTCAAGTGGTGGCAGCAATTCCATGGATACCCCTCAGTTACCTTTTGGAACCCATCTTCCTGCGACACCCGGCATCCCTCCTCCTATGACATTACCAGGTGTTGCTCCAAGTCTGACGATGTCTTCTTTGGATCAACATCAACCACTGGAATCTGAACATCATCAACACCGACCTATCGATATTGAAAGTGGATATTGTATTCATTGGTGTCCCAATCGAACATCTCATCCAATGATGGTAGTTGGCTTAGGAAAAGAATATGGTGCAAAGGTAATACATTTGAATCTGGTAGTTTTTTTTTTGATTTTTGTTAATATGTATATATCTATCTACACTATGGATAGATCTTTAAACATGATGGACATAATCGATGGTATCCTGGTGAATTATTATTTGGACATACAAATCAAGTCAATGATGTGAGCTGGGCACCTAGTATGGGCAGGTAAAATATAATGATATATCAGAATAGAATAAAAAGATTGGGGACTGATGATTTCCTTCATATTTTAACTATTAGATCATATCAATTGATTGCTACTGCATGCAAGGATCATTATGTACGGATATTCAAATTGACAGATACCATGGCATTAAAGGATGGAACTAGAGTGAACGTACTCAGCAAGCAATCATCCACCACTAAATCAAGTGGTAACTTTCATGTGGAAATGGTGGCTGAATTCGGTCAACATCAAGCAGAGGTAATACCAAAAAAAAAAAAAAATGGAGATCTGTACTGGTAGTCAAGGATCATATAAATAAATCTTTATTTTTTAATGAGTAGGTATGGCGTGTTGAATGGAATATCATGGGTACCATTCTCTCTTCTTCCGGTAGTGATGGTACAGTTAGATTATGGAAAGCAGGATATGATGGTCAATGGCGTGAAATGGCCGTGATTAATACTTCTAATCAACAAAAATCAGTATAGTCTTCCTTAGAATAATTTTAGTTTATTTATACTTTCAATAAAAATCAATCTTTTTATTTATCATTAACGGATACAAATGAATTAACAGAATTTTATTCGACTCATCAAGACGAAATATGAATCAAACATGGGGTTCCATTCGCATATTGGTGTCATATATATATATATATGGATACAAAAACAAGTGTAAATAAACCATCATCATCATCCTATTTTATGGACGTAAATTCTATTTCTTTATTAACTATAGGCACAAGCTAAATTAATAAACCAAAGTATATTGACTTGACAAGTCTCACATACCAAAAAGAAACCTGTTTGGTATCATTTCCTTTCCATTCTGTCCAATAACCACAGAAGACCATCAAGTAGTACCTACTGCATATGTTAAAAATCATATTAGCTGAGGAATATCACGGCGATGGTTCTTTCGTGATCTTACCAATAATTGCCACCAGCTTGTTGCGCCATAGATCTTCCAGTTGTAAGTCATCACGTTCGGTCTATACCTCGTAAATACCCTTTGTTCCTTTTCCATCCCAGTTGCGTCAATACGATCGAAGTATCTTACCATCCAAAAGGATGTCTTTGTTTAATATTGCCGGTGATCTAATCGTATCTTTTCTTCCCAAAAAAAAAGAAGGCGTAAATATCATCCTTCGTTCCAACCCATCGAGATATGCCACCGTACATACTTGCATTACCTTCAAAATTTTTCAATGATGCCATCCCATACGTTATTTGGACAATTCTTTTGTTCCCTTGTAACACTACAGATACGCCAAGAGGTATGATCCCGTTTGTATTGTTACCTGATATCATTGTACTGAATAATATAGTTGGAATTCGTTGTTGTTGCTGTAAGTGAAACAAAAAAAAAAGTAGAACAGGATTTCCAGTGGTAACAAGAGCATGAATAAAGTTCATAACAGCACCATGAGTAACCATTATCAAACCAGGACCTTGAGATAACAGCAAGAAGGAATACGCCTCCTACCAAAAACTAGAAGAGTTAATTATAACGCGTGTACCATTCAATCTGGGAATAAAAAGCCTGACTTTTTACACCTTCTTTTTTCTCGAATTACTTTTTACCTTGATTACCCCTTCTGTATTCTATCCTTCTGCACGCTTGTCATTAAACCAATCGAAGATGTGATAACATGAGAATGTATGCCATTAGTCACCATATGAACGGACTGTAAAAAAAAAAGTTGATATCATACTGCTATCGCTGTTTCATCAAAGGGTAGATTTAAAAAAAAATAAAAAAAATAAAAAAAAAAGTGGAAGAAAGAGGAAAAAAATAGAGTCGGGAAAAAATTACTACTTTTAAATATTCAAGCGCTGATCTTGATGTATAGCCCAAAAATAGAAATTAAAAAAAAATACACTACTTGATTTATTGATATATAAGACTACCATCATCATCACCATATTTTTTTACTACCCTATTGATATGATGATACAAAACAACATAAAGTTTATTAACTTAATAAACGGAAAAGACGTAATCCTTGTTGACATGGACCTGTCGAGACAATCGCTCGTCATCCATATCAAACGAACACAATATCCAAACATTCTTGGTGATGCTGCCAAAAAGTTGAATCACCAAGTCCTCATATAGATCAGTGATGTCGCTGTCATCATCAGCATAAAATGATGAGATTGTCGCAAACTTGAAAGACTCATCCATACGTTCAAAACCAAGCTCCTTGAGTACTCTATTATACTCTTTTACCTCCTCCTGCAATAATGAATCCATCGGATGTATGTAGTACTTTTTAGGCCGCAAGTGAAGACACGGACCTTGATAATCTCCACACTTGCTATTAGATTCAAACTGGATGGCGTCGCTAAAATCAAAATTGAACTCGGATGAACGGAGAGAAGACACATAGGTAAAATAATGGATGGTATCAGGGTCAAATTTAGACACAAAAGTAGGCAAGAGAGTTTGTATTTCTTTAGAGCAACCTTGAAGCAAATAAAGCTTGTCTTCCATGTCTAGGATTTCATACAACTTCAATTTGACGGATTTCATATCTGATATGTTCCAGCTAGAGATGGTATCCTTGGATCTTTTGATCTTGTCGTACTTTGATGATAAAGGTAGTATGGCATGGAATCGATCTTCGTTTTTGGTGGCTCGCGAGTTGAGCATCATGTCTAGAAATGTGCGTTTGACAGTATTGGACATGATAGAGTTGTGGTAGTCCCCCAATACTCGAAAATACCAATAGTCTGGGATATCAGGATACAATTCATCTGAACGATTAAAATTCAATGTAAAGAAAGGTTCGCCATAAAAATCATCTTCTTTGTCGAGATGGATAAACCAGTATTTCATTTTCCCTTTGTTCTGTTCCTTGGCAATACTATATTCACTGATGACCCATGCTCGATTGGACCAATCTCGAAATAAACCTTCTAGGTAATAGATGACATCCTTTATTCGTTCTTGTCTATTTTCTTCCAATAGTTTTTCCGTGATTGTCCTGTACATAGTTATCCAGTGTTGTAGATTATGATCATCATTATGATTTTGCTTGGATAGAATATCCCAGGCCTCAATTTCTTTATCCTCAGAATCCAATAAAAACTATAATAATAATAAAAGTAATAAAAAAAAAGATATAAGTAAATTCTATTTAACCATCAATCGTTCTACTTACTCTCCCAACTTTTAATTTCTTTTTATATTCCTGTCGAGTGTCATCAGATGGATTTTTCAGTCTATATCTCCAATCTTCATCAAGTCGATGCAGCTGTTGGATATTTTCATGGATAAAATGGTAAATGTACCACCGATGTTTGTGAACTTGTTCATACATCCTTTCATTTGAATCGCTGATCGTGATCAATGAATACTTGTGTAGATCAGGCACAGCAACAATATATGTCGCATTTTTGTAGATATCAGTCATCCGATAGATGGTAGCTTTTTTACGTTGATCATTGCCCTGGTCGACACAGATAGCATCCACCCATACGTATTTAACATCTTTCAAGTCAGGTTCATGGAGCATGCGCCTGCACAAGGCATAAAAATCATACAAATGAAAAGAAATAACGTGGGCATAATAATCATCAGTGGCTGGTACATATTGCTCGTCTAGCTCTCCCCATCGATATGACAAAGCGATATAGTCCACTGTCTGCTCACCTAAGATCTCCATTTTTTCGCAGTAAACACGCCCCTGTTCAGCCGTTTTTCTAATATCTACTAGAATAATGTCGAACGGACCTTGATCATCCGAGAAATCAATGTCGTCAATTTGAAGAGATTCTTCTATGATATATCCATTGAATATAGACAACTGTAAGCATAGGAATGCATTTTCTTTTTTTTTTTTTTTAGCAAACCCTCCAGTAGCAACCATTTTATTTTTTTTAATTTTACTTTATACACTCTTACCTTCGTCTTCATCACATGAGTAATAAATCGATGAAATGTCATCTTCTTCAATGAGAGTCATCGATACATAGAAACACCACGGTAAAAGAGAAGTATCATCCTATCACTTGCACTCGTTAACATATAATTTTATTTCTTTTTTTTTTTTTTTTTTTGTTTGTCTTACACTTCTAATCTTTTGTGCTACGGATATCTTCGCTAAGCCTATTGTGTAAACCACCTTCAGAAAAGCCTAAACTAAGACTATACGTATTCCTGGAAAAGAGTATATGCGAAGGATTCATTTTATTGTGATCAATGATGAGGATAATAAAGAAGGAACAGAATAATGCAGATCTGAAAGAAGACGAAGAAAATTCCCCTGAAGTTCATGATTGGTCAATCTTCCATACTGATCAAAACAGAACATCACATCAACCAATAAAACATTTAAACTTGATTCCCAAAAACTCCAAAAAAGTGTCATAAAGTTTATTTCATACAAAACATGACTAAAATAAGATAAAACCAATAACTAAGCCAGTCATCAAAAGTATTCTGGGACGATTTGAATTGGTACTTGTTTTCCTAGTGAAGAATATAAAAATAAGTACGACTTTCCATACCATGATGTTGATCCGCACACTTACAAACTAATTGCATTCGCCAAGCCTTGATCCATCTTGTGGTACATTGAGATTCCTATTGACAACCACCATCCCTTTGTGCCTTTTCCAAGTTTGCCCTTTTTGTTTCTGTTCCACTTCAAGACAATACTGCATCCACATGGTAATCAAGAGCCTTTTTCCATCCAGTAAACCAATTTTCGCATTTGTTATCGTTGATAATCCTATCCTGTTGACTTTTTGAAACTAAAAAAAAGAAAAAAAAAAGTTGAAAAATGAGTACAAAAGAAGAATGGCAATATGGTCTCTCTATTTTTTTTTTTAAGCATATCATCTACCACACTTGCAATAAAAATCCACAAATTGTCGCCAATATTCGGGCTAATTTTACTTTCGCTTTGTTGTCGTTTCCACATCAGTGCCGTTGAATATTGTTATCTTTTATACTATCGCGAGAGGCTATTTGATAAAATAAATAAGATATATATGAGCTTTAATAATACTCTGATCCCAATCCATCCAAAACTATACTACTTACTTTTACGATAAAATAGGACCAGGGAGTACTTGTATACACGTTCTTGCAGAAACCTCCTTTCCAATACTAAGTAGCAGCTGGTTCACATTTCGATATTGAATACTTCCTCTTAAAAATAGATCAAAACCGTTGCTTGACAGATACCTAACACATAAAAAAAAATTAGGATTCAAGTAAGCACACCACCATCAACCTCTTCGTGGAATATATCAATGACTAATGTAAAAAACCCTTGTCGACTTTATTACCTTGAAACCAAGCAAGAAGAAAAGAAAGGTCGTGTCAGCACCATGAGTAACCTATATCGAACCAAGAACATGAGATAGCAGCAAGAATGAAACTGTCTTTTATTGAATTAAGAAGTGGCTACCAATGAACTACAAAGAGAAGAGTTAATCCCAACGCGTATGTCATTCAACCTTGGAATAAAAAGTTTATCTTTCTGCATCTTCCCCCTTTTTTTTTTTTTTTTTTTTTTTTTTTTTTTGGATTATCTTGATTACCCTTCTGTACTCTATATTCATTTGCCCATACCAACGGACTGTAAAAATACCTTTGATATCATATTGCTGTCGCTGTTTCATCAAAGTGTAGATTTGAAAAAATAAAATAAAAAAAATTGGGTAAGAAAGAGGAAGAAAAATTGAAAATGGAAAAAATTACAAGCTTTAAATAGTCAAACGCTTGCCTTTATGCATAAACCAAAAACAGAAATTAAAAAAAAATATACAACTTTAAACTTGATTTATTAAAATACTATTTGAAAAACTACTTTTATTATCATCACTCTACTTTTTCGTATGCCTTTCTTCATACAATGATCCAACAAACTCTATATAGCTTTATCAATAAACTCGAAAGACGTAATCCTTGTTGTAATGAGACCATCGAGGCCGTCTCTTATCTTGCCTATCAAGAGGACACACTATCCAAACATTCTTGTCCATGCTGCCAAAAAGTGGAATCACCAAGTCCTTGTACGAAGCACCAGTGATATCGACCTCGTCATTAGAGCAAAAGGACGAGATTGTCACAAACTTGAAGGATGCATCCAGGGTTTCAATGCCAAGCTCCTTGATGACTCTACTGTATCGTTTTACCTCGTCCCTGTCCTGTAATAGTGAACCAAAGTGCTCATGTACGTAGTACTTTATAGGCCGCAAGTGAAGACATGGGCCACGATAGTTCCCACAATGACTGAATCCAAAGTGGATGGCGGATGGATCACTAAGATCAAAATTGATCATCATCAACCTGAAGGAAACGACACTGGCAAAAAGACGGAATGTATCCGGGCAAGAATTCGATGTCGATGCAAAGGTGGGCAAGAGGGTATGTGATTCTCTGGCGCAAGATAAAAGCAATTGAAGCTTGTCCTCTGTGTCTAAGATTTCATACAACTTCAATTTGACGGATTTCATATTGGATATATGCCAACGAGAGATGGTATCCTTGGATGTTTTGATCTTGTGATATTTTGGTGATAAGGGTAAGATGGCATGGAACCTATCTTCATTTTTGGTGGCTCGAGAGTTCAATATCATCTCTAGAAATGGCCGCTTGACCGTGCTCTCTATCATCATATTGTGGTACTGCTTAAAATAATCAAAACACCAATGAAACCGATCATAGCTATAGCTCTCATGTGGCTGATGAAAATCTAATGTAAAAAAAGGCTTCCCATAAAAATCATCTTCCTTATCGAGATGAATAAACCAGTATTTCATTTCTCCATCATTCTTTTCTTTGGCAATGCTGTATTCACTGATGACCCATGCTCGATTTGCCCAATCTCGAAATAAATCTTGCAAGTGATGGATGGCATCCCGTATCCTTTCTTGTCTGTTCTCTTCCAATAGTTTTTCTGTGATCGTCTTATACTTTGTTATCCACTCTTGTTGGTTGTGATCATCCTTATCCTTAGGATCTTCTTTGGATAGTATATCCCAAGCTTCGATTTCTTTCTCTTCAGAATCCAATAGAAACTATATATCATTTTTTTTTTTAAAAAAAAAAAACAAAAAAAAAAAAAACGAGATGAATATCATCTATCCATCCATACATCCACTTACTCTTCCACGTCTTATTTTCATATTATAAGCTTGCCGTGTATCATCAGATGGGTTGTTTAGCATATACCTCCAATCATCATCAAGTCGGTACAGATCTTCAATGTTTTCATGTATAAAATGGTAAATATACCATCTATTATTTTGGACTTGTTCATACATCCTTTTATCGGAGTTACTGACGGTGATCAACGATTCCTTGTGTAAATCAGGTACGGCAACAATATATGTCGCGTTTAGGTAGATATCAGTCATCCGATAGATGATAGCCTTTTTACGATGATCATCGCCTTGATCGATACAAATGGCATCCACCCATACATATTTGATCTCCTTCAAATCAGGTTCATTGAGCATACGCCTGCACAGACGATAAAAATCATCCAAATGAAAGGAGGTGATTTGGGCATAATAATCATCGGTGGCTGGTACAAATTGCTCGTCTAGTTCTCCCCATCGATATGACAAAGCGATATAATCCACTAGTAGCCCACCTAAGAGCTCTACTTCCTCACAGCACACTCGGTTTTCTTCAGCCGTTTTTTGGATATCTACAAGGACAATATTGAAAGGTTCTTTTTCGTTTGGTTTAAACCATTTGCTAATTTCTATTGATGAACATAATGTAAAAAAAAAGGATGAGCGTGCATATATGGAGAGAAATAATACTTGTACCATATATGTTTGATCTCCAAATGTCAGTGAGGGTCATTACTTTTCAAAAAAAAAGCTTAAACTCAACGTTGAAGGGGGAAGAATATCACCCAACTCACTTTTTTTTTTTTTTTTTTTGTTTTTGTGCGTGTATGTTTGTTGCACCAATACAGACACTAACATCGACACCATGTTACACATCTCAGCCGAGAAGATCCGAAGTTGGTAATTTTCATTTTGATTATAAGTAAGGATAAACATGGTTTATTCGATCGATTTTTTTTTTTTAAAAAAAAAAAAAGGATGACAAAGAAGAGGCAAAAAAATAATAATAATAAAAAGGGATGATGATGGAGTGTATGTGTATGAAAGTAGTAATGTACAACTAAACTATAAGATGATGATGAAAAAGAGGGAGAGAAATCTATGCAAAGACATTCTTGTTACTGAGTTCAGTTTCTTCACCTTCTGCTTCCATGAGTCTTGTTTGACGTTGCTTGATGTTGGCTTGTCGAATGGCATACTTTTGATTGTGACTTTTACGGTTGGCAGCTCGAATCTTTACACATAAAAAAAAAAAAAGAATCATCAAGGATCAATCACTCTCATTCTCTTATATATATATATTATAATCTGACTTACATAGTTGGGATGGACAAATTCAGGGTTTTCAAAGACAGTAGGGCCACCAAAAGAACCATCAAAGATACGAATGACAGTCAAACAAAATCGAGGACCAATTTCCACCAAAGACAGATCATTCTTCTTATCCTCTAATGAAAAATTGGGAGTATTTTGTGGGGTCTTTTCCAAGATTTGATAGTTGCGGAACCAAATACGATTATCGACAATAGAGAAAGACAAGACGTGATCCACAAAAGGTTTGCTGCGACGACTTCCTTTGGGTACGTTGAATACTTGTCCTAATAATTCCTTCAATAATTGCCAATGAGGTTCACTGTCAAAGTTCTTGTCGAATGATAACACGTGGCGTGATCCTTTCAAACAATTGCCGGTCATCTTTAATTCATCCATCGTGTGTACTATGGTGAATAGAAATAAGTTAGTTAGAAATATAGAAAAAAACGGTCGATCTTCTATTAATACTTTACAATTTTGAACATGGAATTTGACAGAAGGACCATTAGGAGTCTTGGACATCCACAAGTAGAGATCTTGACGTTTACGGATTTCGAAAAAAATGGCGTTATTGCAGTTGTTGAGTTCAGCGAGTTCGTTCAATAGGTACAGATCAGACTTGGTATCGAGTTTAGCATCTTTTTTGGAATGAGGCAAGAAATTTTCCAAATCGGTCAACAAATGACGGTGACTATAGATAAATAAGAAATAATTTTATTAGATTAGATCTAAAAATATTGATAATATCTTTTTTTTTCGACTTTACCGGTATGTAATGCCTCTAGAAGACAATAACATGACACGTTGTTTATTGATACGTTTATCTTTGATCTTTTTATCAGTTGATCGTTGTGTAGCTTCTTCAGCAGCTTTGAATCGAGTAGACATGATTATTGTATAATGTTGTATGAGTGACAAAAAAAAAAAAAAAATGGAAAAAGAAAAGAAGAAAAAAAAAGAAGGGACCTATAAAAAAAGTGTGAAAGAAAAAATCAAGTGGCTTGTGCGGAGTTTATTGGGTATGGTAAGCAAAAGAGTTCCAATGCATGGTGAATATTATACAAAATATGATGATAATAATATCTATCCTAAAAGGTAGAACATGATAGTGATATTACTAAAAAAAAAAAAAAAAGGAAAACTAAAATAAAAAGGTACTAAGTATGTAAGTTGGTAGTTGACGTTCTTTGTGATGACGAAGAACCTTGATGCTTTTGTAAATCCTTAATAACCGCCTATAAGGTGCCAAAATGAAGTCAATTTTACACAGTTTTACCTTCTTTATATCAAAAGAATACTTACAGCTAATGCTTCGGGGTTAACACCTTTTTCACATAAAGAAATACATAAGGCCAAAGTTTCTCTATCTAGTTTAGTATTCAGGATGGAGGACATTTCATGTAAAACTAAAAAAAGAATGTAATAAGTGAGCATATATTGATATATATATATACAGATATATATAACTTACTGTCAATAGTTTCTTTTACTTCAATAGAATTCGAGTTTGAAGACATCATTGTATATAAAAAGATAAATAATAGGAGAAAAAAAAGGGAAAGAAAAGGAAAAAGATGTGGAGGATCACGAAAAATGAAACAATGTAGCCTGAGTCGGAGTCCCTTTCCCCAACACATAACAAATCTTTCTCTCGACCTTTTTTTTTTTGGAATGGTATTCGGTCAATAAGGCATTATTGTTTATTTTCTTTTCTTTTCTTTTTTCTTTTCTTTCTTTTTTCTTTCGTCTTTATTTCTTCTATATCCTTAACATCATGCCTATTGCTAAAATATCACCTTCTATGCTTTCTTCTGACTTTGCCAATTTGGCTGCTGAAGCAAAAAGAATGACAAAGAATGGGGCTGACTGGTTACATCTCGGTAAACTGACAAAATTTACTTTCCTTCTACATTGAATTCACCTTTTTTTTTTCTTTTTAACTTTCATTTATTTATTAGATGTTATGGATGGGTAAGTCAAGAAAAGAAAACAACAAAAAAAAAAAAAAAACAGAACTGTATCATGGCACGTGGTTACTTTTTTTTTTTTTTTTTTTTTTTTTATCTGATATGAAATGTTTAATGAATTTTATATATATATATATATATATATATATATATTTTAGTCATTTCGTCCCCAATCTTACTTTGGGTGCACCTATCATTCAAGCTATTCGACCTCATACTGAAGCTTATTTTGGTACTACTTGTTATTATTCTTCACCAATGAAAAGTCCAATTAATTTTCCTTTTTTTAATGTATAGATTGTCATATGATGGTATCTAATCCTAGTCAATGGGTGGATGATATTGCTAAAGCGGGTGGACAAATGTATACTTTTCATATTGAAGCAACCAAAGAACCATTGGCTCTTATTCAACAAATTCATGATGCAGGTATGCAAGCAGGTGTGGCGATTAAACCTGGCACTTCAACGGATAGTGTGATTGGTGCGGTGGCTGAGCAAGCTGATATGATATTGGTGATGACGGTAGAACCTGGTTTTGGTGGTCAACGATTTATGGCCCAATGTATGCCCAAGGTAAAACAATTACGTGAACTTTATCCTAATCTGGATATTGAAGTGGATGGTGGTCTGGCTATGGAAACAATTGATGTATCTGCTGAAGCTGGTGCTAATGTGATTGTTGCTGGTACTGGGATTTTTAAGGCTGAAGATCCTGCCAAGGTGATTAGTATTTTTAGAAACAAGGTGAATGAAGCTCAAAAACAATGGTTGAACTAATAGAGATAGTATATATTATATAAATGTAGATTATTATTTTATTATATATTTGATGTTACCATAGTAACCATGTTTTGTTAGATTCTTTCTTATCTTTAGTTTTTTTTTTTAAGTTGTATACATATTGAAATAAAGGAAAAAAATAAAAAGAAAAGGAATATCATAGTTTTTAATTTCCCTTTTATACATTGGTTTTAGTTACACAGGCCCTTTCTTAATCTTCCATTTTGCCGGTGATGTGATTTTCTTTTGACTATAAAAAACGAACTAAGCGGAGAGCTAACCTAGTGGATGAGAAGGATCGACAAGATTGGAAGATCCCTGCTTATAGATAATGATGATGATGATAATTATTTTGAAAATGAAAGAATGACAGTAAAAAAAAAAAGAGTCAATATCGATATACAAAAAGGGGAACCAATATATGAAAAAAATTCCTCTCAGACAAAAAAAAAAAAAAAAAAAATAAGGAGACTTGACTTTATATTTTTCTATTTTTTTTTTTTGACCTTTTTGCTGATTTCCAAAATTAGTTAATAGAAAAAAAAAGAACCATATAATAAATTTTGAAACCATTTAGACTAGTTTTGACCACTCTTTTTTCTCTCTTTCTTTTCTTTTCTTTTCTTCATCTTACATTATTCATTTTCATTAAAAAAAAAAAAAAGACATGTATCCGTTTCGACGTATTCAAGTCTTTCTTTTAGCTATCATTGTACTTGGTATGACAGGTTTTCTATACCGATGGCATTCTTTACATGATCCTTCAAAATGGCTTTTACCAACAATGTATGATAAGGATGATAATAAAGATCTTGTATTAAAACGACAACAAATTGATGAAAAATATTGTGGTGGACCTTGTCGTTTTATATTACCACTTTTTATTATGGAACAAGGTAAATAATAAATAAACAACAAATATGGATCATCACTTATTTATTATTATTATTAATAGAATCAAAAGCTCAAATGCATTTTCGACAATTAGCATTCATGTCAGGATTGGTGAATCGTACCGTAGTTTTACCTAACGTTGGAGGTAGTCGATTAGGTGCTTGTTTAGAAAATGATTTTGAATTTTATTATTCTCGATCATGGGCTATCAATAATCAAGAACATTTTCAACATATCACTATGTCTGATTTTAAACAATGGCTTTTGGAACGACATGCCATCGATCGTCCTGCTACTTCTCAATCTATGCATATCCATGTCAACTTACGTGGTCACGCCGTTGAACCTGAAAATTGCTTTGCTTCTCAACAATTACTCAACATGAACGGTTTACCAGAACGACGACTTTATTTGAATGAAACTGCTAATCCTCTTAGACGACTTTATTATGAAGATGCTGTCAAAGACTTTTTCTTGGGAATTTATCGTGATTCTGATACTGGGGAAAGTGTTCAAGATGAAATCACTGATAAAATTGAAGTACTTGGGGTTTATTATGATCGAAGGTATAAAATATCATTATTATTAATGACTCAAATTGGATTAATTATCCTTCTTTTTCCTTTTTTTTTTTTTTTTTTTTTTTTTTTTAGATTTCCTTTTATCCACAACCCAGCAGCAGAAACACCAATACCCTATAGTGAACAAGTCATATCGGAAGCAGACAAGATTGCTAATACCTTATCACCTTATTGGGCTGTCCATTGGCGTACAGAAAGAGTAGAACCAGCATCCAATCTAGTGGAATGTGCTCATACTTTGGTCGATTATTTCAACACCCGTGCACCACTTATGTCATCTCTCAATAATAGCTCAGCAGAATCAACAACGGATAATCAACAACCCACTTTATTCCTATTGACGGATTATCCACATGTATTTGACGAACAAGATGTAGATGATGCGATTGCCAACAATGGAACGAATCCCAAGATGCGACCAGCTTCAGCATCCTTTTCACCACATAGTCTTACCATTCATCATCATCTTGCTATGCAATATGTTTATCAACATCTACAAGTACATGTCACTCATTTGGATGAACAAAATGGATCATCATCATCATCATCACCTGCAAATTGGACTGTGTTACCTATTGGATATGATATTGCTCGACAGGATCCAGGTTGGTTGGGGATTTTGGATAAATTATTAGCAATGCGGGCCGATGGTTTCTTAGCTGGTGCTCCAGGGGTTTGTGGACGGAAAAGCAGCTTTACCAATCAAATTATGAATGAACGTCTGGACCATCCTCGTACCAATGTCATTGATTATTTTGATTTACCGAATTCCTCTCAGCAACAACAATAACAAATGAATCAGCATCTTTTTTTTTTTTTTTTGGGACAAAAGGAAAAAATGGTTATTCTTGTGGTTTTATTCTTATATGATTGTTTTTTTTTGTGTGTAGTTTTATATCTATATCCTTCCTCCCTTTGTACAGTATGGTCTTCATCTTTTTTATATATGTATATCTTTTTTTTTTTATATATCAAAAGGAAAAGACAATAAAAACCTTATTTTATTATTGATTGTTACAAATATTTGTGTTCATCAAAATGCCAAGACATCCATTTATTTGATTAATTTAGTTAAAATAGTAAATAACTCATCCGGGTTTGAAAAAAAAGGTGAATGAGCAGAATCTATTTCGATGACATTGTTGATTTTGTTTTTATACATCATTTCTTGTGATTCGGGAGGAATAGCTTTATCGTGTAAAGCCTTGATATAATATTTGTCGATATGGTCAATCACACCCTGGACTTTGAATTTTTCAGATTGGGGACCAAGGTATTGTTTGGTGACATTGGCCTTTGCAAACTGGATATCATCCTCATCACAATCCTTATAGAATGCATCCACCATATCATCCTCATCAATCCCTAAATAGATCTCGTCTTTCACATAGAATGCTCCTTTGGTGGGGATGTTGGCCGATACCAGAGTCTGACCATCTTGTAAATAAAACGCCGCCAAGTACACAACACAATGGATCTTGTCAGGAATTCTTTCTGCTACCATGGTGGCTGTCAACCCACCCAGACTATGGCCAACCAGGATGACTTTTTCTTCTGGCTTTGTCTGTTCATCAATCACTGAGATCGTCCTTTTTGCATAATTGTCCAACGTAATTTCTTCTATAGGAGTATCATCGTTTTTTCCGTTGCCAGGGAGATCAAATGTAATAGTACGGTAGTTTGCTTTTTTAAAGAGAGGGATTAGTTTTCTTTCAAAACACCATCCTCCATGCATGGCACCATGAATAAAAACATAGGTATAAGTGTTCGTCATAGTGATGATCAATTGTATGAGTCCTTTTTTTTTTTTCTTAAAGAAGTTGCTTATGGTTTGCATATATATATATATATATTTGTGTGTGTGTTTAGACTCAGTTTATCCGCAAAGCCAAAAGCTACGGAATATGGAAACTATTTATACTCTAAAAAAGGTATATGACAGAATGGTACAGCGAATAAATGCAAGCTACATCATCTCAGCCCACGGCTTAGTTTGTATTTATGGAGACATATGAGTCAAATTCTTGAGAGATGACAACTTTTCTTTTTTTTTTTTTTTGGTGATGATCCGTGTTACTACATTTCTTTTGACAGGGATTGATCAAGAATCACCTGGTTGTTCTTTTCCTTCAATTCCCCCTGTTGTTCTTCAGAGAAGAGAGAGGGAGTTCAGAAAGTTTTTTTAGAAAAAAAAGCTCATGCAAGGCACGAACGATCATCCTTTTGCATAAGACAGATGTTGTTACCATCATCATCATCTATGATTTGTTGTTTCAAGTGGATGACTTACATCACCTATAGGCATCAGCATTGAAAGAACATACAAAGCAAGTTATAAAATATCATCCTCATCCATGGATCCATCGTCACCTAATACACATCCTATCCATCATGATCATCGTAAAATGAATACAGAGAGTAAAATGTATATATATATAAAATGTGTATGTTTATTGAAATAATAATAAAAAAAAGTAATATAGATAATCAACAAAAGCAACATATCTAATCACTTCAGAGAGATAGAGGGAAAAAATATATATATAAAATAAAACAAAACATATATAACAAAAAAAAAAAAAGGACTATCTATCTAAATAATCTAATCTTGACTTAAACCAATCAATTCTTTTCCCATCTTCTTGTCCAATCGACATACAGGATATTCCTTGATCATACTAATGTTCACCTTATGACCAAGCAAATCACGAATGTTGTTGATACCATATTTTACCATGGTAGGACGTTCCAAACCAAGACCCCATGCAACTACACGTACATCAGAAGGTAAACCAAGAGGTTCTAACATTTCAGGACGGAAAAGACCGCTGTTACCTAATCATTACAAAAAAAAAAAAAAAAAGAAAGGTCAGTATACCTATATATATAATAATAAATGCCATCTTACCAATTTCTACCCATTTCTTCAATCCTTCGTGATAAGAGAAAATTTCCATGCTTGGTTCGGTATAAGGGTTATAAGTAGGTTTGAAGCGAATCTTATCCATACCCATTTTTTTGAAAAAGACATCCATAAAGCCGATAAGGTTACCAAGTGTCAGGTTCTTGTCAGCAATCACACCTTCGATTTGATGGAATTCAGCCAAATGAGTAGCATCTACAGATTCATTACGGAACACTCGATCAATGGAGAAATATTTTGCAGGTTTGAAGAATCCTTGTGCCTTTGTTTGTTCTGCCAGTTTGTAAAGCATATAAGAACTGACAGCTGTGGTGTGAGTACGTAATAACATCTTGCCAGCATCATCTTCCTTCCATTTATAATTATAACCAATAGATCCAGTATCACCACCAGTTTCATGTGTATTCTTGATCTTTTCCATTAATTCTCGAGGGAAACGATCAGTTGTAGCAGGATCTAATCAATAATCCCTATAAGTATTCAATAAATAAATAAATAATTATTATTTACCTTTCAAAAAGAATGTATCATGAGCATCACGAGCAGGATGTTGTTGAGGTTGGAAAAGAGCATCGAAATTCCAGAAACTAGATTCAGCAAAACAGTTGGTTGGCATTTCTTCAAAACCCATTTCAAAGAAGATTTCGCGGAATTCCTGTCGTACTTTCATAAGAGGATGAAGATGACCACCATTAGGATGAACACCAGCAGCATCAAAGTTATATTTCTTGAATGAAGCAGTCTTCCATTCACCACTATAAATAAAATTTCATCAATCTATTTATTCCTTCCCTTACTTTTATATGTTTACCTTTGTAACATTTCATAAGTGATATCAGTAGCTTCCTTTTTAATTTCTAATGAGAATTCAGGACCTTTGGTAACATGGAAAGAAGTGATTTTTCTATGAAATAAAAAGAATGAAAAAAAAAAGATGGATTAATATAATCTTGTTATTATTTCTTTTTTCTCTTATCAAACTTACTGTTTATCGACCAATTTACGTTTCTTCAATTCAGTCAAAAGTTTGGCATCTTGTAAAGTACCTGCAGATTGTATTTGCTTTAAATCTAATTGAGTTTGATCCACAATAGAGTCCACCAAGCGAATCAAGTTGCCACCTTTTTTGGAAATCCATTTATTTTTGAATGCCTTGCCTTGACCTACTTTGGCAGAATCACCCAATTTTGCCTGAATTCAATAATAATAATAATAATAAAAAAGAATAGATGAGATTTCTTATTCTTCATCATTCCTTTCTTTTCCCTATTCAAAAACTTACTTGAATATCACTAATGGCAATACCTTCATCTCCAGCAGGTACAGCATCGAAAACACGAGCTTCATGACTTCCATGGTCTGCCAATTGTTGTCCTTCTTCAGTTAAAGTCCATAATTCACGGTCAATAGAGGAATAATCGATCATCTATTAAAACAAAAAAAGATATCGTTGAGTCAATAAAAAGTATTAGATGGTGTTGAAAATAACGTTACGTCTTTTGACTTTAAACTATTAAGGGCACCCAATAAAACAAGTTGGTCAATAGGTTGGTTATCAGAGGTGGTCAAATCCTTGGTGTTTTCAATAACATTTTGTTTATTTAAAGTTTCAAGAACTAAGGTTTGTAATATTTCAAGACTGGCCATGTTGGTTGATGTGTATTTTGTCGAAGGGGAAAAATAGAAAAAAAAAGGGAAAAAAAAAGAGAAAGAAAAAAAAAAAAGATGAGACCCAATCAGCCACCCGATTCTCCTTTGTCAGTCTGTTTCTACACAGAACTTTTTGATCTCAGACTATTGACTCATATTTTCCTTTTCTTTTTTTTCCACTTTACGCATTGTTGAATAATTTTGATCCATCATTTTGTTCTCCTTAAATGATTCAATTTTGACTTTTTTTTTTTCTTTTTGACTACTCACCTTTTTTTTAAACAAATAAAAAAAAAGCTACTATTATAATGGTATCTTCTCAGGAAACTGTAGAGAGAGTGTGTGGTATCCAAAGAAATTTCACAATCCGATCCTTTTTTTTTTTTTTTTTGATATGCATATCTCGCAGTACAATTTATTCTTCTTTTTTCTTCACTCTATTTCAAATTGATGTATAGTTTCTTGAAGAAACGGGAGCAGGGATCCTTACAACCAATACGAATCAAACGAGCCGAAACAACAAAACGTATTTATAATGTTCAACTTAGTCAATCCAAAGAAGTCGCCAGAGCACATCGAGGTAACCTTCAACTTTTTTTTATCATTTTCCACAACAATTTTTATTTAATACAATGGTTATTCATTTTAGGTGGAGTGACTTGTTTAAAGATGGAAACGATCGAACAACGCTAGTAAGTAGGAAAATGAACTCCATTCTTTTTCTTATCATTTATATTATAGTCTCATGTCTGGAGGATCCGATGGCAGAATTCATATATATGATTTACACATGTCACCTAAAGGAAAATATACCAAGATCGTACCTATTGCCAGTGTTTCAAGGTCAAAAAGAAAAAAAAATACAAAAGGAATCGAAAGAAATCATATTCTTATCTTTTCTTTTTCTTTCTTCTTTAGATATGAACGACATAAATATGCAGTTTCCAGTTTATCATGGTTTCCTTTTGATACGGGGATGTTCATCAGTTCAAGTTTTGATAAATCTATTCGAATATGGGACACAAACTCAATGACAGTAAGTCAGATCAATAAAAATAAGATATTATAAATGCTGATATATTTGATCAACATGGGATAAATCAAGCCGGCATGTACATTTCCATTGGATTCTCGTGTCTATTGTCAAGCCATATCACCTATTGCATCCCATTGTCTTGTAGCTAGTAAGTTGGATAATAATAATTGGATTATATTGAAAAAAATAATAATCAAAAACGAATGATTATTTCATACATCTAGGTGCAGCAGCAGAACCAAGGATAAGATTATGTGATCTCAAAAGTGGTGCTTTTACACATTCTTTGATGGGTCATTCTGGAGAAATTTATTCATGTATTTGGTCTCCTTCTCAAGAACATATATTATATAGTGGAGGGTAATAAATAAACAAACAAAACAAAAAAAAAAAAAAAAGGAAGAAAGGGAGCCCGAGAACAAAAATATCTTATCATATATGATATAGAAACGATGGAACAGTTAGAGTATGGGATATTCGAAGGGCGGCGTCTTGTATCATGTCACTTGATCAAGAAAATAGTAGTAAGCACAAAAAAAAAAAAATATACCGCATGATGATTTGTTATTGATAATTTTTATATGCATATTCTCGAGGGGATTCATTAGTTGATCGTGATCCACTTGCAGAAACGAATTCAGCTCATGGGAACAAAGGAGTGAATGGTATGACGTTGAGTTCAGATGGTCGTTATTTGGTGACTTTGGGTATGGATGAAAAGATTCGATTATGGGATACCAACAATGGTCATAATACATTTGTGAACTATGGCAGTTATTGGCGAAACCGATTCAAATCTTGTCTTCAAGCTGTTGTATCTGATGCAGATGTATGGCCTCCTCTTTTATTTGTTCCAAGTGATGATCAACAAGTCCTTGTCTTTGGTTTAATGGATGGTCGGTTGACAAAACGACTAAAAGGTGCATATGGTCGGGTGACAAGTGTGGAACAACGTTCTTCTTACCAAGAACTTTATAGTGGATCCAATGAAGGCGAAATCCTAGTATGGGAACCAACTAAACCTGTCGATCAAGATGGATCTTCCTCTATATATGATATAACAACAACAATGGAAATGAATGTAAACTATTATTTGTTGATCTTTGGGAAATTAACTTGCCTTTTTATTGTTTCCTTTTTTTTTTTTTTTTAGTTGGATGCATGGAGTGATAGTGATGACGAGGATGAACGCCCTGAAATGCAATAGATATTATATGCTGGACATTTAACTAGTTGTGTACACATGTTTTTTTTTTTTATTTGTTTGTAGATAGTGAAACTTGATTCTTTTTTTGTATTTAAAATGAAAAAAAAAACATAAATAAAACTTTTCTTTCTTTTCTTTCCTTTATTTTTTTTTTCTCTTTATTTTTTATACATTATGGGTTGTTGTCATTCTTCAGAAAAGGTAGACAAAGACATATATATATATTTTATACTTATTGATTTATATTTTTTTTGATTTTTTTGATGATGATTGTTGGAATAGCCTACAGTGTATGAAGTGACGTTGGATCATGATGGTATAGCACGACATGTATCAGAAGGTCAAGGAACACATTATATTCATGTATCTGAAAGTAATGAAACCATATTAGAAGAAAAGGTAAAATAAAAAAAAAAACTTCTTCATATGATCTCATATATTAATCCCACTTTTTTTAATATGAACTTATATAGCCCAACTTGACACCAGAAGAAAAGATAACCAGTCCGAATCCGACGTTTCAAAAACCACTTGTCCCTTATCTCTCGAAACAACGCATTTACCCTTCATCAAACAACAACATCTCGAAAGAAGAAAAGACTCGACCCCCTTCTTTCTCAATTGGCAATACAATAAACAAAGTTTAAGTATGACCCGTCCCTTAACCCCTTCGGCGTATTTATATTTATTTATTTTTTTGTTGTTGTTAGAATAGTAATCCTACCCATTATATATATATTTTTACTCTTTATTCTTTATACTCATTATCATTACTACCGCATATTGTACTTATTTTTTTTTGTTTCAATAAATTTTTCTATTTGTACTTATTTTTCTCTACATTCACTATTGTACACGACTCTTTTCTTTTTTTCGCCATATAACCAAATGCATGTCCGTACTTAGGTTAAATTCGTTCTGGCGTTGCATTGGTTACACTTCATTTTCCAATTATCTTAAACTGTATCATCATTATCAAAAAAAAAAAAAAAAAAAAAAAAAAAAAAAAAAAAAAAAAAAAAAAAAAAAAAAAAAAAAAAAAACGAATCATGCTGACGATTAGAATCATTCTCATTATCATCCTATTCTTTTTTTTTTTTTTATTTTTTTGGTAGAATACTCCTTTCTTAGTAAATCAAATGCATCAACAACTCATGTATATCATACTAGCCCATATTCACACGTCATCTGTACATACATATTTATATACACAGGTACATACAAACATATATATTTTTATAAATTACGTGTTGATGATGACACTCCTTTTCAAATCGCGAGAATCCTTAACTTGTCTGGTCAAACGCTCTGATGAGTTGGTCTCACTTGCTTTTTTTTCAAATCCCGTTTAGGACTGCTCATACGCCTCGCTCTATTTTTTTTTTTTTTTGTCTTCCTTCCTGCCTTTTTTTTTCTTTTCGAAATAATAACTCTCTTTATATCCACACCACAATGAGGTACGTTTTATCATTATATTCATCTGTTCGATGAACATGAATATTAAACGAAAATAATAAAATAATAATATACAGATGAAACTAACCATTTTTCTTTCTTTTTTGTTGTGTCATTCTTCCCTTTATTGTCAATGTCAAATCGATTCTTCATCTATTCTATTTAAATACGTTCATTACATGTATAGTGCGATAGCGACCAAATCACGATCCGAAATGACGGAAGAAGAATTACGTCAACAAGAAGAATTGGAATTCAATACAGGGCCATTATCAGTATTACAGCAATCCGTGAAAAACAACAATCAAGTACTCATCAGTTGTCGCAACAACCACAAACTCTTGGCTCGTGTCAAGGCTTTCGATCGTCATTGTAACATGGTGCTTGAAAATGTCAAAGAAGTAATTTGAAAAAAAAATCTAAGTTGAACGTATTAGACATTCTGATCTCACCTTTTTTTTTTTTCCTTTATAGATGTGGACAGAAACTCCCAAAACAGGTAAAGGAACAAAAGCCAAGGCTGTAAACAAGGATCGATTCGTTAGCAAGATGTTTCTTCGTGGTGATACAGTTGTTCTCGGTAAGATGGAATGAAGAAGCGTGTTAGAGACAATTTTATTGATTGTTTGGATACTCATTTCTTTTTTTTTCTTTTCTTTTGTAGTATTGCGAAATACGGTGTAAATATAGGATATGAAATAACAACAATGACGATGATCAAACTTATTTTTTTTTTATAATAAAGATTCTGATTTATATATATTATGTCTTCTTTTTTTTTGTGGGGGATATATGCCATCATTGTAAAACAGTTATATTCCTATGCTGGCATATATTTACGACAATCATTAAAGGATGGTGGGATAATGAGTGGATGACAAGATGATCATGAATATGCCGATAGACGATATGCAATGATGGCGGCAGTCGACAATATTGCATATGATAATGGTATATTCTCTGCTTGATTGGCATGTTAGGTTACCTCTACACAAGATTCAAGGACTTGATGGAGAGTAAACATTTTCAAATAGTGGATGATGATTGATATACTGACCTATAATGTTGATGGTAACTATAATAAACATGCATATCTATCGCTTCTACAGGAGGGTTTTGTAATATAGCATATGATGTGACACGTATACAAGTGATGTGCAGGAATTTAAGGGTTAATTCGCATACAACCTATAAAGAGGAGGGGGAATAATACTTACCAGGACTGATCTACCAACCAAAGAAAAAAAATTGCCGGCATCAGTCACTAGGGCTTTTAACCATCTTCATGACAGTAAACCATGAGTCAATAGATCAACCATTATTCACTATTTTAATTGATGATCTTTGGTTTATCAGTGTTCGTCCAATATATGAGCTATAGATCAGATCATTTTTATATTTTACTCTCAATCTCCTATATTTTATGCAAAATTAATGCATCATACAATCCATAAGGAGAGAAGTATCCATATACTCTAATAACACAAATCATCATCATCTATTGTCAAGATATATAAATACCTTATTTTTTTGTCCTCTCTATCTCTCTCTTTTTTTTCATTCTCTTGTCATTCTTAATTAATATTTATTATGTCGTTGATTATAATGATGAAAATTATATGCTTGTTATTATCCTCCATGTGTTTGATGGTTACTGCTGCTTCTGATATCGAGCTTTACTATGCTGGAGACCAATCACCTACTACAGTATCTTTTGATACTTGTTTTCCTGCCACAAAAAACGGCGCTCAACTTGATAGTGTTTATGTCCACCCGCTCTCTGAGTGCGCACTTTTCGATGATGACAACTGTCAGGTTTCCGAAAGCCCTTTACCCACTATAATTCCTGGCGACATCTTTGGAAATTATACGTTCGAGAGGTTTCCCGCTGGCTCATATAATTGCTATGCATTACTTCCACTTCCAGTTTAACTACGATCATTTCTTTTATCCCCCCGCCGTTTTACAATAACATTGTAAATAAAGCCAGTTACTTGTTATTTCTGTTGCCCTATTATGATGTTCTCTGCATTTTCATTTTCTTCGAGTGGTGTCCATGGCTCAATAGTCCGTTGCAGAGCGAGAGAGAGATTGATCGATCGCTGTCAATCATCATCAATAGTGCTAGGGATGATGAGAATAAGACAGTAATCTTCATATTTTTTTTTTTTTGAAATTGTGATGTTGCTTACTGATTAGAAATTTTACGCGGTTCTATTAAAAATATACGAAACTTTCCTGATGATGTTTTCTTGAGCAAAAAGTTTTACTACAGAAGAGAAAAGGGATCTGATAAAATAGTGAGCATGCTATAACACATTATGAAATGGATGATTTCCCACGTGTTGACGCTATGACTGCAACCATCAAGAAGTGAATAGTTAATAAAAAAAAAAGGATGAAGGCACGCACTACCCTACCACGTTCAGTAATTGAACGTATAGAAGTAGTAATAACAATGATGATATATCTCAGGTAAATTTAAAAGAGGGTTACAGACGTAAAAGAAGAAAAAAAAGTCATGTCTAGAATATAGGATGGTTAGATTGGGTTCATCAAGTTCTTACATAGAGATCTGTATACATAAATCACTTTACGAGACTTTCACTTCCCGCTCCAAGATTTATTTTTTCTCTTTTCTCCCTGAGGTTATTATTTTCTTCTTTTTCTTTTTCTTTTCTATCTCCCG
Organism: Halteromyces radiatus; assembly: GCF_025201355.1. Classification (NCBI taxonomy): domain Eukaryota; kingdom Fungi; phylum Mucoromycota; class Mucoromycetes; order Mucorales; family Cunninghamellaceae; genus Halteromyces; species Halteromyces radiatus. The sequence goes on along the minus strand of NW_026251695.1, from coordinate 303,772 downwards.
CAATAATATGGATGACATTGTATCAGCACCCACTTTTGACGACCATAAGAAGCGACATAGTGATGAAGATTCTCGTCCAGATACCATATTAGAGCCATCCATCAGTTCACCAAGATATTCATCCATCAAGAAATTAAAAAGCGCCTCGAATTTGACTCCCATCAGCGCATCAGATGTTCATTTACCAATCAACAATAGTAATAACTGGACAACAACTGATCAACCAAAACGAGTAGGCCATCATCGAACTTCGTCAATACAACATCAACAATTACATCAGCCATCTACAGGGAAACAATCAAACAAATTCCATGGACGAAGAGGTTCTTTACCTCCTGTTCTCAAGCTGCATTCACAGTATCAACAACAATCAGGCAATTATACCACCAGCACTACCACCAATAGTCATCCATCCAATAGCAGCAACAACAACAAACTGGCTAACGTTGATTTCTCACCTGTTTTACGGTCACCATTCACAACCACTATGCCAACATTACCAGAAAAGGGGGCCATCTCTATCAATATTAATCATCCTTCGAAACCCGATCTCTTCCTGGGCCGTCATTTGATCCAACCACAACATGAAAATATCCTCAAGAATCTCATGTATATCCTACTCTGGTACTTCTTCTCCACGTCTCTCTCCTTGTACAACAAAAATCTCATGGGTCGGGATCGTTTCAATTTCCAATTTCCTCTGTTGGTCAGTGCTATTCATGCTCTTCTTCATTCCATCATTACTTTTTTGATGATGACTTTTGGTGGTGATCGATGGCGAACGCCAACAATGAATTCATCCGGTCAAGATACTTCCACCTTTGGTATATCAACATCAAATTATGTATATAAAGTGGTAAGTAAAAAAAAAAAAAAAATCCACGATGCATCCTTTTTTTTTCTTTTTATAATTATTCAATAACAATCAATTTTTTTTTAATTGAAAAGGTACCATGTGGTGTAGCCGCTGCAGTAGAAATTTGTTGTGCGAATGCATCTCTTGTATTTATTACCTTATCCTTTTATACGATGGTGAAATCAAGCACACCGGTATGGGTTTTGTTATTCTCATTTCTATTTGGATTTGAAAAGCCAAGAGTGACATTGATTGCGATCATCATGGTGATTGTGTTCGGTGTGTTTCTGACGGTAGAAGGTGAAACGAAATTCGATATGGTTGGGTTTATACTGGTGCTGGTCGCCGCGGTTGTTTCTGGTTTACGATGGAATTTGACCCAATTGCTATTACAACAAGATCGTATTGGCATCAGCAGCCCCATTGCCACCTTGTATTATCTTAGTCCCGTCATGTTTATAACCATGTTGACTCTTAGCTTGTTGTTGGAACACCCTATGGATCAGTTTCGACAATCTGAACATTTTGACAATATCTACCATGTGATGGAATCCTTTGGTCTGATGGCAATTGGTGGATTCTTGGCCTTTGCCATGTTGTTATCTGAATTGGCACTGATTAAGAGTACAAACACCGTGACCCTCAGTGTGGCTGGTATTAGTAAGGAAATCGTTGTCATCTCTTTATCTGTGATTATCTATGGTGATGTACTTACCACCAAAAATATCCTTGGGTAAGATGTACACAAAAAGAGAGGGAAGGATTGAATGATATTGACTCTTTTTTTTTTTTTTTTTGAATAGATTGATTATTTCTATTGCTGGTATTATTGGTTACAACTACTACAAGTTATCGAAATCAAATCAAGACAAAGGACAATACCAAATGATACCAATGACCATGTCTAGAAAATTAGAAGATTAGCTTTTCTGTATGACGTTAGATAATCAATAAATTGTCTTTTTTTTTATGTATACATTTCAGTGAATCTTCAATGATTATTTTGCTACGATGGATGCATCAGATATTGATGGATATGGGTACAACGACTGGATGATGAATATGAATACAAAAGGCTAATGTGACGTTGACGCTAGATTGCATTATGCAAGACTTTTTTTTTCATTGGTTTCTTCCTTCTGTGATCGTAAATTAGTTATCATGGAAAACCAATATGTGTCTAATGTTAGATGATTTGAAAACTGAAATAAAATATACCATTGTTATAATCAAACTATTGATGTGTGAAGGACATTTTGTGGATAGTAAAGTGTGGAGGTAGAAGTAAAGCTGGATAATGATATCGTGTCTCCAGGATATAGTTGTACAAACTGACAGTATAACAGAAATAAATTGAGCGGAGACCTGGCAGAAGTATTATGAGGTAAAAAAAAAAAAAAATTGAGGATGTATGCATATACTTGGATCCATTCTCGTCAACATGCATCTAGGATCTATTCCATTACATCGAAGGAATAAAAAAAAAACCAATGGTTTATATTGTTCACTTTTGGTAAGTAGGCGGTGTTAATGAAGTGTAAGAGGCAGAAATTGTATACCACCAAATTTAAGCTAAAATACAAGCTTCATTTCCTATTTTGGTTTGATTCATACAAACTGGCGTATAGAAAGCAAGATGAACAACGTTGCACCATCGTCCAAGCCCAGTTTGCGGGCTGCTCTTTTTGTATAAGAGATTGAAGTTTTTTTTTTTTTTTTTTTTTTTTTTTTTTCTTTTTCTCTTTTCTTCGATTTGAATAATATTGATGAAATTACTACCTTGTGTTTTATTCTTATTACTTGATCATGTCATTTTATCATTAGCAGACGCTGTTGCTCCTAGAGCTTTCATCAGTACGTATGAATAGCTTTTGTTACTTGAAATTTTTTTTATAACACATTTTTATTATGATTAGGTTGTTCTCTAGTATTGGAAAAGGTGTATTGTTTTGGTGGTAATACTGGTCAATATCAAGGATCCAATTTTCTAAACCCTACCAATGACTTTTTCTCACTTGACATGAGTAGTTTTGACTTTAATGGGAATTTAACTACCGCGCAATCTAACTGGACAATCATCACAGGCACCACTGGATCAAGTCTTGTGGAAGCCAGAGGTGCTGCTTTGACTTCAAGTATCGCTAATCATGGCAAATTCATCGTTTATGGAGGTGGTGCTAGCAATTTTCTTTACAATCCTCTCATTGAATTCGATCCACCAAGTAATACATGGACTTCCATCCAGGATTATGGACAATATACGTACGTATAGATATATATTTCTTCTATTTTTTTTTTTTTTTTTTTGAAGGAAAAAGGCACTTAACTCTAATTTTTATTTCAATTATAGAGCAATTGGTGGTATCGTGAACAATGATAATACTCAAGATTTATGGACCTGGGTAAGTGCGCTTGATTATACTCCTTTTTTTTTTTTTTTTTAAAAAAAAAAAAGGAAAATAAATATACATACAAAGATGAATTACTTATATATTTATATTGTCATTAAATTTAATAGGGTGGTAACATGTAAGTTTAACAGGAACACATTCAAATATTTCTAGCAGTAGACAATTACTTACCCATCATTTCTACCTTCCAATTTTTTTTTTTTTTGTTAATCATATAGAAATGATACTAGTTACCATGCTGATAACGTCGTATACAACTATAACTATGGAGCGGTATGTATGATTAAGATGACACTTTTTTTTCTTTTTACTAACCATCATCATCAATTGATAGAATCAATGGACTGCAATTCCTGGAGATACTGTCAACAAAAATGTTCGTTACGCATATACAGCCACTATGGGATCTGATCATGTCATTTATATCATTGGAGGATTTGAAAACACACCCCTTACTAACTCTGATAATGGTCAAGGTGTAGATATGCACCAAGTACGATGGTTTAATACCAATACATCCGCTTGGGGAACTGATACCGCCACTTCCAATCAGAATGTCAGCGCACGTGCATACCACACAGCAACTCTCAGTAAGTAGCAAAAAAAAAAAAAAAAAAAAAAAAAAAAAAAAGAGCGGAGGATGACTATCCGATCCTAATTTTTTTTTTTTTGGATAGTTCCTGGATCTACTAAAATCTTGGTTTATGGTGGAAGTGTTTTTGTTGGCCAAGGTACATTTTGTTATCCAAGGCTATCATAACGTAGATTTGATGGTATTTTGTAATACATCCATTCTGATCCTTTTTTTTTCTATATATTTAGTCAATACCATTCCTGATGATTATGCCTATTCATACGATTATGCTGCTAAACAGTATACTCTACTTAATCTTACGGGTGGCGCTGGAAAACGATCTGCACATGCTGGTAAGTCATCATCTATCACCACATACCTTGGTGCTCACCAGTTTTCTTTTTTTTAAAAAAAAAAATAATAATAATAATAAACAGCTGTTAGTTACAAGAATTATATCTTCATTATGTTTGGATTTGATCAAAATTTACAACTACATAGAGACGTCAATATCATGGATGTAAGTAATGCATCGCAGCCTGTATGGCACAGTCCTCCTCCAACCAATAGCAGTAGTGGTGACATCCCATCCGATGGAAATAGTAATAACAATGTAGATTCTCAAGGTTTATCTACTAATGCTATTGCCGGGATTGCTGTAGCAGCTGTGGTGGTCGGTGTAAGTTATCCAAAAAAAAAAAAAAAAAAAAACTATCATACGACAATCATTTGTTCATTCATTTTTTTTCTTTATTGATGATGATGATGATAGCTTGGAGCCATAGCTGGGGGATTATTCTTTATGTATCGCAAGAAAAAGCAAAAAAGACAATTTGAATTGGAAAAATTGGATCCTCGATCTCATATACCTATTTATGATCTTCCTGATCATACAACGGATACACCCATTTACACCAACAATATCTCCAGCGTGCCATCCCCCTTTTTAGATAATAAAAAGGCAATCGATGATCACACTCGACTACCTGAAAACTTCCATCAAGGCATCACAGAAACCATCAAACCTACTGTTTATCAATCCACTGATTACAGTAAACCTCATGGTGATGAATAACATCCCTTTTTTTTTTTATTATTATCCCACTTTTGTGTATTATTATTTCGAAAATATGTATCATATTAATTTGAATAAACTCTATAATTTATTCATCTAGTTATTTTAATGCTAGTTAACTGTTATGCATTTCAGAAAAAAAAAAAGGGAGTGTTCGTGTTACCTATCGGCCAAAATAAAATGTAATGAGTCATAACAAACATTGACGACCTGTTGCAAGCGATCTCTTCATTTTTTTTTTCTCATTTGTGATTCCATACCTATAATCAATAGTCATCACCTGTCAACATTTCTTATCATCATCTGATTTTAGTCTCTACTATGTTTGTTCAGTCAGTATACTCTTGTATGAGTCAGTGTCAGAAAAAAAAAATGACAGCGGGGTTGGAAACTGCCACCCAATTACTTCTTTCTTATAAGCCTCTTGGTCAGAGAGTAAACTGCCCTTTTTTTTTTTTTATTCTTTATACTATTACTCCTTTATTTTTTTTTTTATTTTTTTCTAAAGAAAAACAACGATGGCTGACCGAAAAGAAGAATTAACTCAAGCTATTGAAGTACAAGCTGCTAAAGTACGACAATTAAAAGCAGAAGGTGCCGAAAAGACTGTGGTTGAACCTGAAGCTGCCATTTTACGTACACTTCATCAAGAATTAGCTGGTTTGGAAGGTGTTAAAAAGACAAAGACAGCCAAAAACTCATTTACTCTCAAGACTGCCAAGGTATAACCATTAATTCATTTTGTCTATAAATACAACAATCAACTCAATTTAAATATTCCTTCTTTTTTTTTTTCTATTAGGGAACAAAAGATTATAATGATAAGGAAATGGCTATTCGAGAAAAGGTATTCTCAACTATTACCAAGGTATTCAAAAAACATGGTGCTGTGACTATCGATACTCCTGTGTTTGAACTGAAGGAAATCTTGAGTGGCAAGTATGGTGAAGATTCCAAATTGATTTACGATTTGGCTGATCAAGGTGGAGAAGAATGTTCTCTTCGATACGATCTGACAGTGCCTTTTGCTCGGTTTTTGGCCATGAACGGGAAAGAATATCAAAACTTGAAAAGATACCATATTGCCAAGGTATACCGACGAGACCAACCTGCTATGACCAAGGGTCGTATGCGTGAATTCTATCAATGTGATTTCGATATTGCTGGTTCTTATGATCCTATGATTCCTGACGCTGAAATCTTACGTATCTTGTGTGAAGCTCTTACCAATCTTGATTTGGGCAAATTTACTGTCAAGGTAAAAAAAAAAAAAAAAGTATTTATTGAATTGGTTTGTGGATAAATGTCCTTACTTTTTTTTTTTTTTTTTTTTGTTTCATAGCTCAATCACAGAAAAATTTTGGATGGTATTTTCCAAGTGTGCGGTGTACCTGAAGCCAACATTCGACCTATCTCATCAGCAGTCGACAAATTAGACAAGGTAAAACAAAAAAAAAGGATGAAACAAAAAAATCGATGAAACGGGTACAAGCGACTCACATCTTTTATTATTGTTGTTATTATTATTGATTACAACTAGTTACCTTGGGAAGATGTCAAGAAGGAAATGACTCAAGAAAAGGGATTGGATGCTGAAGTGGCAGATAAGATTGGGGAATATGTCAAGTTGAAGGGAAGCCGTGATTTATTGGAAAAATTATTACAAGATGAAGTGTTGACCAAAAACAAGAATGCCGCGGAAGGTCTTGCTGATATGGGATTACTATTTGATTTTATGGATGCTTTTGAAATTACTCATTTGGTAAGTTAGCTTGATGATAATTGGAATAATAACAATACATATGCTCAAACATAATTTTTTTTATTAGATGTCATTTGATCTCAGTTTGGCTCGTGGTTTGGATTATTATACCGGGATTATCTATGAAGCAGTTACTGAAAAATCAGCACCTCCACCCAGTAAGTTCATTGATAGGAAAAAAAAAATAGAGGAAACAAGCTAATTTTTTTTTTATATTTATTAGAACAAGATGGTGTCGTAGATGACAAGAAGAAAAAGAAGAATAAGAATGGTGAAGAAGATGAATTAGATGAATCTACTGTGGGTGTTGGATCCATTGCGGCTGGTGGACGATATGACAACTTGGTGGGTATGTTTAGTGGTACGAACAAGAAGGGAGAACCCAATTTGAAGATCCCTTGTGTTGGTGTCTCTATTGGTGTTGAACGTGTATTCTCTATCTTGATGGCTAAACAACAAAGTGCAGATATCAAGAGCAATGAAACGGAAGTGTACGTTATCTCTGTTGGTGATTCTTTACTGAAAGAACGTATGCAATTGGCAAAGGAATTATGGGATAATGATATCAAGGCATCCTTTATGTTCAAGACCAAACCCAAATTGGACAAGCAATTTGCAGTGTGTGAAAAGGATCATATTCCCTTAGCAGTGATCATTGGTACGGATGAATTGGAAAAAGGTTTGGTTAGGATCAAGGATATGCGCTCTAAAGATGAATCTCAAGGTGGTGGTATTTCTATTACTCGTGATGAAATGGTTGCTACACTCAAATCAAAATTGGCTCAACTCTAGATTAGGTTATTATTATTTTTTAGATACTTTTTTTGTCTTCTTTTTTTTTTCTTAAAAAAAAAAAATGATTCGTGTTACCTGAATAAAAAAAAATCATTCCTCTTTATATATATATATATATATATCTAATATACTTTTACGGTAATACTTGATGAAGTATGACAGGTGATGATATCGGGATGACCGACGTACAAAAATATGATGGGAAAATTCTTATCCGAGTATGATGCAGAAATACAATATGATAATAAATAACATATAAGACTTATTCCCTTACCATTAATTAAACAATGGCTTTAAAGAAAAAAAAAAAAAGAGACATCAGATAGGAACTGAATGGAGTTTGAATGGATGGAAACAAAATGGGATGATGGCCCGTTCTTTTTCAATATAATCGACCAAATAAAGAAATAAAACAGCGGTGGTTTAATGCATGGTAAGGAAATGCGATGATCCTATTTGTGTAGGTTTTTTGGCTTCCGGCCGAGTCTGGTCTTTTTCTTATCATGAAAAGTTCTACCTTTTTAGAATAAAAGAAGAAGAAAAAAAAATTTTCTGCTTTTTTCCCTTTTTGTTTCTATTCTTTTTTGTGTCTTTTTTCTTTATTCTTTTTTTTTTTTTAAAACAAAATTCACAACCATTGATGCATTACTCTGGTCAACATCCTTTAACGACGGAAGAACCGGTACATACATCCGATCAACACCATGAGACACTTGTACAAGAAATGCAACATTTGAACAAACTTGAAACACCTTTGGTATCACCGGCCATTATTCAAGATAAACCCGATCCTAACATTCTTCTCTTATCATCTGAAGATGAACAAACACCAACTGATGAACGGGAAGTCTTTTTATCATCACCGTCTTCTTCCGATGAGGATGAGGAAGATCTGATCCAACAAGAACGTTTATGGCAAACCACAGAAGCCAACAAACATATACCTTTTACGCAAGATATGACCCCCGATACCAGTAGTCCTTCTTCCAAAAAATCTCAATTACGCCGAGCTTCTACCACCAAAAGGAAAGGTGAACGTGGCAAACAACTTTTGGTCTTCTCCGAACCTAGCTTGATACAAAAGAACGATCGATATATTGTCACCATGATGTATGGCGCTGGATCCACAGGAACTATGTTATTGGATGAGGAAGATATGACTCCTCGAAGACGTTCTCGTGCTTATATGGTTGCTTGTGATTTCTCCGATGAAAGTTTTTATGCTATGGAATGGGTCATGGGCACTATGATGCGTGATGGGGATGAATTACATATTGTGGCAGCTGTCAATCGTGAAGATAATCCTGATGCTGTCAAAAAAGCTGGTCTCTCCCTCAAATCAGAAGTAAGTTTTTTTTTTTTTTTTTTTTGACATATAGGAATAAATAGTACTTAATCTCTTTTTTATTTAGTTGAAAATGGGGTCGGAAAAGGTGACGGAAATGGCCAAGTCAGTTCTAGGACAAATGTTATTATTTAACATCAAAGTTAGGACATATACTATTGTTGGTAGAATCAAGGACGTATTATATAACATGATTTTATCATTACCTTTGACCTTGGTGGTATGTGGTAGCCGAGGACGAAACTCAGTGAAAGGGTAAGGTATATTATATATAGATAGAATGATATGACTTAATTATTTATTATTTTAGATTATTCATGGGTTCTATTTCTACCTTTTTGGTCCACAAATCTCCTGTACCTGTTAGTGTGATACGAAAACCATCCAGCAAAGAACCAAAGATCAAGAAAAAGAAAAAGGTGAAATCTGCTCCTCCTCTCAGTGAAAGTAAGTATAATAAAGTTTTTGATCAAACAAATTACTAATACTATTCATTTTTTTTTTTAGGTGTTAAAACAGGTGCCTTAGCTGTGGATGAATTACAACAACAAAAATCTTAGACATTTGTAATTTATTTTTATTTATTATTCATTCCTATACTTCATCATTGTCCACTCAATATCTCTCCAATGACTACTCATATATACATAGATACATACATACTGCATTTTTTTTTATAGTCGTGATACCACTTTTGTTTTTTGATTTATTTGTTATTCTTCATTCAATAAAGAACAAAACCCATATACACTCAAATAGAATAATTCATCTTGTGAATCATCCTATACATCATTTTATCTATTTATCCAAAGGTCATCAAAAATGGAAGAAGTATCGTAGGATCGTTTATTGCAGTACTGGAAGTTTTTTATACAGACATTATCACAGGCAAAACATAGGTGGATCATATCACACATCATCATCATCATCGATTGAAAGAAACCATGCTGTAGATATAAACTCTTATTCGCAAAGAAAAAAAAGAAAGCTTTATTACCAAAAAAAAAAGTAAAATGTATGGAAGGACTAACTATGGGGTCTACATCTAAGGAATCATAGTACAAACGACTGCCACTACATATATCTTTTGGTATCTTCATCCAGAGGAACATCCATATCTTCATCAAACGCAGAAGAGGAAGAGGCAAGTTGACCGCCATTGGCGCTTAACACCATATACTATAAAAGAAGAAAAAGAATAAGAAAAAAATGAATTAACAAACTTTTTCCTTTTTTCATGGCTCATCTCCTGATTTTTTTTTTTTTACCTTGCTTTGAAAGTCCTTATTGAGTCCTTCTCGTTGATCAACTTTTGATAGTTGATCATTGATACGTGTAATGTTGATGATGGCTTGTTCTAAACGTTGATCAGAGAAAGGTACAGATCCTTGTTCTTCATCAAAATGAACCATCTTGACTTGAGAACCATTATCCATAGAAACAATCGATATACTAGCTTGAATATCATTGTTGCCAATCTATGATGATGAAAAAAAAAATAGATAATGAATTTATTATATCCATATCTATTTTTTATTATTATTATTATTTACCATATCCACCAGGAGTGTTTCGACTTGATATTTGGAAAGTAAATAAGAGGATGTAGAAGGAGAAGGAGGAGTATCGCCGGAGAGCTGAGCATAGATATCATCCAATTTAACTTTGACATAAACCTTGGTAAGCATTTTGATTTTTTGCCTATAACTGGCTTGAATGAGTTGTTTTGTCAATCCCAATAAACCATCCTATTTATAATAAATATAGATTCAGATTTTCCATCAATGATCCAATTTTTCCAATTTACCAAATCAAACACTTGATGATGTTTTTGAATAACAGAGATAAGTTTCTTGATATCATCAAATGCATTCATCAAATTCAAATAAGGGGCATGTCGTTTCCGGATGATTTTTTCAATTGCATTGGATGCATATCGAGGTAACGTACAAACCTATAAGATAACATTTTTCAATGTAAAAAATATCTATAATTGTTGAAGTTACTTACTTGTCCATAACGGATTAAAGATACCAAGATATATCGTTTGTATGCTTCCAATTGAATGGCACTAACGGCTTTTTGAGTAGGAGCTGATACCACCAAAGAGAAGAAATCAAATGCTTTTTCAAATTCTTTGTTGCCAATATAAAGAATGCCTCCATAATAATGATAGGAAAGATAATGTTGAATGGTCGTTCCGTATGTCTAAATAATAATGATAATTAGACATAATGATTTACCTTTTTATTATTATTATTTCTTACCTCTGGATCTACATTTACAATATCATGGTTCAATATGGATAAAGGGTATCTATACATTTTGGATAGGATACATTGTTTGGCTAACGCTGGATGGAAAATGGTCAAGATGCCATTAGATAAATTGAGGTTAGCCGTGGTATCAGACGATGATAATCGAGTAATCAAGATATAAAGTGGCACCAAAGGCAGTAATTCCTATACAAAAGAATAATAGGATGAGTTTTTTTTTTTTTTTTTTTTTTTTTTTTTTTTTTTTATGTTCACTTTTTATCACTGATCTTACATTATTTTGAATCTTGGCTACATGATCCAAGGCCATGACAATACGTTCCACTATTTCCAAATGATAATAATAATAATAATAAAAAATCAACATCCACCATTATACATAAAAAAAAAATCAAATCAAATCTATAAGAGTATTTTACTTGATGGACCAGCCAATTTCAATTGTTCCAAATCTGCTACATTCGCAAACTGATTCAGAGTGTTGTACAAGTATAAAGTCGTTTGTTGATCCGTTGCTTTGAGACATCGTGCAGTACTATTCCAAAAAAAAAAAAAAATAGATTAGTGTATATTCTAGAGTCTTGTTTTCTTGTAATAATATTTATATCATTATTATTATTTTTTTTACCCCACAATTAAATGTAAACTTACATGAAATACATGTAACCCAAACTATGGATCGTAGGATCAAGTATAGTTAAGGGATCATCACTGGTAGATATACCCATTGACTGTTGATTGCTGTGAACTTGGTGTGTTTCTGTTGAGGAAGAGGATAGTTCTTCATATGTCAAACTATCGAGTCGTGCTTTCATGTCGCTGTTGCGTAATGTATCAATATCGGTAATAGATATTAGTAAAGCCAGTACCTCAGCTACAATAGTTCCATGATGACTAGAGTCCAAGTTCATCTGTATGTCTTGCATTGCTATTGTTAGAATTAAGAAAAGAAAAAAAAAAAGAAAAAAAGAGAGACACGAATGGGATCTAGTTTGGGAAAAAAAAAGACAAAGAATACAAAAAAAAAAAAATCGTAAAATGTAAAAAAAAAAAAAAAAAAGCATCACGTACGGAGATTCAAAACCAACTAGTAAAATCTCTTTTTCTAAAAAACCATTGTTTTATTATTATTGTAATATGCATAATATTAGATTAATCTTCCTTGTCATCCACCATTACAAAGTTACGAATAAGTAAATTGAAGATAGAACCAAAAAATAAAGCAATGACAGTACAAGTCAAAGTAATCACATTGTAAGGCATACTAAAATCAGGCGTAGGAAGACTAACTAATAATGTATCAGTATATATCCTTGTCCTATTAAAAAAAAGAGTGGTTAATATACATATTCCTTTTTCTTTTTCTTTTTTTCTTTTTCTTGCTTACTGAAGTTCATGACTCTTGTTATCCCATACAGTTATCACAGCAGATCTTAATTTCATATATTATATAAATAAATAAACCCATTAAAAAAAATGATTCATTTCTTTTTCCATCAAATAATTCTTACCCCACGTCAAAACCTCGATTCGCATCAGGCCGATGTTCTGTATATTTTAAAAATACTTTTTCAAAATCAATTGTCAAAATTACCACAGATTGAGGAGGAAGTAATAATTGACATTCCAATACATTGGGTCGAGATCGATCAATGCCAGGTTGATAAAACATATCTTGAATGATATCTAATACGAAGAATTATTATTAGAACAAATCAAGTGATCACTAACTATCTAAATTACCTGCTTCATCCATCTTCTTTCCTTGTTGATTGATTTGTATTTTGAGTGAATGGAGATAAAGTCGAAGGAACCATGGAATGGAATCAAAATATGTTACAGGTACATGTTCTTCAGGATGATCATTGTGTACAGTAATGCGTAATCCACCATGTTCTTGACCATATCCCGTAAAATATCGATGAGCAGTTACCAATGGCTTCGAATGAAGTTCTAGTGCTAAAGTAATATTAAAAAAAAAGAATAAGCACTAAGGATCAAATGATATCAATACGTGTATACTTACGGTATTCAAATACAGATTCGGGCCATGTCATTCTAATATTTAATTCTTCATTTGATGATACTATTTCAAAAATAGAACCATATGAGTATTTGAATTCTTTATCTTTTCTGTTTCTTCTTCTTCTCTTTTACCTTGATGCAGGTCATAAAGGGCCAAGAAAGAAGGCGGTGTTGATTCAATAGTGATTGTATTGATAGGAGGAGGTTGTAATTGATAAGATGACGCTGCTTCTTTAGTGATAACCTTGACTTGACTTGTTTTTGCCATTGGACAAGATCCTGAGACTTGGCGATCAAATATAGAAGATAAGGACCAATCTCTACGGCTTGTTTCTCTGACAGGATCCATAACAGAAGTGACAGTTTGTTTCAATTGTAGTATTCGTTCAGTACAATCTTGATCCTATATATATATATATATATAAATCATCAAAAAAAAAAGACTGATACAAAGGATCTTTTTTTATTATGATTACCTTGCATATAGAAGCTGCATGAATTGACATGGAGTGAAAGTTGGAGTTATATATCTTGTGAGCATTCAATAATGTCGCAACGCCAGCCTAAATGATAGAAAAAGAAAGAAATGGTTGAGTCATATATATATATATATATATATATCATAAAAGTAATTAGAATTTACTTTGGATTTACACGGAAGTAATTTGATCCATGGTGTTAAATTTTCAGTACACACATTTTCATGAGGTAAAGCGCCATATCGTAACCTTGTGTCATTCAAATTATCATTGTAAAAAGTAGTAGTGGTATTATCCTTGTTGCCTTTGATGGGTTCAGGACGAAATGATAATCTTGGTTCATTTGTCAAAGTTTCATCGATAAAATTCAAAGATGCACAAAATAATCCGGATAATACATTTGTCAACGATTTCCAGTTCTTATCCACACTATCAAAAAAAAAAAAAAAAAAAAAAAAACGTTAAAAATGATATTCCCATTTAAAGTTGATTTACCTTCCAGAATCATTCATCCAAGCCCATAGTTCTACTCCAGTACCTGAGGACGATAATGGTGGATAACCCCATTCTTCATATAACCAGCGTCCTTGTGTAAAAGTCAGATGCATATCACGTACTTGATAGGTTTGGAGTACTTGACCAATCACTTTGGGAAATAGACTATAATCAAGTACTAATAATGTTATATCAGTAAAAAATAAAAACAAGAGAATATTATTGATAAATGGTACATGATTTACTTACTTGAGGCATCCGTTGTAGTACTTGCTTCAACATGTGTGGTAAACTCGAAATGTGCCAAAAGTTTACCATCAGGTAAAGTGGTCAATTCTAATTGTTCATCAAAGCGTTCTTCTTGTTGTTGTTGCGCGTTAGTGACATTAAATAAATACAAAGTACTGAGTAATATAGGCGATAGTAATACCAAGGTACGCATTATATGTTGTCTAGAGGGGAAAAGTTGAAAAGAAAAAAAAAAAAAAAAGAGGAAGAAAGCCGCGATTTTTTTTTTTTTTTTTTTTTTTTTTTTTTTTTTTTTTTTTTTTTTTTACAAAAATGGGAGGTTAAGAAAAAAAAAATTGGACTCGAAGCACTCCGCTTTTTTTTTCTTCTCTTTTTCATTACAATGGCACGGCAACGAAAAAAAAAGAAACAAACCACAAGAGGTAAGAAAGACAAGATACAGCAGCAACAACTAGAATACGACAAGGATGAACTCCAGGAACAAAGAAAAAAAGACGAAATCTTGGAAGCTATTCAGATACAAGACCTTGACAAACTAAGACTTCTTGGACGCCAACCTAATGGATTTGTATCAAACTCTTTACGTCGAAAAGTATGGTAAGGATAAAAAAACTACTTTTTCAATCTTCAACTTATATTGATTGTTATTATTTTTATTTTCATATATGAAAGGCCATTATTATTACATTGTCCTCAATGGAATAAACAGAATAAAAAGTACTATAGTAAGTATGATTACTACCTTCCAGTCATCCTTCTTTTTTTTCCATTCTCCGCCCTCATCATCATCACGTTTGATTTAATCATAGTGCCGCATAAAGACGAACAACAAGTGCTTTTAGATGTGGCAAGATCACTTGGTACATATCCAAAAGGTAATATATATATAAAATTAAAATGATTTATAATATTAATTTTTTTTTTTATTTATTATCCATAGGTTTAAGTGAAAAGAAAAAGAAAAAACTTCAAAAAGAACTCAACCACGTGATTGTTCAAGTATTGCGAAAATATCCGAAGTTACATTATTATCAGGTAATCGATTCAGAATAGAAATAAATCTATTTCTAACTTGATTTCATTTGTTTCTTGATTTAGGGATTCCATGATGTATGTACAGTTTTCTTACTCTTATTTGAAAGTCAGGAAGGAGCAAGTCAACTAATGGGTCATGTTGCTTTATTTTATCTCAGATATCCTTTTTTATTATTATTATTATTATCATTTTTCAATGCATATGTAAAGTTGATCACTTATTTCATTTTGTCCTTAACATATTTTTCTTTTTTGTGGCGATAATGAACAGATGCGATGCTAGAATCTCTTGAACCTATTCTAAGAGAACTTACTTTATTGGATACCCTATTCAGATTAGAAGATGAAGAACTACATCAATTTCTTCAAATGTAACAAGTTATATCTATTTTATATTGA
This sequence comes from Halteromyces radiatus, assembly GCF_025201355.1. Taxonomy (NCBI): domain Eukaryota; kingdom Fungi; phylum Mucoromycota; class Mucoromycetes; order Mucorales; family Cunninghamellaceae; genus Halteromyces; species Halteromyces radiatus. The sequence goes on along the minus strand of NW_026251695.1, from coordinate 287,996 downwards.
TTATTAACTAATAACTTTATTTATTGTTAGGACGGGTGTTCTTCCTTATTATTGTCTTAGTTGGGTAATCACTTGGTTCAGTCACGATCTCGATGATTTACCTTCCATCTATCAATTATTCGACGTATTCCTCAGCTCTAATCCAATGATGCCCCTTTACGCCTCAGCAGCATTGGTCATGATGCATCGTGATACCATTCTCAACCATTTCTCAATGGACGATCCCAGTACTGTTCACAGTTATCTTTCCAAATTACCACAACAACGACATTTAGACGTGACACGATGGATAAAATGGATGGTTGATTTAGAAAACAAATGGAATCCTCTATTGGTTCAAAAGTATGGTAATGTTGCTCTTGATCAAGTCTCCTCCATCAATACCCACCACTCTCTTCTGTTTTCCACAACAAGTATCTATCTTTCAAGACAACGTCATCATCATCAACAACAACAGCAATATCAACAGCTACTTGAAAATAATGTAGAAGAATGGGTAACTCAAGCTTGTGATGTTCTAACTTTACCTCCTTTGGATCGTTTGCCTCTTAATTTAGACGTGATCAAATCATCAAAGTCAATCAACATGATTCCTCCTTTCCTCACCTATTCTTCTTCACCTCCTTGGAAAATGATCCTCGTCAGTGCTGTTGGCCTTGGAACTGCAGCCATTCTTGTTGCTCATCGTCCAGATATTATATCAAGGTAAGAAAAGAAAAAAAAAATTGCTACTTTCAAATGTATTTATTTTATTATTGTATTTGTAGTTGGTCGTATTAGTTAATTATGTATATTACTTATTTGTCATCTACTCAAATAAACTCTTATGATTTTATTATTCTTTATAATGAAAAATGAAATTTCATTCTCTTTTTATTTACTTTTTCTTGTGTATCATAGTTGGAACGGTGCATTGATGTTAGGGTTGCTTGATACCGTTCGCACAAAAGTTGCAGTATTCAGCGGCGTCTGAATATCACACGTGGGTTTTATTGATCATTGGGAAAACCCTTTTGGTTGTCCTGTCTTTTTTTTTTTCCTTTTCCTTTTCTTTTTCTTTTCTTTTCTTTTATATATATTTAGTTGTTTTTTTTTTTAATGTCGAATTACGCTTATAGTTATATCATCAAGGTAAAAGAAAAAAAATGAATTATAGAATGAAAAATAAAAAAGAAACACAAAGGTATATGTTTATTTGTATTCAAAAAAAAACAAACCATGACCTATGTGTGTGTATGTTTACTTGATGAAACTAACATGGATTAACAATTTTTAGTATATCATTATCGGAGACACTGGTAAGTATAAAAAGGAAAAAGAAGAAAAAAAAAGAAGGAATAAACAGGAGGTAGAGAAGAAACTAATCCGCATGTTTTGTATTATTATTATTATTTATTTATTTTATTCATTATGAAGGTGTTGGAAAGGTAAATGACGAAAAATAAAAAGTAACTTGTATATTAACTACTCGTTTTATATTTATTTAGTCTTGTCTTCTCTTACAGTTTACGGATAAACGGTTCATGCCAGCTCACGATTTGACCATTGGTGTTGGTTTTGGTACCCGGTTTGTCATTGTTAATGACCAACAAATCAAATTACAAATTTGGGATACTGTAAGTTGAACTCTTTTACCTTGTCTTTTTTTTTTTTAGGAAAATTTATGGTATTATATCTATAGGCTGGTCAAGAATCATTTCGAACTATTACTCGTAGTTATTATCGAGGTGCTGCTGGAGCCCTATTAGGTAAGAAAAACAAGTGTTTCATCCTCCCCTTCTTTGGCGCAGTCTCATCTAATGTATATCCTTTATTACAGTTTATGATATTACTAGACGTGAAACTTTTGAAAACTTGTCAACATGGTTACAAGGTAAATAGGAAAGGATAATTGCGAAAGGAGGGTATTGATATCTTTTTTTTTTTTTATGACATTTAGATGTACGTGAACATGCCAACCCAAATACAGTCATCATGGTTATCGGTAACAAGAGTGATTTGGAAAGTAAACGTCAAGTATCAAGGGAAGAAGGAGAAAAATTCGCAAAGGATAACAATCTATTCTTTTTGGAAGCATCTGCTAAATCAGCTGATAATGTGGAAGAAGCTTTTGTCAAAACAGCACATACTATTCAAAAGAAGATTCAAAGTGGGGATATCGATCTATCAAGCGAATCGAATGGTATTAAATTAGCTCCCTCTCAAGGCAATTCGTCACTTCCTTCTGGTAATGCTTCTTCTGGTGGTGGTGGATGCTGTTGATTACATATTATATACTTTAGTTATTAGTTTTGATCCATTTTTATCATTATCATTATTATTATTTTTTTTTACTCTTCTTATTATTATTAGTATCATTATTATTAGCAGTAGATTCTACTTGATTAGTTACCCCCCCCCCATCTTTTATATAACAAATATATATAAAAATATATGCATTTATACAATTATTTGTTTGTTTTTTTATTCAGTCTTGTAAATAGTGCTCTGACTCTGCGTGTTTGCGCTGGAAAAAAAATACAATATATAAAAAAAATCTGCGCTTTTAAAATTGTCAACTCTTCTTCTTTATTCAGCCTTTTTTTTATTTTTTTTTTTTTTTTTTTTTTTGCTATTTGCTGCCGCACACAATATTTGCATGGAATATAATGTAAAACCCGATCCCTTTGGGAATAATACAGGATATACTCATCATCAACCTAGACCACCACGTCAACAACAACAACAGCAACAACAGCAGCAGCAACATCGACCTCACCAACAACAGCAGTATCACCACCACCAACAACAACAACAACAGCAGCGGCAACTACAGTATGATTCGTCACGCTCACAAAGTAAATATAATATTACATGAAAAAAGAAAAAAAAAAAAAGATACATACATTTTATTTTTTATTTTTTATCTACAAGAAATATGTATTCATATCTATGCTTTAATTCCTACTTGTTTTATAGTGCTACATATGACAAGCCGAAATGCAAGCAATGCAAATCTAGGCTCAATTGATCTACTCGAAACAGTATTAACGCCTGATCATCATCTCTCAAATGACCAACGGACGAAGTATGCTCAACAATTGGATCAATTCATTGAGGAAGCTAGTAAAACAGGAGTGATACAATGGCATCGTCAAGATATGATGCAAATAGTCGAAACATGTACGCGCTATTCTGAACAGCGACTCAATATCTTATTAGCCAATCCTACTTTACCGACTACATTGAAAGAATGCTTAGTACGTATCCTTGCCGCTGCCGCTTGTTATACTCGTTTGGATCTTTTGACGGCCTGGGTTTTGGATCGATTAAACAATCCTTTACAACAACAAACGTCAAATATGTCTTCTTCTGAATACAAGATGTGGTTGTTGTTGATATTACAAGAGGTACTTTCTGTCTGTATGCAATTTGAACCCCTTTTATTGATACCTTTGTTTTTTTTTCTTTTTTTCTTTTTACGTTTATTTTAGACTATTGTTCATGCTCAAATGGATCCATATACTCAACGACAATTACAAGACTTATCAGTATCAGTGATGGGTAGTTTGGTGATTTTCTTGGATAGTACCGAAGCAATAAATCAATTGAATCATGTTTTAACAGTGTTATCCAGCATCGCTCACTATTACAGCAATACGTTTATGTCCCAATTTCAAGATGTAGTGGGTTTATTGGTTGGCTGGTATCTTGATCCTGATGTGACTGATCAAGATAGACAATTGATACAAGGTAACATAAAAATAAAAATGTCTTCTTGGTTTAGTAACAAGATTTTGATTTTTTTTCTTCTTTGTTTTAGATTCATTTCAAAACTATACTCCTTATTGGCAAATGACATTGGCTTTTGGATTTGAATTATTACAAAACTTTCTTCATGATTTGTATACCCGATTACAACAAATTCAACCTGAAAAATCCTTGGATGAAGAACTTTGGCCAACTTGTGATAGACTCTTAAGGTAAAAAAGAGAAAAGGAGGGAAAAAAAATAATCCTAGAAAGAAAAAATCTGATTTTATTTTATTTACTCCTTTTGATCATAGTTGTTTTCATTCTCTCTTACAAGTCATTGTATCTTGGATACCATCCTTGGGTCAACATCATCCTCTTACCTCAACATTTGATCAACTTAGATCGGATACTGTCATGTTATTCTTACAAGTTTTGGAACTCGAAGAACAACCTAGTAAAATTTGGTTTGATCAATGTAAGAAGAAAGAGAACAGTGGAAGAATACGAATGATTGACTGATCAGTTCTCTATTTTATAGCAAATCGCATCTTACTTTTGTTATTCTCTGTTCGGCAATATACCATACAACCTCTTCAACATTCCTACTACTATTATATCACTGCTCAACGTGGCAAACCTTCTATGAACGATGAAGTTTATATTGGATATCTTTTAAAGGTAAGGAGAAGAAAAAAAAAAGAAAGAAAAGAACAAAGAACGATAGTTAGTAATTCTTTTTATTTCGCATGTATAGATGATTGATAGTTGGAAATCAAGTACGCCAGATCAAAATATATTACATGAATTATTAGATGTCAACGTATCTCCACTTTTCGCCCTACTTGAAAATAAACGGCAACTTACCCGAAAAGGTGTTCTCCTAGTATTACGGCTCATCATCGATATGTGCGATCCATCTTACTTATTTACCTACAGCACTCAGTGGTTGGCATTAGGATATACGTCCAAACAAGACCAACAGACGGCGGTCAAGACTCCTTGCTTGGAAACAAATATTTATTGCACCTTGTTACTGGATACAGCGTCGGCATTAAAAGTGATTTCAACAGCAAACGACAACACGCAAATGGACTTTGTAGTCAAGATCAGAAATCAACATGAAAATCAAGTGATTGCAGTGATGATGGCATTTTGGCAAACTGGTGATTACGATCAATATGATACAACATTGGATATGTTACTTCGATACTGGACTTGTTTGCTTACCAAAGTAGAATCACCATCAGCAGCAGCGGCAATGATGGGTGATAATCAGGCTACCTTATTACAAGATATGGTTCATGGTCATTGGCCTGCACTTTCGCTTCATGCCAAACATTCCCTTCTACGGTATTGTGATTTTTTGATGAATCATGTCGGAACATCCACTGAGAAAGTCTTACAACCGGTGTTTTTGACGGAAATGATGACACGCCTTGCCTATGAAACCAGTCCACACGTCAAAGGAAAAATGATTGATTGTTTGATGTTATTTTGCAAGAAATATGGCTCTTCTATGTTGGCTAACACAATAGGTCCTGCTTGGATGGTATATCACTTACAAAACAGGTAAAAGTCTTACTCCACGTCATATTTTATCATTTAACTCACATTTTTATTTTATTTATAGTATGAACAGCATTTCGGAATCCGTACGAAGTAAAAGTCAACACCTTCTAAAGTCTCTAAATCCATTTATCATGACATCTCTTGATGGTACTGTAGAACAAGACAATCATCGGATCATGACAACTCTCAAGGTAATGTAACCATGAATCACAATGATTAATAGAACGTGAACTGATAATTTTTTCTTTTTTGATTTCTCTATCTATCGAACCTATAAAAGGCAATGATGATGGCGACACCTCATACTGGTACCTTTCGACCTGTCCACTATGAAATAGTCATGAAACATCTTGGTATGCAATCGTTTCTTATGGCAGGTCAGTCAAGTGAAATGAGTACTACATCAACAAATGATCAGAATGGCCTGGTCAATAGTCATGATACTTCATTCGATTGGATTCGTCGTTTATTCCATTCATGTGGTGGGATTCAATATATGAAAAGTATTCAACCGACTTTTTTGAAAGGTAAATGAAAACAAAGATATCTCAAAGAAAAAGATCAAAGAAAATAAATTCATTCTCTTGTTTTTTTCTGTGTAGATTTGGATGAAACAAAAATGACAGCTTTGATGAACGGGTCTCGATCTTTACTTTATTACTGGTCCATGTGGGAATGTTCGCGTTATTGTATTTTATCAAGACTACGTACTCCTTTTGGTGGTCCTCAACAGGTACTCAAATGAAAATTATTGTAAAATTATACTCACATATATTCATTTATCTTTTTTAATAGACATTTGCAGCGTTTGAAAAAAAATTAATTGAATTGGTGGATGGTCCAACTACTGGTGCAATATCAACTAGCCATAAGGAATCACTGTATGAGTTGTTAAATTTATTGGAGCGACTGGAAATTCAAATTTACAATGCGGCGGAAGGAAATACCAATGTCAATAATAGCAACAATAGCAGTGAAATGATCATTATTCCTATGGTACCCAAAGCAAGCTACACCTTTTTCCACACCAATCGAAAAACATGTCAAGATTATTTTACCAGAATACGGCCTCTCATAGTTCAAGGTGCAAAGAAATTGGACTGGGATACCATGTTTCTGAAACAAGCTTTTACATACTTATCGGATCAAACACCTCCATGGACACAATCATCATTGTCGGATTGTTCCATCGATTCTGCATTGGGCTTTTTCAAGAAAATCAACAAATATGTCATTGATATAGTCTCTGTATGCATTCGCCAAGGATTAGAAGACAGTATATTGGGTTTGGAATCTTGGTATCAACACCATGTCAACAGTGCAAATAAATCAGTGGAATTATTGAACAAATCCTGGTGTTTTATTGGATTGGTTGGTCCTTTACTGCTTAATACAAAAGATGAAGCGAGTGTTTCTTGGTTTCAAGTTGCTGCCTACTTTGCCATGGTAAGTCACCAATATTGTTAACCTATCTATCTCGTTTCTGACTATTTTTTTTTTTTTTTTTTTACTTTCTCTCTCACGATTCTTTCTTATAGGGATGCGACGAAAAAGCAATTCAGCTGTTGTCCCAACTTGATACTGCAGTGATGAACAATAATCAGCAACATAAAGATAGTCATGATATTCTAGATATGCTTCATGGAAAAGTAAGTGAAATCAATGATATATCTGATCTACTTGAAAAATGGAACTCAAATGTTTCTCCTCCTTTTTTTTTTTTTTTTTTTTTTTCTCTAGGCGCTTCATTTTTATACATCACTGGAGGATTATGATGCCATTCAATCTGTATGCCAAGCCTACCCTTACCTCTTTAGCACTAACATCTCGACAAAGTTGATCGATTTTACTGGGTCCAACACGGTCACCGAGACTAGCATGCCAACTTTGATACACGAACTCAACGACAACTGCAACCTGGAAACAATGATGCAAATTGCCCGATTAAATGAATTTCGAAAAGCGACTTTAAACGTATCCGACAACAAGACATTCTCCAACTCGATTTGCCATCGCCTATTGACCTGCCTTGAAAAAGAAGAAGAGGAGTATACCGATACATTGGCCTTTACACATAGTCGTACACAGCTTATTGAATTACAGCTTGAACAAGGTAATATGGAAATACAACGAGCTGCTATGGAATGGACGCAATCAAACATATCAATGGGATTAACAAGATACGACTGTTCGACACTACCTGATACCAAACTCTGGATACGACTTTCCAATGCCATCACCAGCACCACTACATCCGCAGTTCCAAATGCCAACATGTCATCTACACTCTATGATATATATCTTGCAACAGCGTATGTGGCTAGGAAACAACACAATTACCAGACTGCTTCGCGTTATCTTAGCAAATTATCAACATTATTGGACACGTCAACATCCCCAGTCGTCACGAGGAACAAGAAGCATCTGATTGAATATGAAAAAATCAAATTGGCTCTAGCTGGTGGTGATCCTCATCCAATTACCAATAATGATACATGCTCAGCTTTATATACTTTGATTGATACCATTACCCGCGATCAAGCAGAAGATCTTGAGCAACAGCGTCTTGCAAGTCGGATGTACCTGAAATTAGCCCATCTACAACAACAACAGTCTCAAGGATTAGATGACACTTCTATATGGCAACAACGTGTGCTTGAGACGTTACAGAAATCAATCGACACAAGTGGTGATTCGTGGGCAACACCATGGTTTATTTATGCAACTTATCATTATGAACGTGCCTGCATGCTTTTAGACGATATTCATCATATACTTCAACAACCAGATTCCACGACTCGATCGATATCTGGTGTTATTCAATCCATACGCGAAACTTGGTTGGACTTGATTTCAAAAGAGAAAGATGCACTTTCTACCACATCTAATTTGTACCAAGAAGAAGAAAAGGTAACATCATAATTGAAAAAGAGGATATCCAAAAAAAAAAAGAGGAATGACTGACTTGATTTTATATTCTTACCATTTTCCTAGTTTTTATGGCATCTTTTCAAGACGTACTCTCCTTTGGCAGCTTTGAATGAAATGGAAACCAGTAACAAGTTTACACAATCTAAAAAGGTATTGAATGAAATACAACAGTATGACTCTCTAGGCTCCTTCCCCATCTCTACGATCACTGCACTGTTAGCACCTTTGGATCGTTTACAAGTCATTCTTTTGGATCATTTTCAATCAGCCTTGGCAGCTTACTTCCGATACCTAGACCTTATTGGTAGCGACAATACATCAACATCGTCTTCGTCACCTTCATCCATGATGATGTTATCAACACTACGCCTAGTCCAAATTCTCGTACAATATGGTGAAGCTTTACAATCAGCGTTCGAAACAGAAATGCATCAACGACCATGCTGGGAACGATCACAATTATTGGCATGGAAGCAAATTATCCCTCAGCTTTATTCAAGATTGAAGAATCATACAAGTACTTTTGTGAAATCAATGCTGGGGCAATGGATTAGTAAATTGGTTGAGGCCTATCCTCACGATATGATATATAATGTGATTGTTGGTATGTCCTCTTCTTCTTCTATTGGTATGGATGATGATATGACTCAACAGTTGATCCAGCAACAAGGTCAACAAATTATGGAAATGACTACTACTACAACGGTGGAACAAGATGAAAATGTGTGGACAGCAACACGTCGAATGACAGAAGAACTGGAGAAAATCACTGTATTATGGGAAGAAACTTGGCTTCATCGGATTTCGACTCTACAACTGGATATCATGAATCAATGGGAATATCTTGAAAAGATTCGCAGCACCAATAATAACGAAGGGTTTGAAACAACCTACACCAATGCTATGCGCGACGTTGTTGCTTCGATCCAACAATTGATGATCGCGACAATTGATTCTACTACAATGACTCCTCATGAAACTTGGTTCAATCTCACCTTTGGCAAACCGATCCGGCGTGCATTTGAATTACTTTCTCGACCTGAATCTATGGACACATATCGAAAAGGATGGGATCGATTCCAACAGGTAAACCTATCTTTGTTATTTAATTTGAAATGATGTCTAATATTTTTTTTTTTAATAATTCCTCTTTAGATTCATCGACGTCTTACTATGGAAACAAATAAAGTTCGTGTGCTTAACTTGAATCAGGTATCACCGTATCTTGCTAGTCTTCAAGGAACAAGTATGTATATGCCAGGTTTGGACCAAACATTATGTGTACGGATTCATCATTTTAGTTCGACAATGATGGTATTACCCACAAAGACAAAGCCCAAGAAGCTGACTTTTCATGGTACGGATGGCTCCTCATATACATATTTATTCAAAGGATTGGAGGATTTACAACTAGACGAACGCATCATGCAGCTCCTGAATACCACCAATGTGTTACTGAAAGAAGATAGACAATCTCGTGCCCGCCATCTATTTGCAAGGACCTATGCGGTGATTCCTATGAGTAATCATTCCGGTATGCTTCAATGGGTTCAACGTGCCACTCCTTTGTTTGCACTGTATAAAAATTGGCAGAAACGTGAATATCTCAATACGTTGTTCCATCAACAACAACAACAGCAACAACAACAGCAACAACAACAGCAACAACAACAGCGACAACAACAGCAGCAACAACAACAACAACAACAACAACAAAAATTACCAATTCCACGGGCTACGGAACAGTACATCGATAAAGTGCTTGCGGCAATGAAAGCAGCAGGATTACGTGTAACCGCCAATCGCCGACATTGGCCTGAACCGATTCTTCGCCAAGTATACCAAGATCTCGCAGCACAAACACCTAATGATCTACTGTCCAGGGCGATATGGTGGACCAGCACAGACAGTCGAGATTGGCTGAACAAGACTACCCGGTTGGCACGATCCATGGCGGTGATGTCGATGGTTGGTTATGTCCTTGGATTGGGTGATCGACATTTGGACAACATGTTATTGGATGATGTGACAGGGGATGTGATTCATATTGATTACAATGTATGCTTTGAAAAAGGAACGACGTTGCGTGTGCCTGAACGGGTACCTTATCGTTTAACAAGAAATATGATCCATGCTCTTGGGTTGACTTCTGGTATCCAACAACAGCAAGAAGAAAACACGAGTAGTGGTGGTGGTGGTATTTTCCGTACGGCGGCTGAACAAACATTACGAGTGATGCGACAACATAAAGATCTATGGATGGGATTATTGGAAGATGCGTTTGTGGTTGATCCCTTACTTGCAGATTGGCAACAGAGACAACACAATATCCAACTGGAACGTCAAGGATCGGAAATCAAAGGTGTGATCAAGGAAGAACGTCAATTTGTGGAATTACATTCAGGATTATCATTGATGGCTGCTCGCTTAGGTAACATAGAAAACTAACTGTTGTATGCAAGTTTATTCATTTTTTTTTTCCTTGCAGCTGAAACAAGTGTTCTTTTTGAAGCTCAACATGCATCTCTTGCTATCGAACTTTCGACAATCAAGCAACAACTTGAACAACAACAGCAACAAGAACAACAACGACAAGAAGAAGAGGATCATCATGTCTTTGACAATGACGACTATGATGACGAATTCTATGATGAAGAAGAACAGGATGATGATGATCAAACTATATTAGATCGAAGAAGGAATCAAGAGCTCAACAAACTATCCAGTAATGAAAAAATGAAGGACGAACAAAAGAGTGGATCACCGCCTTCCGATTGGGAACAAGACGAAGAAGATCATCATCATCATCATGATACTGGATCTTCAGGTACAAAACATGATCGTGTCCCAATACTCATTCAACATCAACTGAAGGATCAACTAGTACATGTGTTTGACCAGTTACATCAACCTTACCAAACAAACACAACATGGACCATGGGTGAATTTGTGCCCTTATTGGATGCCATCCGGATGTTGGAAATAGAAGAAAATCATGAAATTCATGTGGCTCAAGAAAGTGCAAAGGTAAATCCGAGCAATCTACTTTTTTATTTTCAAGATGGATTGACTTTTTTTTTTTTTTTTTAATAGGTGATTTTAAATGTGCTTCGATTTATTGAGATCAATAGCAATAAATTAGAAGGACGGCATCGTTATACCTATACTGAGTTGGTAAAATCAAAAAAAAAAAAAGAAAGTGGTCTAGTTTATCTTACTTTTTTTTTTAATTTTAGACAATCTTGGTACAAGATGTGATAGAACAGTTAGATCAATACTATTCTACTTTACGCATGTTGGAAAGCTTTGGATTGGAACAACAACAAAAGACAGTACAAGACACCACACATCGTCAAGAGAAAACGATGTCACTGTTGACATCTAGAAAGGGTAAGTTTTTTTTTTTTTTTTTTTATTTTTTGCAGATGTTTATTTCGCCATTATTTATTATCATTTTTAGACAAATCAGTGTATCATGATAATCCTAGTTTGAATATTATGCAACGAGTGCGACAGAAACTGGAAGGTCAAGATCAAGATCTATTGTTGGACAATCATATGCATACTATGACAGTGGCCGAGCAAGTGGCAAAGACAATTGAACAAGCTACTAGTATAGACAATCTTAGTTTAATGTACGAAGGATGGACCAGTTGGGTATAGTAATAGACATTTTAGAATATCAAAGACATATCTTATAATAAAAAAAAAATTATATTTTGATGATTTGTTATATCATTATTGAATGACGTTTGAAATAAACATGAACGATCCTGTCCATAGACATTTCAAGCTTCCTTAAGATATGTCACTACATCAATCACCATCAAGTTTTAAGGTACTCATTTCTCTTCTGTTCCTTATCACAAATTCGAATGCCGCCGTCCCCCCCCAAAAAAAGGGAATGCCCTGAACAACCTTTTCAACTTTTAACAATCTTGTACATTAAATAATGAGGCCACTGGCATCCATCATAGTGAATACACCCACATATATCAATACTTGATTTCAACAAAAGTTTCATCGACAGTGTTTATTATTAGAATATATATATGTAGGTAATAAAAATAAAAATAAAAGTATAAACTATATTTACATGGAGCTGGCGGTATAAGTAGGTTGAATGGTAGGACGAACGATGATTCTTCGCGTGGTGCCAGAACCAGCCATAGTACCAGAAAGCCGTCTTCGATGCCTTCGTTGCTGATCCACCTCGTAAAAAGAACGACGTTGTTGTTGTTGTGCTGTCAAATCAAATTGATCTTGCCAATTTGGTCGTACTTGATCCACCAAAACTACATGTCGGTCATTGGGACCCAATTTCTTCCATCGTTGTTTCTTACCGGTTGTATTTCCATCCTCTTCTGGTTCCCATAACATACATATATCCATACGTTGTTGTTTGAATATCTATAATAGGAATTGTTAAATAAATCTAATTCAGTATATATATATTTAAAGTACTTTACCTTATATTGTTGACTCCATTCAGGAGGAATATGAATAACACCCAAATTAGGTTGCACACAAAAAGGACATGCGGCTGGATCCAATGGTGATTCGTCCGATCGACGGAGTTGTAGGAAGCAATCTGTGCATATGGGTTGACCACAACATCTAGTATAATTTGTAAATGGATAATACTATAGAAAATTGGACAAAACAAAAGAAATATGATGAGTACAATGATCAATGATTTTCTCCACTTGTTTTATTTTTTTAGTACATACCAATAAACAAATTGGGCATTCAATAGTATCCTTATCCAAATTTTGATCTAACCATGGAGTTGATGATCGTAATAATAATAACCGATGCTTGAGTTTGTTTCGTATTCGTACAACAGTTTTGTTATCATTGAAATCATTATTATCGTTGTTATTCTGTTGTTGGGGTATAGGTATCACTTGTTTTACCAATGAAGGAGGATCATTCAACCCTAAAAAAAAAAAGAAAAAAAAAAGTTATTTTTTTTCCCACCACTCAACAATATAATAATAATAAGAATAATAGGACTGCTTACCAGTAAAAAAAGGTGCCAAAAGTCCTGCTTTGATAAATTTACGTACAGCTTTTGCATCATAATCGCAAGATGCACAAGGGTAAATGCCTTGAGGTAAGAGACATCCATATTCTAAACGACGACCATTACCATTAGTATGAGATTTAAGAAGATAAGGATATATAGATGATGAGGTTCTTGTTGTTGTAGTCGGTCTGTTTGATTTCGTTGTATTATGTTCTATTTTTGAAATATGAATCCCCATGATAAGGTTAAAAAGAAAAAAAAAATATGAGAGAGAAAAGGAAAAAAAAAAAAGGATGGCTTAAGAACTTTTTTTTTTATTGTTCCGCCAAATATTAAAAAATAGTTTCTTTGCCACTAAGAGAGAGATAATCAGATTACACTTTATTTGTTTTCATTTTCTCAATAGTTCTTTGTCATCAATCATTGCTTAATCATCGTTTCTTTGATTTAATAATACTCATGAATAAACCTTAAACGTTTCCTTCCCCTTTCTTTTTTTTTTTTTTTTTTGTCTGTGCGTCCTCATGGATTATTCATACAAAAAGATAATCGGAGACCAAAGTATCACATCATTGCCACAAATAATGATGAACTGATTTCCCCCCTTTCCCCCAGATTCACCAAACGATCATACTTGACCGCAGTGATCATGACAAATCAGATCACAATGACCACAGCCACCTGAACATGATGATCGTCCCTATGATCTTCCTATCTTTTTCTTTTAAAATATTACTTATTAACAGATTCTTTACAAATCATCCAAAAAAAAAAATCAATAAGCTAAATGTTAGAGTATACTATACTAGGTTTCTATCCTAATTGATCCATCATTGTATTGAGTTCCTTTAATAAAATATGTTGGCTTTATCTTCCATTGACAGTTGATTCCAGGCAATAATGTAGATCGATCAAATAGCCTATCAAAATACTAAGTATATACTTATTGTGGCATCATTCGACCTGCAAAGTTTAACTTTGATAAAAAATTATTGATACTGTTAAAAAGAAAAGAAAGAAAAAAAAGTTAATATTAATCCGATACCTTACCTTGACTCATTCCCCGATCTGATTACATTTGGATAATACAATTTCATACACCAACCTTTTGGTTTTCAACGATCATAGGAAGGAAAGAAAGAAAGAAAAGGAAAGAAAAGGAGAAAACGGAAAGAGCTAAAAAATAAGTCAAGGACGGAGAGTAAAAAAAACCACACAGACTTTAGTTTGAAGCATAATGCAGATGAAACAAGTGACAGATTCAAACGTCAAAGCCTTATATTAAGTCATCCTAAATTAAATCCATCCGCACGTACAAACAAATGATAGATTCAAACATCGAAGCCTTATATTTTAGCATACTAACTAAAATCCATCCACACGTACAAACAAATTCATTCAAAAAAAAAAAGAGGACAATCATATTGTCATATTTTATTTTTTAAAAAAAAGATAGGGTATTACATTGGATATGGTTACAGTATGAAATAATGATGGAACAAAAAAAAAAAAAAAGATCCAAGAAATACCAAGAAATGTAAACTTGTAAAGTATTTATGGTCCACAGCAACCATCGCATTCGCTAGTTCCCCAGAAACCACAAGTATGGTGTCGACGGGCAGATGGATCAGGATGACAAGACCATTGAGTGTTCCAATGTAAACAGCCAGAATTGCCTACGATGCAGGCAATATCTTCTCGATAACAAGCTTCAGTTGTACCAAAAAGAGCAAGCACCACCAAGAGGAAAAAGGCAAAGAAGGAGTTGTTGTAAAAGTTCATATTTGGTTTGCTTTGAATTATGTGAATTTGATAATGAAACAAAAAAAAAAAAAAACGAAACAATCAAAACATCCTCTGTATTTATATTCATCCACCCTTCCCTCCCAAAAAAAAAAAAAAAAAAAAAAAAAAAAAAAAAAAACAATGTATATACGCATAGATGCCACTGCTACCATTGCTTTGGATAAATTTGTCCTTACGTATCGTTTGTACCAGGATAACCTTAATCATAAAATTAAAGCTATACCTCAAAGATGAATTAGGCCGATACAAAAAGTTTTTTTTTTTTTTTTTTTTTGAAAGTGTCAGGATCAGTATCATCACTACATCCATCAGTTTTTCTTTTGTTTTCGTTGGTGAAATGTCATAAAATCTCTCTAGTTTGAAGAGTCATTGTTACATTGTTTTTATTTTATTAAATAATGACGAAAAAAAATGATGTTCCTCTTTGTACATAAGAGATCTTTTGTTTGAAGCTTTGAACCAAAAAAAGCAATGATGACTGAAGACAAGTTATCCTCCTAGATCGATGGACTTTTCATGAAAAAGGATCTTTAACGCGATCTGCGTGTCTCTTTCTTTCTTTCTTTTTTTTTGGAGTTTTTATACCTCTGTTGATGCTCTTTTTCTTTTACAAGAACTTCTGGTTTAATACATTTAGATATCCATCCTATATCGATTTCACGGCCCTTGTCGTTCCCCGCTCCTCTTTCTTTTCAAGACATTTCCCCGATGCAGCAGTAAGATCAAATAAATCATCCAAATAAGGATACATCCATATAAGGATCTTCGTCCGTACAGAAAGAGAGGCAAAGTGCATCATGAGATATGTAACATCATATTACGTCTTACTGTTTGGTGCTTTTGCTCTTATATGGTAAATTTCTGAACACATGAAAACCTAAAAAATACAAGAGTCCGTCCATCTTGTCAGATACTCTTGCATGATTGCATTCAGCGTTATGATTCATGTTTTATTTATTTATTTTCGTCAATAGGGATGTCTTCCTTTTTTTTTTTTTTTTTGGTTCCAAAGACTGGGTCACCATCTCTCTGGGGAGGACAAAGTAACACCGAAGATGTGTTTCCTTTTTCCTTTTTTTTTTTTTTTTTTTTTTTTTTTTAGTGTATTTTACCTTGATCATGTTAAGAAACTGCCGTGGATTGGAATTTTCAAGTGCTGGAGATAGAATGCATGACCGCCATCATCATCATCTGTGATTATTTCCTCTGGTAACGATATCATGTATGTGTTGTCCCAATAATGTCATCTTGACTGTGCATCTTTTCCATGACTTTCATACAAACAATGTAAAAATATAATATCATCGTACACTATATTTTTTTTTTTCTTTCAACATCCACAAATCCAAAAGTTTTATTTCCAAAATATTCAATAGAGTAACAATAATATATATAGCAACTAAATCTACAATGATATATCTATACTATTTTTTTCTATTTTAGTCAAAGTGTATCCACGTGTCCAAACCAGCCCCGATGTTGGTGATATCCTTATCTGCTTAACCTATTGTCGAGTTATTTTGCATCTTTCGAGTGTCACTACATTTGTACTCGCGCCTTTCCCATACGTGGATTGTATAGATCCCTACCAAAATAAAGGAAAACACGTCAACATGTAAATATATTATATATCTTTTTCGTGCACTTACCTATCAAGCCTATATCGATAATTGTCATAGTTTTATCTTGGTCTTGTGGCTGGAGGAATTGCATTACTCCATATCCATCCGACCATCAAATACATAACAATTCAAAACGATCTAATGTCAAGTAAGTTCAAAAGTGAAGATCAATACACTACGCTGATCCCTCTTATCGTTTTCAGTCTTTTTGAATTAACTTTACCATTAATAGTTTGTCCTTTTACTATCCCTATATTCAAAATAATAATGATAAAAATAATAAAATAGTGATGAAAAGTGAAAAGAAAGATCAAAAAATAAAAAACCACACAGAGTTCGATATCAAAAAGCATTGAATCTCCGGTCCTTGCAGAAAGACTATTGCAATCAAACAAAGAAAAATTCCATTATCATCTATTATCAAAGAAAAAGGACGATCGTGTTGTCATGTTTATTTGAAAAAAAAAGAAAGAGAAAAATATAGAGGGTAATATATTGGCTATATACGGTACGCTTACAGGATGAAGTAAAATAGAATAAAAAGACACAAAAAGTACCAAGAAATGCAAACTTGTAAAATTGTTATCATCCACAGCAACCGTTACATTGCTTACCTCCGAAGAATCCACAAGTATGGTGTTGAGAAGCAGATGAAGACGGCTGACAAGACCATGAAGGGTTATGCCAAAAACATCCGGAATTACCCACAATGCACGCACGATCGGCTTGGGTGCAAGCTTCAATTGTACCGAAGAGGGCAAGCACCGCCAGAAGGGAAGGTAGAAGACAAAGAAAGAGTTGTTGTAAAAGTTCATATTTCGTTTGCTTCGAATTTGATAATAAAAAAAAAAAGGAAAGCAATCAAGACATCATCTGTATTTATATACTCCCCACCTCACAAATATATACATATACATGCATGAGCTGTCATCGCCATTGCCTTGGATAAATATATCCTTGTGTATCTTCTGTTCTACAATAATGATAATCACAGGAAGTTGAACTAGAAGACAAGGGGTATACCTAAAAATAAGTTAGAGCGCGATGTACTTCTTTTACTTCTTCTTGGTCTTACAAAAAAATTTGACGGCGTGCAGATCAGTCCCATCAGTGCATCACATCTTTTGTTTTCGTTGGCGAAACACACCAGCATCTCTGATTTGAATAGCCATTTGCCACATTGTCTTCATTTTACTCAATAGAGATGAAAGGAAATGATGTTCCTCCTTTTACCTAAAGGATCATTTATTTGACGTCTTTTTTTTTTTTTTTTAAAAAAAAAAAAAAAACGAGGACTGAAAGAAGCCATTCTCCTAGACCAATTTGTTTCTAACGTGCATGATCCTCTTTGACACCATGTCTCTGTATCTTTTCTTTTTCTGAGTTTGTACAGTTCAGATGATCCTATGTTATTTAACGCCTTCCTAACTTAAACTGCTCACCCCTTGCAGCCTTCCTTCCTTTTTATTCAAAAAAACATTTCCCGATACCTCCACAAGATCAACATATCATTCATATACGGATCGTCGTCCGATAGAGAGGAAGATACGCCATGAGATTTAAATATAGCGTCATATTGCGTTTTACGGCTTCACGTCCTTGTTCTCATATGGCAACTCCTGAACACACGAAAATCTAAAAAAATATAAGATCCGTTTATCTTGTCAGCCTCTCTTGTATGATTGCATTCAGCATTATGGTTCATGTTTTATGTATTTACTATATTCAATAAGCATGATTTTTTTTCTTTTTTTTTTTTTTTTGGTTCCAAAGACTGGGTCACCATCTCTCTAGGGAGGACTAAGTAACACCGAAGATGTGATTCCTTTTTTTTTTTTTTTTTTTTTTTAGAGTATTGCACGTTGAGCATGTTAAGAAACTGTCGTGGATTGGAATTTTCAAGTGCTGGAGATAGAATGCATTACCACCATCATCATCTCTGATTATTTCCTCTGGTAACGATATCATGTATGTGTTGTCCCAATAATATCATCATGACCGTGCATCTTTTCCCTGACTTCCATACAAACAATATAAAAATATAATATATTGTCATCGTATACTGTAGTTTTTCTTTAAACATCCAAAAATTTTATTCCAAAATATTCAATAGACAACAATATATATATCAACTAAATCTACAACGATACCACTACACTATTTTTCTGTCCTGGCCGAAGTGCATCCAAGTGCCCAAACCAGTTCCGATGTTGGTGATATTCCCATCTGTTTACCCTACTGTCGAGTCATTTTTCATCTTGCGAGTGCCACTATATTTGAACCCCCTCCCGCCTTTTCTATAAATGGATTGTAGACCAGTCCCCACCAAAATAAAGACGCGTCAATATGGAATATATTGTATATCCTTATTATGCATTTATCTATCAAGCCTATACCTATGCTATCGTAACTGTTCCTTGGTCTTGTTGCCGGACGAATTGCATTGCTTCATGCCTATCCAACCATCAACGAATTGTTCCATCATAATCCAAAATGATCTAAGGTTAAATAGGTTCAAAAGTGAAGATTAATACGCTGCGCTGACCCCTTTTATCTTTTTCAGTCTTTTTTGGTCTAACTTTACCATTAATAGTTTGTCCTTCTAGTGTCCCCATAAGCATAGTAATAATAACAATAAAATTAGTGATAAAAAATGAAAAGAAAGATCAAGAAATAAAAATCCACACAGAGCTCGATATTAAAAAGCATTGAATCTCCGGTCCTTGCAGAAAGACTATCGCAATCAAACAAAGAAAAATTCTATTATTATCTATTATCAAAGAAAAAGGACGATCGTGTCGTCATGTTTATTTGAAGAAAAGAAAGAGAGAAATATAGAAGGTAATATATTGGCTATATACGGTACACTTACAGTATGAAGTAAAATAGAATAAAAAGACACAAGGAGTACTAAAGAAATGCAAGCTTGTAAAATTGTTAGTTTCCACAGCAACCATTACATTGGCTACCTCCGAAAAGTCCACAAGTATGGTGTTGAGAAGCAGATGAATCATAGCGACAAGACCATGAATGGCCATAATAAAGACATCCGGAATTACCCACAATGCACGCAGTATCGGCTGGGGTACAAGCTTCAATGGTACCGAAGAGGGCAAGCACCGCCAGAAGGTAGAAGACAAAGAAAGAGTTGGTGTAAAAGTTCATATTTGGTTTGGTTTGAATTTGATAATAAAAAAAAAAAAGGAAGCAATCAAGACATCATCCGTATTTATATATTATCCACCCCACAAATATATACATATACATGCATTAGCTGTCATCGCCATTGCCTTGGATAAATACATCCTTGTGTATCCTCTGTGCCACAATAATGGTAATCACAGGGGGTTGAATTAGAAAACAAGGGGTATACCCAAAAATGAGTTACAGCGATATACGATCTTTCTTACTTCTTTCTTAGCCTTACGAGAAACTTTTGAAGGCGTGCAGATCAGTCCCATCAGTGCATCACATCTTTTGTTTTCATTGGCGAAACACACCAACGTCTCTGATTTGAATAACCATTTGCCACATTGTCTTCATTTCACTCAATAGAGATGAAAGAAAATGATATTCTTCCTTTTATCTAAAGGATCATTTATTTGACGTCTTTTTTTTAAAAAAAAAAAACCAAGGAGGACTGAAAGAAGTCGTCCTGCTAGATCAATTGATTTCTAACGAGCATAATCCTCTTTGACACCATGTGTGTGTATCTTTTCTGTTTTTGAGTCTGTACAGTTCAGATATCCTATGTTATTTAACGCCTTCCTAACTTAAACTGCTCACCCCTCGCAGCCCCTTCCTTTTTTATTCAAAACATCTCTCTATACTTCCACAAGATCAACGAATCATCTATATATGGATCATCGGCCGTAGATAGAGAGGAAGATGCGCCATGAGATTTAAATATAGCGTCACATTGCATTTTACTGCTTCACGTCTTTGTTCTCATATGGTAAGCTCTTGAAAACATGGAAATCTAAAAAATATAAGATCCGTTTATCTTGTCAGCTGATCTTGCATGATTGCATTCAGCATTATGATTCATGTTTTATGTATTTACTATATTCAATAAGCATGATTTTTTTTTTGTGTTTCAAGAACAGGGAGGTCATTTAGCTTCCGAGAATTCAGTAATAGCAATGATGCGTTTCCTTTGCTTAGCTTTACCGTATAAAAAGGCTTTTGTATGTTAGAATCGTCAAACATTAGGACATAGAATATATGATAATGATCATTATCGCTGATTATCTTTTTTTTTTTTTTTTTTTTTGGTGGCGTTATCATGTAAGACCTATGCTCTAACATGTTGTCACCTCGACAGTCCATCTTCCCCTGACTTTCATACGAACAATATGACAATATACTTTTATCGTGCAATTTTACTTCCAACATCCACAGATCCAAAATTTTTATTTCCAAAATATTCAATAGAGTAACAATAATATATATCAACTAGATCTACAATGATATCACTATATTATTTTTCTATGCTAATCGAAGTATATCCACGTAGCCAAGATTGATCCGATGTCGTGGTGATACCGCATGTATCTATCCATTCTCGAGTCACTTTGCCACCTTTCGAGTGTAACTGCTTTTGTTCCCGCGTCTTTTCCATAAATGGATTGTTGTCCCTATCGATATAAAGAAGAACGCGTCAAAATGACAGTATATTGCATACCTTTGCTATGCACTTACCTATCAAGCTTATGTCGCTATTATCATAGTTGTTCCCTGGACTTGTTGCCGAGATGAAATGCATTGCTCCATGTCCTTCCAACCATCAATGAATTGTTCCATCGCGATCCAAAACGATCTAATGTCAAATAAGTTCAAAAGTGAATATTAAGATTAATACACTGTGCTGATCCCTCTTAACTTTTTCAGTCTTTTTGATTTAACTTTACCATTAGTAGTTCCTCCTTCTAGTATCCCCGTAATCAAAATAATAATAATAATAATAATAATAATAATAATAATAATAATAATAAATAATGAAGAATGAAAAGAAAGATCAAAAAATAAAAAACCACACAGAGGTCGATATTAAAAAGTATTGAATCTCCGGCCTTTCCAAAAAAGCCTATTCCAAGAAAAAAAAAAAAAAAAAAAGCAATCAAGCAAAGAAAATTTTTATTACTATCTATTCAGTTGCATATGGTTTAGTGGATTCAGATCTATCATTAGAAGTAGGTTTGATAGATTCAACTTTAGTATCTTCAGATTCAGATATTAAAGAATGATCAATAATCTAGGATGGTTTCTGCGTTTCACTCCCTTCATTAGATAATGGTATATTATCCATCCATCAATCATATAAATCCGGTCACCATTGCCAACTGTAACTGTATACAAATAGCGTACATTTATATTTTGAGTATCACAGGAGCATTTGTCTATTGAGGCTATTGTCTGTATGAATCAAAAAAAAAAAAAAATGAGATATCTCCCATCTTTTCTTTGGATATCTAACTTACAAGACCGTAGCTGAAGATATAAGCGATATTAGGAGCAACTATAGCATTTGAGTTTCTGTTAAACTAAAATAAAGAAAAAAATATGAGGCGCCAAGTATACGGCTATTGTCTAATGTAAATGCGTACTTACACATTACCACCCTGTTATCATTATCATCATCCTTCAACTATCATTGTCATTGAGTCATTATTGGTGTATCATTGATTCATCATGATCATAGTGATTGATCATCATTATACACTATTTGAAAAAGGTAAGGAGGGAAAAAAAGATAAGCAAAAAAAAAAAGGTAGTGAGACCAATATACTCTTTTCTTTTAATCACTGTGTTACCCAAGTCCAAAGACTTTGAGTCTGACCAAGATCTGCAATCACTGTTTGCTCTATACAAAAAAAAAAAAAAAAAAAAAAAAGACGATCGCGTCATCATACTTTATTTTGAAAAAAATAAGAGGGAAATAGATAGGATATTATATTGGCTATATACGGTACACTTACAGTGTGAATTAAACAGAACAAAAAGGCGCAGTAGCTACCAAGACATGTAAACTATTAAAACCCACAGCAACCATTACATTTGAAAAGACTAAAGAGGCCACAAGCCCTATAAGCAGAAGCAGTTGGATCATCGTGACAAGAATACGAAGGGTTAATAGCCCAACATCCACCATTACCCACAATACACGCATGGTCTCTGTCACAGTTTGCTTCAGTTACACCGAAGAGAGCAAGCACCACCAACAAGAAGACAAAGAAAGAGTTGTTGTGGAAGTTCATATCTAGTTTGCTTTAAATTTGATAATGGAAAAAAAAAAACGAAGCAATCAAGACACCCTCTTTATTTATATTCATTATCCCCTTCACAAATATACACATGTACACGCGTTAGCTATCATCACTATTGTCTTTGATAAATATATCCGTATGTGTCGTTTGTACCAGGATAATCACAATAGGAGGAATTAGAAAATCAGGAGTATACCTCAAAAATGAGTTAAAGAGATAGACATTACTCTTTTACTTCTTCCTAGTCTTACGAAAAACTCTGAAGGGGTGCAGATCAGTCCCATCGGTGCATCACATCTTTTGTTTTCATTGGCGAAACATACCAACATCTCTGATTTGAATAACCATTTGATGCATTGTCTTCATTTCACTCAATAGAGATGAAAAAAAAAGAAGTTCCTCCTTTACCTAAAGGATCATTTATTCAATGTCTTTTTTTTAAAAAAAATCAAGGAGGACTGAAAGAAGTCATCCTCCTAGATCAATTGATTTCTAACGAGTATGATCCTCCTTGATGCCATGTGCATGCATCTTTTTCTGAGTTTGTACAGTTCAGATGACCCTATGTTATCTGCTCACTCCTCGCAGCCCCTTCTTTTTTTTTTATTCAAAACTTTTCCCTATACCTCCACAAGATCATCATATCATCCATATAGGGATCATCGTCCGCAGATAGAGGGGAAGATGCGCCATGAGATTTAAATATAGCGTCATATTGCGTTTTACTGCTTCACGTCTTTGTTCTCATATGGTAAATTTCTGAACACATGAAAACCTAAAAAATACAGAAGTCCGTTCATCTTGTCAGACACTCTTGCGTGATTGCATTCAGCGTCATGATTCATGATTTGTTTATCTATTTTAGTCAATAAAAGTGCCTTTTCTTTTTTTCTTTTTTCTTTTTTTTTTCTTTTTTTTTTTTACTTTGAGTGGTCGTATGATAGGCACGCTGTGATACTGTTGCGGGATTACCGTTAGCAATTGTAGCTACATCTGTCCCCCAGTTCTTATTGACAGTATCGTACCATCTCACTTGTAAAATGTTGACTCGTGGGACAGAATAAATGGATCCTGGTTGATCTTCGAAACCACCAATCATATAGATCCGATTATCATTGCCAAGTGTAGCTGTGTTCGAATAGCGCACATTTGTATTTTGAGTATCACCCGGAAGATTTGACCATTGAGACTAATTTGTATGAATCAAAAAAAAAAAAAAAAAAAAAAAAGAGATACATTTCACCTTCTTTTTGGATATTTAACTTACGGTTCCATAGTTGAATATATAGGCCGTATTAGGTGCAACTGTAATGCTTGAATTTCTATTATGTGTTTATGCAAAAAAAAAAAAAAAAAAAAAAAAAAAATGAGATGATATCCATGATAATGTACTGGTATCATTTAATATCAATGCATGCTTACATGCCGCCACCCTATAATCCCTTTTCCTTAATAGTAATTTCCACCTTTTGATGCAAAAGCATCTTCATTTGCTTGAGATATTTATATCTACAACGATACACTTTTATTTCAATCAAAAACATGATAATAATAAGACTATTCTAACAATTACAGTAACTAAGCTACATCCAACATCGCTATGCCATATACTGATCTGAAATTTCGACCCAATGTTCCTGATATTCCCTTTTTTATATCAATCGATGAGCCCTTTTTGCATTTGTCCAATACTTGGCATCCATATCTTCCACCCAAATTGTTGATCAGAATCATTGCTGCCGTGATTACTATCAAAACAAAAAAGAAGTGAGTCGAAACACAAGTAGCATGCCTCTACTGTCAAACCAATTCTGTATAACGGCCCTCTTTTCAAACAGCTAATTTACCAATGCTATCTAAACTTTCTGTGTTCCATATATTCGATTACATCCGATGATGCATGCTGTCGAATAAAGCTGTACGCTCGTGACATGTAGTATATCCATCCTGCTTACATATGTATCGTCATATTCCTTCTGGTCAACTTGAGTCCCATGTGCGTCAGTCATTTAACGTTGAATCCTTCTGTATATCTGTTCAGCTGAGATTCCTCGCTAATTTATGTCTTGCGTCCCATCAACTACTGATGAATCGTCCCAGTTTCACTAAGTAAAGATGTAATGAGACCAATGTGGATGATTAATATATGATACGCGCTGAGGATTTTTATTTGTTTTTGCCTTTATTGTCACTCGTTTCTTCGCTTCGGCTTCAAGGGTTGACTAACCAAATCACTACTAAAGAGAAGAGGAAGGATTAGTTTTGATTTCTGGGAAAAAAGGAGAGAGATGGTAGAAGAAAGTTTAAATAAAATAGAAAAAGTGATGAAAACCGGAAAGGAAGAGCGCAAAAATAAAACCCACACTTTTTAAGTTTCAATCCCAGAGTCAACTATAAATGCAAAAGCCTTTTAAGGTAACGAACTTGTGTAGGTTTTTTCAAAGTCGCGTCCCTCCCTTTGGTTTGTCCATACATATCATAGTTTATTTATTGATGAATGATGTTTATCGTCACTTTCGAAATTATTCACATATATATAGACCTCATCTTCCCCCCCCCCAAAAAAAAAAGATTCATACTCCACACCTTTTCAACAGATATAAATACCCATACTTAAAAACGAGCGTTTATTCAGAAAAAAAAAATCATTTGCAACAAATGAGACAAATCTATACCACATCATGTAAACTAAATTAAATAATTTCATTCTTTTGCAGCACCACTTGCTCTCCATTCACCGATGATAAGACTAATGTTTTCATCCATACCAACACCATTCTTCACTTGCGCAAACACAGTAGGGCCATTTCCACTATTAGAAAACAAGAAAGGTAAAAAAAAAAAAAAAAATAATAAGTTCATATTATATCGACGAGTTCTGAATGTGCATACCGCATATTTTTAGCATCTCTTGCCATAACATTCAAGTCGGCACCAACAATTTCGGCCAAATCGGTCTTGTTCACTACTAGTAGATTACTCTGAGTAATACCAGGTCCTATAATTTTGTATAAGAAAATATGCCGCCAATCAACTAATCAGCATCGAATCCATGGCGGTATCCATTTTCCGCTGCTATTTCGGTCACTCTGACTTACCACCTTTTCGAGGTACTTTATCTCCACCAGCTACATCGATCACATAGATAATATGATCGGCCACAAAAAAATAAATATATCTTTCCGTTAATCACTTGACTGAAGTCATCAAAGGTCTACCGTTACTTAATTCACGACTAGTAAAAAAAAAAAAAAAAAAAAATTGAGCAATAGTCATCAATGCTATTTTCACACTTTCATTCTGCTATACCTGTAATTGGCAGCAAGGTTATCCCCACCGGATTCAATCAACAATAATTGTGTATTAAACTTGGCATGCAAGATCTCAAGAGCATTCATATTGGCAGATACATCTTCCCTATAAAGAATGTAAAGATAATCCATAAACCTATCAGGAGCGATTGTCGTCATCATCCATATATATACGTGATCAAGTTCATTTGTTTTTCCTTACCGAATGGCCTGGATCCAGACAAAAAAAGAAAAAAGAGAGAGGTCATCAGTCATCATTTTATCGTAATTTCGTCCCTTTGAATCGTTCAGAAGAAAAAAAAAAGACGTACAGCATGAGAACATCCACCAGTTTCAATATACGTTCCTCAGGTAGAGCCTTGTTTCGTACTAGGAATTCAGTATCTTCTTTAGTGAAAATATCATTAGTCACAGCAGCAGTGGAATAAGTGTCGCGTAAACGTTGACATAAAGCAAGCATCACGGCAGTTTTACCAGACCCAGCAGGGATATATTTATAAATAATAAATATAATAACTGTGAGCGCGTATCCAGTAAAGAAAAAAGGATGGTTTACCCTCCAACACCAACAGTAAATGCACGTTCAGACAATCACGGTTTTGATATTGAGCTTTTGGACGTTCATCATAAATTCCAGGGTGGTCAAGGTCTTCATGAGTATGGTCGTGATTATGATAGTATTGAGAAGGAGCAGTAGCAGCAGAAGTATTTGAGATTTTATCTTCAAAAGAAACATCAGACATGGAATAGAATTGACAATGACTAGGTATAATTGAGAGTAGAAAAGAAAGGAAAAAAGAAACTGGGAAAAGGTTCAGAAATTGAAGTCGGAGGTTGAACGGTGGAAAAGGTACTGTCAAGAAAGTTAGGGCTGTGTCAACAAAAGGTCTTGTGATTATTGGTTACAGTAATGCTCTTCAAGTTAGAAGAAGTTCTTTTGAGTTTCATGTTGATCGGATATATAAAAACAAGAAGATCACTCCTTATCACAAAATAAACTTTTTGCCTATTTTAGGTTCTGGTGCTACCTTCCCCAGAAACTTGTGATCTAACCTTTTTCTTTTCATTTCCTTTCCTTTCCTTTTTTTTTTCTGGAATGGGTGATGATTACCACTTCCCAAAAAAAGATCTACAGCCCACATTTTCCCATTCAATCGATGGTCCACGCCTTTTCAACATATGTACACACATAAATAAAAATTGTAGGAGTTACAAAATATGCAAGTAGTAATTTTTTGATCTTCGAGTGAAAGACAGAATTTTTTTTTCTTTCTTTCTTTTTCTTCCCAAAGTTTATCTCTTTTATTTTTATATATACTATGAGACTTATTCCACGTGAACTTGATAAGTTATTACTTCATCAAGGTAAAACAGGTGATTTATCCTATAAATATATAATTGATTCTTGTTATTACTATTATAGTGGGTGCACTTGCACAAAAACGATTAGCAAGAGGTGTCAAGTTGAATCATACGGAAGCAACAGCATTGATTGCCTCACAATTAATGGAATTTATGCGTGATGGAGTCTATTCAGTGGCACAATTAATGGATATGGGTAGACAAATGCTTGGACGGCGGCACGTTATGGAAGAAGCCTTGGATACTGTGGATGAAGTTCAAGTGGAAGGTACTTTTCCAGATGGGACTTTTCTAGTCACTGTACATGATCCTATTTGTACTGACAATGGTAATTTGGAATTGGCTCTTTATGGTTCCTTCTTGCCTGTTCCTCAATGGGATTCTCTTCCTTTACCTCCTGAACGAACAAAATGGGATGCTCCTGGTGCCATCATTCCTATGCCTGGAAATATTGAATTGAATGCTGGTAGAGAACGGGTCTCCTTGACTGTCAAAAATCACGGTGATCGCCCTATTCAGGTAAATAAATAAAAAAGGAATAGTCTTATCAAAATTAGAAACGTCAAGAGGCAATGGCAGACGTGGGAGGAAAAAAAAGATTGGAGAATGCAGGTGTAAAAAAAGATGATAGAAAATAAGGTTTATTGATTTTCTCTTTCTTCTTTCTTTGTTTTTTTTTTTCTTTATTTTTTTTTTCTTTCTTTTTTTTTTTTTTTTTTTTTTTTTTTTTTTGTCTTTGAAACAGGTTGGATCACATTATCATTTTATTGAAACAAATGCCGATTTGGAATTCAATCGTAAAGAGGCTTACGGCATGAGATTGGATATCCCTGCTGGATCAGCTATTCGCTTTGAACCTGGTGATTTCAAAAAGGTGACTCTTGTACAAATTGGCGGCGGAAAAAGAATTACTGGTGGTAATGAACTAGCAACTGGATACGTGGATGAGATCGATGGTCCGGGGTTGGAGCTCATCATTCAAAACCTCGAAGGGAAGGGATTCAAGCATAACCCTGACGGTATTTCTTTACCAACTGCTCCTCCTTACACTTTGGATCGTTATTTTTATGTAGATCACTTTGGTCCTACTACTGATGATTTGATTCGTTTGGGTGACACTGATCTCTGGGCTCGTGTTGAAAGGGACTTTACTGTTTATGGTGATGAATGCAAGTTTGGTGGTGGAAAGGTACTACGTGAAGGCATGGGTCAAGCTACGGGAAAATGTGACGAAGACGTATTGGATTTGGTTATCACGAACGCTGTTATCATCGATTATACCGGAATTATCAAGGCTGACATCGGTATCAAGAATGGTTACATTGTGGGTATTGGCAAGGCTGGAAATCCTGATGTGATGGATGGTGTTACTACGGATGATGACGGTACTCCTATAATGATCGTGGGTGCAAGTACTGAAGTCTATTCTGGTGAAGGAAAGATATTTACTGCTGGCGCTATTGATACTCATGTGCACTACATTTGTCCCCAAATTTGTCCTGAGGTAACTTTATTACTATGAAGATGATGATCTTAATGATAAGTCTTTTTTTTTATAATAGGCCTTAGCAGGAGGAATCACTACTTTGATCGGCGGGGGAACTGGACCAAACACTGGCAGCAATGCTACAACATGTACTAATGGAAAATATCACGTTAAGCATATGATGAAAGCGACAGATGATTTGCCCTTGAATTTTGGATTTACTGGAAAAGGCTCCAGCTCCGAAATAGAAGAATTGCGTGAACAAATCCAATCTGGTTGTCTGGGACTAAAGATTCACGAAGATTGGGGCGCAACACCTGCAGTTATTAACAAATGTTTGGAAGTGTGCGATGACGAAAAAGTACAGGTAGGATGACAATCGTGCAAAAAAAAAAAAAAAAAAAAAAGAAGTATGAAAATAAAATATTCAGCGAACTTAACTTCTTTTTATTTTACACCTGTGTATTACTAAAGGTGACTATTCATACTGACACATTAAATGAAGCTGGTTTTGTGGAATCAACTATCGCAGCATTTAAGGGACGAACAATTCATACCTATCATAGCGAAGGCGCTGGCGGAGGAC
Organism: Halteromyces radiatus; assembly: GCF_025201355.1. NCBI lineage: Eukaryota > Fungi > Mucoromycota > Mucoromycetes > Mucorales > Cunninghamellaceae > Halteromyces > Halteromyces radiatus. The sequence goes on along the minus strand of NW_026251695.1, from coordinate 258,294 downwards.
ATGCTCCAGATAGTAAGTGTCCTCATATAAATGAATTGCCTTAAAAATGCATCCTCACCTCTCTCTCTCTCTTTTTTTTTTTTTTTTTTTTTTTTTTTGCTTATGTATAGTTATCAGTGTTTGCGGGAAAAACAACGTATTGCCATCATCAACAAATCCTACTCGGCCATTTACCTGCAATACACTGGATGAACATTTGGATATGCTTATGGTCGCTCATCATCTATCTAAAGATATACCTGAAGATGTGGCCTTTGCGGAAAGTCGAATTCGTGCGGAAACAATTGCAGCTGAAGACGTGCTACAAGATATAGGTGCCATCAGTATGATGAGCTCAGATGGTTTAGCAATGGGTCGTATCGGTGAAGTGGTCTTACGAACATGGAAAACAGCGCACAAGATGAAACTACAACGTGGAAGACTATCTGAAGATGAAAGAAACGAGGATGACAACCAACAAGAGTATGACAAGCAGCAGGAGGCCAAGAAACATCACAAGAATTACAAACGTCTCGAGGATTACAAGCGGCAAGGCTATAATAAAAGACAAGACTACAACAGACAGCATAAGGATTCCAAACATCTCGAAGAGTACAAGGAAGTCAAGGATGACAATTATCGTATTCGACGATATATTGCAAAGTATACCATCAATCCGTAAGTAGAATAGATTGAAAAGGTTATTCTTTACTGAATTTTTTTTTTTTGTACGTAGAGCTATTGCTCATGGTATTGATCATTTGGTTGGATCAATTGAAGTTGGAAAAGTGGCTGACTTGGTATGCTATAAACCAGCTTTCTTTGGATCAAAGCCTGAGATGGTGATGAAGAGTGGAATCATTGCATGGAGTATGATGGGTGATGCAAATGGATCAATTTCGACAACTCAACCTATTATATTCAAGCCGATGTATGGCGCGCAACCATCAAGTCTGTCAGCAAGCTGTTTTGTATTCGTCTCTCCAAGTTCTGTGGACACGGTGAAGAGATACGGTTTGCGCAAAAAGGTGGAACCTGTCCAGGATTGTCGAAAGGTCTGCAAGGAACATATGAAGCTCAATTGTGCTATGCCTGAGATCCATGTTGACCCTGAAACGTACGCTGTCACTGCTGATGATAAGGAATGTGTTGTTGATCCAATGAATACTTTACCAATGACACATTCTTTATATCTCTTTTAGTCGTTGTTAGCTCTCTCCTATTATTATTATCTTTGATTGTTATTATGTAGTATCATTCCCTTATTCCCTAGTTGGTTCACTAGTTTAGTCTTTTTTTTTTATTGTGATTGTATTCGAATTATCTTGACACTAAGAACTTACATCATCAAATAAAGATATCATCATTCGATAAAAAGTAGTCTAAAATCATCTAATTCCATTGTATCGTTTGCCTTGGCCTTTTTTTTCATTACTGTATGTCATCCTTTCTCCTCAACTATTTGTCCAGATACCATACCCTTTGCCATTGGCTATGCCATTAAAAAGTAGCTTAAGCATTTATATGGTTTTTCATTGGTTTGTTTGATCCTTGGTGAGAAAATCCCATTTGGAAAATTCGAACCATTATCTGCAGCAGTTTACTATCATAAGAGCCACTATCACTCTCCACCATTGACTACACTTTCTTCCATTTGTATTAATAATAGTTTACATGTTATCTCACAATTTATAAAGCCAAAATGAAGAGCCAATCAAGTTATCCCTCATCCAATTAATAATGATTATCATCAAAAAAAAAAAAGAAGAAGAAGAAGCCACGGAAATGTATTGTTGTATATCATAAATTAATATAATTTTTATTTCAAAGAAAAGAGAAGTAATACACATACTATCTAGCAAAACTATCACTACTATTGTAGCACCCACCAGACGCGTTCGTCCACCACTAATATCCTAACAACAAGCCGCTATACCTAACCAAAAGAAGTTTACCATTCAGTCAGTCTTTCATTCATATTACCAATAAAATAAATTCAGGTCAAGCGATTCACATCCCATTATAAAATATTTTTGTCATTACCTGTACTAAATCATACATCCAAAATGAAAGGGTTTCCCCATGTATTTTGTAAATCCCTTTTTCAAAACACTCCAAATCCAATAAAATTTACCATGACAAGATCGTAAAAACAAAGAGAACACTCAATGTGGAAAAATAAGGTCATGAAAAAGAGAAAAAGAAAGAAAAAATTAAAAAAAGCAGAAAAGTACTTTTTTTTTTGAAGCCCGTCCACTGGCCGCAATCTGACATTTTTTTCTTTCTCAAATAAAACTATAAATGAATCTCACTCTGAGAAAATTGTTTGGCGATACGCATATAACCTTTCCCTTTTTTCTTTTCCTATTTTTTGAAAATCCAAGGTACGCCCGTGTCTATTTCGAAAAATATAATCTACCCTTTTTCTCTGCACTAGGAATATCATCCTGTTTCTTCCTTTTTTTTTTTTTTTTTTTTTGTTCCTATGAAGTACACAGGATGAATGATGGATGATATTAGGCTTGCATTACAAAGATTTTGAACTGACTGGCGGTCTGGTGTTTCATTTCTGTAAGCCTTCCTCCTTGATTACTATACTATCCAACGTTAAACATGATCATCACCTTGACCATATCATCCATCATCACTTTATCGTCATCATCTGTCTTGCCTCGTCATAAAACATCATGGAAAAATTATATGTGATCTGCCAATAGATAGACAGGAAGTCTTTTTCTTTTCTTTTTTTGAGACGTTAAAAAATCTTCTGTTTCCTGTGTAGCATACAGAGAACTAGAGAAAAAGATGATTATTTCTCTATACATTCCCGTTCTTCATGTATAATGATGATCACGTAAGGGGGAACATCACAAATTATCCATGATCACAAATTACCAATATGTAAGAATTATGCAACTTATCTCCTTATTCAAAGTAGATGAGAAAAAAAGACAACGATTTTCAGGGTAAAGCGCTTGCTTCTAAAAGAAGAGTCATCACAGAAAGTAAAAATATATAAATGAGAGATAAACTATAAAAAAAGTGAATCGTAAATAAAAACGATCGATTTTATTTTTAGTATATTTATTATTTTTTCCACTATGTACCGCATCTTACTATTCCTTTCTTTGTGTCTCTGTGTCCTGAGCGTTCCGATGGACAAGAAACAATCACTTGAAATGGCTGATCGACCTGCACGTAGTGAATCGCAGCTACTGACATATAATCGTCGACAAGATCTAGAAGGCCTACGTATTATAAAAAGTGGTCCACCGTACAAACAGCTGCTTAGAGCGACACGTCTCGCAGAACAAGCATTGAAAAACCAAGTGCCAACGAATACTTCAGTTCCAAAAACTATAGGAGGGAATGATCAAACGGCACAAGCTTTACCAGAACTACTGAAATATGTTCCACCAGTAATTCGAGATATGAATATAGACCCCATAGCTCTGATTAGATTGGTACTTCATTACAAAGCATTGAAGAACCAAGTGCCAGCGAATACTAAAGATCAACATGTACCAGTTCTTGGAGGAACTCTAGGCGGTACTGGAGGCAGGATTTAAAGACACCGCGCCAGCGAATTCTCCCACCCTTTGAAACAATAAAAAAAAATGATGGCGGTGCTTATATAAAACGAACTATTTATTATTTATTGTCTTTTTTTCTAAAACGAATATAATAAAGCAGATTGTCCAAATAAAACATGCGAGTCGTGTGATGACGGTAAAAATCAATTGTTAGGGAATTGATTTTTTACAAGCAAAGTTTGGCTGTAAAATCAAAAATCCTTTTTTTTCTGTTTTTAGTAAATCTCAGGCTCTTTTCGCCATTGACTGCAGTGCTAAAAAGTAGCATAAGCATACATAATAACCTTTCATTGGTCAGCTTGCTCCGTAGTAAGAAATTCGATGCATAAACGTCTTTTATAATGTGTTGTGACGTGACATGTATGTCTTTGTTTTTTCGTAACTGATCCAAAACTCATAATCATCGTACCAAATCTAGAACTAACATAGATGAAATCATTCTCTTTCACTTGTGCTAATAACAGTTTATACCTTACCTCCTAATTTGTAGAATAAAATAAAAAATAAACGTCGATACCGTCATAGCTCACCCAATATTGAACACTAACCAATAAAATTATGCTATTAGATTGCTCTCAAAAGGTAGTCTAACAATTGATAATATCATTTTATTAGTTAGCTTGCTCCATAACGAGAAATTCGATGCGGAAGTGTCATATGCTGTGCTGTAATATGACAAGTTCCACTCTATATTTTTGTAATTCACTCAAAAGTTATCATCATTGCATCAAATTTGGAATGAGTATACATTAAACTATTCTCTTTCATTTATATTAACGACAATTTATATCTTATCTCCCAATTTATAGAGTAAATTAAAAATGAAAAAGTCAATTCAGTCATCCCTCGTCCAATAGGGATCATCATCGAATAAAATCACCACCATTAAGTTCCTCATCAAAAAGTAGTTTAATATCATCTAATATCATTTTATCACTTATCTTGTCATTTAATGTGCAATAAACACCAAAAGCATTTCCTCCATTTTTCCAAAAATCGCCTGATGACCCCTCGACGATTCGTTTTTACAGCCAAAATTTGGCTGTGGAGTTCCAATTTTTTGGCTGTAAAATCCAAAAGATCGACCGTTTTTTTTTTTTTTTTTTTTTTCATTCCTCCAAACGTCAAGCTCTCTTCGCCATGCAATAATTTATACATAATGACTTATCTCCCAAATTATAAAATAAATTAAAAACAAAAATAAAATTATTCATCAAATTGGTATAATCATTCAATAAAAATGCTTTCATTTCAATCAACTCCAAAAAACAATCTGATATCGTCTGAGCCCATTCTGTCCATTGATGTCTCTTTTCTGGTAGTGGATAATAAGTGATTGCCTCCACTTCAAAAAAAAAAAATCCATAGTCCACACATAATCCACACAAATCTTAAGTTTTAAAGATCTCAGGGATACTAGAGCGTTTATTTTAATTTAAACTTTGATCAACATGGATATAAACTATTGAGAGAAGGACAACCACCCGCTGCACTATGACAGCTTTGTGCTATTGCGCCAGAACTTGTACGTCTGCAACATCTAACAAAGCTATTACCACATCCGTTATTGTTATTATTATTAGGTGCCCTATAGGGTATCGAACCACTAGATGAAAACCCTCCTGTACTATATCCCTCGTCGCAAATGACTGATACAAGAGCATAAATCAACAATGCGCTTAAAATGATGATAATCTTCATTTTGATGAGCTTGCCTTGAAAAAAAAGGGATGGTTTTTAAAAGACAAATTCCTATGGTAAAAACAGAAAAGTAGCCAGTTAAGAAAAGATGTTGATTTCTTTCTTTCTTTCTTTCTTTCTTTCTTTCTTTCTTTCTTTCTTTTTTTTTTTTTTTTTTTTTTTTTTTTTTTTTTTTTTTTTTTTTACTTTTTGAAGATATGAGACGTACTTCTACCCATATCAAGAGCACCTGCTCCTTTTTTTTTATGCGAGGAGTATCATCTTCTTTATTTTGTTTTCGTGCCTATCGAATGATCATCATGGATGACGGATAATCGGTGACGGTGGTCAGCAACCGATGACGATAGATGATGATAGATAACATTTGTCGTGTGCTTGCAAAAGACTTTAAAGTGATTGTCGATCATGCATTTATGTTCCATCATGAAACAGCCCTCCTTGGCGCAATACATTCTCGTGTTGAACATTACCTTTGCCTTGATCATATCACCTATCATCACTTATCGATCACCACACACCATGTTCCATTAAGTATGGTAATAAGAAACGTAAATAAAACCGGTCTTAAGAATTGCATTTATGCCCATAGATAGACAGGAGATGCTTCCCAATATAATTGCTATGATGCTCTTTCTTTCTTTCCTTCTTTTTTTCTTTCTTTCTTTCTTTTCTTTTTCTTTTCTTTTTCTTTTCTTTTTCTTTTCTTTTTCTTTTCTTTTTCTTTTAGAGATGCTAAAAATCCTCTATTTTCTGCGTAGCAGACAGAAAAACATAGTCATGGATGATCGTTTATTTATATGTCCCCTTTGCTCGTGTACTACGATGATCCTAATGGCTAAAATGCCATACATTATTCATGATCATTAGATACCATGTCACTTGACATATGTAATGTATTCATTTAGTCAAAATAGTTAAATTAGAAAGGAATTGTTCAGGGTGAAAAATCTTTTTTTAGAAAGAAGATCCACGGTATGGCGACCTTTTTTTTTTTTTTTTTTTTTTAGATTCTGAACGCTCCCGCTGTTTTCTGCAAAGTAAAAAGAAAACATAGTAGTGGGTGACTAGTTCTCTATATATTCCCTTTGTTTATGTACAACGATGATCCCGAACCTGAAACGCCACACACTGTCCATGATCATGGATTCTCAGAGCTCGGACCATTTATTTCAAAACAGGTTCTTGAAAAAAAAGATAATGTCATGCAAATGCAAAGTCATAGCTTACAATGATTATTACGATGGTTTGTGTAATGATGGATGTTATGATGATTTCGTCTGCAATGATGACTACCATGATGATTGCAAATTTAGATCGAAGATAGAGCAAAGCAATTCTCTACTGCTTGACTTCACGCCTTTTGAAAGTTCCTCCCCATCTGACAGATTAAACTGTATAACAAAAGTCAAAACAGCTATTCCTCATCCAATAAACGTAATAATCTAATGAAACTGCCACCATTGAATTCCTCTCAAAAAAGTAGTTAGCACCGTCTAATGTCGTTTTATTGGTTAGTTTAGAAATTAAATCTATAACGTTGTTTTTATACTGTACCATCAGATGGAAATGGATTATTTATCTCTTTATTTTTTATTTTTTTTTGTAACTCGCTCAGAAATCATCATTATTTTATTCAAACTTGGATTAAAGGTACATAAATATATTATCTCATTTGTATTAGTAACAACTTATATGTTATTTCACAATTGATAAAGCAAAACAAAAATCAAAACTCAATTCAGTCATCCCTTCGTCCAATTAATAATGATTATCATAAAAAAGGCAAAAAAAAAAAAAAAGACGGGGAAGTGTAGTGCTGTGTATCATAAAAAGCAATAGAGCTTTTATTTCAAAAAAAAAAAGAAGTAATCCGTATACTAATTAATAAAACTAGCTACCATTCATTCTACTGTATCCCTTATAGCGCCAACCAATCAGAGGTGTTCGTCCACCACCAAGATCCTAACAACAAGCCGCTATACCTAACCAAAATAAGTTTAACATTCAGTCAGTCTTTCATTCACATTACCAATAAAATAAATTCAGGTCAAGCAATTCATATGCCATTATAAAATACTTTTGTCATTTACCTATACTAAATCCTACATCCAAAATGAAACGGTTTCCCCATGTATTTTGTAAATCCCTTTTTCAAAACATTCCAAATCCAATAAAATCTACCATGACAAGATCGTAAAAACAAAGAGGACACCCAATGTGGAAAAATAAGGTGATGAAAAAGAGAAAAAGAAAGAAAAAAATTAAAAAAAGCATAAGAAGGGTATTTTTTTGAAGCCCGTCCACTGGCCCACAATTTAACATTTTTTTTCCATTTGTGTTCCAACCCCAAAGTTTAAGTAAAAAGTCTAAAAAGCTTTATGTCTATTCAAATGTAGATCTTTCTAATTTTTCTTGTTAAATAAAACTATAAATGGATCTCACCCCCTGAGAATATTGCGTGGCGACCACGCATATAACCTTTCCCTTTTTTCTTTTCCTTTTTTTTGAGGATCCAGGGTGTACCCTTGTCGATCTCAAAAAAGATAATCCACCCTTTTTTCTCTGCACGAGGAATATCATCCTTTTTTTTCTTTTTTTTGTGTCCCTACCAAGTACACATGATGGATGATAGATGATACTACGCTTGCATTAAACATTTTGAACTGACTGGCGGTACAGTATTGTATTTAATTTCTGTAAGCCTTCCTCCTTGATTACTATACTATCCACTGTTAAACATGATCATCACCTTGACCATACCATCCATTATCACTTTGTCATCGTCATCTAACTTCCTTCATCATGAATCATCATGGAAAACTTTTATGTGCTCTGTCAATAGATGGACAAGAGATCTTTTTCTTTTGTTCTTTTGAGATATCAAAAAATCTTCTGTTTCCTGTGTAGTAGACAGAAAACTAGAATAAAAGATGATTATTTCTCTACACATTCCCTTTGTTCATGTATAACGATGATCCTAAGAGGGGAGGTATCACGCATTATTCATGATCACAAATTACCAATATGTAAGAGTTATGCAACTTACCTCCTTATTCAATATAGATAAGAAAAAAGGACAACGATTTTCAGGGTAAAACGCTTGCTTCTAAAAAGAGGAGTCATCACAGAAAGTAGAAATATATAAATGAGTGATAAACTATAAAAAAAAAGTGAAAAGTAAATAAAAACGATCTATTTTATTTTTAGGGTATTTATTATTCCACTATGTACCGCATCTTGTTGTTTCTTTCTCTATGGCTCTGTGTCCTGAGCGCCCCGATTGACAAGAAACAATCACTTGGAGTGAATGATCAAGTGGCACCAAGTCTATCGGAACTACTGAAATATGTTCAAATTGCAACGTCTGAACCAATTGACCTCCCAGTTGAGGAAGTTCGACAAATGTTACGGGAAGACGTTCCGTGTATTCTTGACGCTTTATTACCTCGTCAGGTGAACTCCAGTTCTCCCTCCGAGGACAGTGGAACAAACCAATGCGGGCGCTTATCTAAGAGGGACTAATTATTATTATGTTAGTACTTATTATCTTTTTTTTAAAAAAAAATGAATATACAGTGTTTTCAAAGTTTTTTGTCGGGTCACAAGAAAATACTTTTCGTAATGTTATTAAACAGAATATCGTACTTTCCCGAAATGGACGTCGCATTACCACTTTTTAGATATCGCTTAGAGATGTCGGTAGAGGTGATGATAATAGAATGATAGGTCGATGTTAGTGATGATGATGGAAAAACAATAAAAAAAAAAATACTGCCACTTTATTTGAAAAATATATTAAAAAAAGAAACAGAAGTTCTTTATTGATATAATGGATCATCATTAGAGTGATGATTCATCATGATGATTGCCCTGAAAGTAGCGGTTTTCAAAGTCCGTTTTTCTTTCACATTTTTTTGATTTACTTTTTCTTTCTTTTTTTCTCTTCTTTTCTTTTTTTTTTTTGTATTGACTTTTAGTATATCAGTTGGTAGTCTTTATTATTATACTTTTATTCAATAAAGTTTTTATTTTTATTCCAACTACTTTGTTACATGTCAATGTGATTGATTCTTTTTGATGTATTATTATATTTTGGATACATTCCTTTAATTTCACATATATTTTTATAGGCACGACTAGACGTTGGTACGTGATAGTGTGATAGGATAATGACATGGATGGATCACAGCATGAATAGATGATGATCGATTCTTTACATAATAGAAAAGCGCTGAAACGTAGTTTTTTTTTTTTTTTTTTTTTTTGAAATCGTTACTGGAACATGCAATCGATTGATATCTTTTCCCATAGATGATAAAAGCAAATTTGCATAATAGTTCCTTTTTTTTCATTACTGAAACATACAGTCGATCGATGTCTTTTCCCATAGATGACATCAAAATTTGCATAATAGTTCCTTTTTTCTTTTTGAAACCATTTACTCGGGTCCTTTTGATTTCATAGCTAAAAAAGCTCATAATTACAGGGGTGATTTGTCTTTTTTTCTTTTACAGGGAGTTTGTTTTATTATAAAAGAACATCCTTTTTTACTTCATCAAATTCTTTTTTTTTTCTTTGGGCTTGCCTGTCCCTTCCTTTGTCATCTTTTTCCGTGTCGTTTCCCTTTGGCCAGTCTTCTTTTCCGTCTGTCCTCTCTTGTGGCCTGTTTCTTTGTTTGACCTCGGTCGTTATTTGCTCAGGCGTGGTTGGGTCGCCTTCTCTTTTGGGCCTGTCATCTTTTCCGTCTGTCCTCCTTTCTGGCCTCTCTTCTTATCCGCTTCTTCCCCCTCTGGGTTGACCTCGGTCGTTATTTGCCTAGGCGTGGTTGGGGTCGCCCATTTTTTTTTTTTTTAAAAAAATATGTTGAAAATCACAACTTTTTCCGGGATGATTATCGCCATCCTACTTTCACTGCAGTGAGAAATTGCTGCAGTGATCTCGATACATGCTTAGGCGTTCGCGCTTAAATTGTAAGTGAATAAAAAGATATCATCTGGATAAATATTACTCATTTTCTTCTTTCTTCTTTTTTTTTTATATGTTAACTTGGTGAACTCAATTGGTGGATTTCCTTTTTTTTTGGTGGCTCTTTTTTTCATGATACCTATTTTCTTATATTCTCTATTTGATTATGCGACAATTATATTTTTTTTCTTCTGTCATGTATTTTCTATCCTTACGATATTTTATTTCCTATTTTTGCGACATCTTATTCTTTGAATTCCGTCAATTATTATTGAATAAAGTGTAATAAAACATATACTACTGTCCAAGTAGAAAATAAGAGCTTTGTGATAATTGTAAAAATGAATTGTTAGGGGAACTGATTTTCACAACCAAAATCTGGCTGAGAATTCGAAAATTTTGGCCGTAAAAATCAAAAATCGATCTCATTTTTTTTTTATTCCTCCAAACCTCAAACTCTCTTTGTCCTTGAATGCGCTCCTAAAAAGTAGCGTAAACATGCATAATGGCGTGTCATCGGTTAGTTTGCTCCATAGCGAGAAAAAGCCATTTGAAAAATTCGAACCATTCTCTGCTGCATGTCATAGGTCAGGTAATGCATCTCTCCCAATCATCATCATTTACCAATGGTATTACCAACCTCCGCAAAATAGTACCTTAAAAATTGGAATTGTGTAAATATCATTGATAGATATGAAAGAAATCATACACGATATATATATTGTTTTATTACTATCTATTCATTTGCATATGGTTTAGTGGATTCTGATTTATCATTAGAAGTAGGCTTGACGTATCCTACTCGAGTATAATCTTCAGACTGCGAAGTAAGGGTATCTTCAGCGTAGGATGCTTTCTGCGGCATATTGTCTTGATTTCCATCTTGATAGTGTGTTGGTAAATCATCCGCCCATGTTTCTCTTTGATGAGCTCTAGGATCCAAATCCTCTAATTCAAATTGTCTTTGCTTTTGTTTTCTTCGGTATACAAGGAATAATATTCCAGCAAAAATGGCAATCTACGATGATGACGATGATGATGTTTTTTTTTTTTGGATATAGTAAAAAAAAAAAAAAAAAAAAAAAAAAAGGTTGGTTTAGTTGCTATGCTTACTTGAATCATCCTCTTAAATTGACTTACACCAACAATCGCAGCTGCTACGGCAATTCCTGCTGTAGTTCCTTGAGAAATCCTACTAGAGGCACTTTCAGTGTTGGATGAAGTTGGATTGGATGATCCAGTTGGATTGGTTGAATTTCTATTGGGTGTCACCCACACCGGATTGGTGGCATTGGATACATCAAGGACATTAATATCGTTACGAAGTAGTAACAGATCATCAAATCCGAATAGAATAAAAATATATGATTTGTACGCAACAGCTAGAAGGAAACAAAAAAAAAAGGTTTTGTTACACTATACATAAGATATGAATGAGTTTACCTTGATGACCAGATCGTCTTCCAGCACCACCAGTGCCAAGGTTCAGTAGAGAATATTGTTTTGCAACATAATCGTAGGTATAGGCATAATCATTAGGAATAGTATTTTCTAAGAACAGGAAAAATGTAGAAAGTTAGATATGCATCATTATCATCATGATGAAATCAATGTCATCTAGTTATGGCTTCATCATTTTTTTTTTTTCGGAAAAGTTTACGTGATCCAATGAAAACGCTTCCACCATAAACCAAAAATTTGTTAGATCCAGGAACTAAAATAGAAAAACGATGATGGTCAATGTGGATGTCCAAAAATAATAATAATAATAATAGATGATTCCATTTTTTTTTTTTTTTTTTTTTTTTTTTTTTTTTTTTTTTTTACTTTGGGTGGTTGTATGATAGGCACGTTGTGATACTGTTGCGAGGTTACTATTAACAATCGTAGCTTGATCTGTTCCCCAATTCTTACTGACAGTATCATACCATCTCACTTGTAACATGTTGGTGGCGGGGGTAGCGTAAATGGCACCTGGTTGATCTTCAAAACCACCAATCATATAAATACGGTTATTATTTCCAAGTGTAGCTGTATATGAGTAACGCACATTTGTATTTTGAGTATCACCAGGAACATTTGTCCATTGAGACTATTGTTTGTATGAATAAAGAAAGAAATGAGATATTTTTCATCTTTTCTTTGGATATTTAACTTACAATACCATAGTTGAAAATGTAAGCGATATTAGGTGCAACTGTAGTGCTTGAGTTTCTGTTAAATTTTTTTAAAAAAGAGATGAGATGCCAAGTGCATTGATATCATTTAATACCAATGCGCACTTACACATTACCACCCTATCATCATCCATAAATCATCATCGTCATTGGGTCATAATTAGTTCATCATTGATTCATCATCATTCAATTGTTGTATCGTCATCATAAGGATCGATCATCATCATACATCATTGTGAAAAGAAGATAAGGAGAAGGAAAAAATAAAAATAAAAAATAAGCACAAAAGAAAAAGGTAATGAGATTAGTGTATTCCTTTCTGCTTTTGATCCTTGTGTTACCCAAGTCCACAGGCTTTGAGTTTGGCTTAAATCTACAATCGCAGTTTGATCTCTACAAAAAAAAAAAAAAAAAAAGAGATCAGGGGAGAGAGAAAAAAAAACGATGATTTAATTTTCTTTTTTTCTTACGAGTAGTTACCCCAGATAGGTACGGATGACCAAGTGCGACTGGGTGGATCATACATCACAATAGGATTGTTCATGGCAGTATTACTCACGCCGCCATACATAAGGAACTTTGATTGGCCAGAAATACCTGCAGTAGAGTGGAATCCCAAAGGGATTAAAAGATTAGCACCCACAGTATTGGTGATGGTTGTCCAATTGTTCTGTGCTGTTGATACATTGCCATTAAAATCAAAACTGCTCATATCGAGAGAATAAAAATTGGATGAGAGTGTATTGTATTGAGTTCCATTGCTACCACTATCAGGTACATAGCCACCATAACAATAAATTTGATTCAAAACTAAAGAACAACCTATGATAACAATGATGATCATTCATTTTTTTTTTTTTAGTAAAGTGGTGTGATTTTTTTTTTGTTGAGTGGATGATTTATTACCAAGATAAGCTCTTGGAGTAGCGACATCAGCAGTTGACAATAGTGCATAATAAAGCAACAATGATGACAGTAATAAAAAACGTTGCAGTATCATGGATGTCTCGTAAAATTGAAAAAGAGACGAAAAAAAGAAAAAAAGCAAGGAAATGTACCTTTTTTTTCACAAACGATATATTGTAGGTTGCACAGATGTGTAGACTTTCTTCTTTTATTCTTGTTTGTGTAGCAAATCATAATTTGTGCGCTTTTGATTTTCTGACAAAGCCCATTATTTTATTAATATCTCTCTATTTACAGCATCATTGTCCCATCACTTCTTTTTTTTTCCTTTGATCATACTTTTGTTATGATGCCAAGTTTCTCTTGGAAAAGGTAAAGTAGGATTTAGAGGATGATTACCAATCACTTCAGAGATGCAGACAGATATGGCTTGATGCGATCAACCGGTTTAAAGTCGGCCCGATTGTATTATCCACAAAGATCGGAGATGTTGGCCAAGGAATGCTGTGTACCTCTTTTTTTTTTTTTTTTTTTTTTTTTTTTGTCGAGATATTGGAGAAGGGCTGGTGTCAAAGTAGATTATTCCTATTTTTAATATTAATCGTCTGCAGTACTGGATTTTTCCTTGGCGGTTGGCAGGATTTTTTTTTAAACGTGCAAGCCAATCATGACAAACGCGAATCATTTTTCTGGCTCACGCCATAATGGTTTTCTTGCTCGTGCCAATCGTTTTCGTAGGACACACGGATGATTTTTGGATTGCTTATATATAAAGAGATCGTTGCGTCAAAAGTGACAAATTGTGCGACAAATTTGATTTTTGGATGATTTTGGATGATTTCTGGATGATTTCTGGATGATTTTTGGATGTCGCATTTTTGGAGAGGTGATTGTTGTCAAAGAGACGTAAAATCCAAAGGTGATGTATAACTGTCACTGCAACAATAGTAAGTACTACTAGTACTACAAAAGACAAAAAAAAAAGACAGAGAAACTATAGAGACAAGAGCAATGTAACATTAGAAATGGAGCAGTTTATTAGGTGTATAAGAGAATGGATCAAATAATATAAACTCAAGGACTAGCCAATATCAAAGCAGTTCATCCCATCTAAAGAAAAAAAAAGATACTACATACAGAATATTTATTCGAATATAACATAATATAATAAAAATAATCGAACAGCCGTGGAGGAAGAGAATGGAGAGATAGAGACGATTTCATGGCGTGATATAAAGATGCTGTGTCTAAAGTGAGAGCATGTAATGTAGATGTACTATACTATCGACAAAAACTAGGTTTCCTTCTTCAGGGATGATCGGCAGTCCACTTGTTGGTATATACGTTGAGCCACCCATTTTCAGGATTTTTGCGCCCAAACAAATCCACATTTGTAGCAACATCATCCATTTCACTACTATCTCGGTCAACTGGTTCTTCGATGTCTACGTGGATGAGAATCCTGCTGTCAGCCATGGTCTTGTAGTTGTTTCCACAAAAATCTTCAGGGTAAGATCATCACGCGATCACTTTGTCATCATCAACATGAATAAAGCAAAAAAAAAAAAAAAAAAAAAAGGTAACCACCACGTTCAATAGATAAACTAGTTGCTACAGCATAAATAAAATAAAAAAGTAAACAATTAGCAACATTCTTTCACTTTATATTAATCTTTTCGCATATTCTTTGCAATATTTTCTATAAATATCTTACCAGAAAGTTGAATGATAGATGCATAATAGGTCAAATCGGTGCCACCGTTCACCATACCCAGAAGCATGTCGAGGTTGTCCTTTCCCACCTAGATCAGCTTGCCCAAGTCCTCTATGATTTTGTCGTCATTATCATCTTTTACCAATTCCAGCATCGCTGTGTCGTATTCTTATTGTTCACAAGATCGTAGTACCATTTGAGATCCCAAATCAATAGCAGGAAGTGGTCGCCCAGAGGTGAAAATTGCTGGTGATTCTATAATAAAATGATTAAAAATTTCTTCAATTTTTTGGTATATAGCCTTTCATATTTTTATTTTACCTAATGCAGAGTTTACAGTACACAAGATGTCACTTGCAATCATAGCCTTCGTCCAGTTTCTTCGTCCATGTCAACGACCATCACGTCGTCTGGCAGATCTTCTTCTATCATAGAGCCGCCTTCCATATGGTATGCGTTTACGAGTCCACCTTCATCTTGAGCTTGCACTACATCATAAACCGTCTTAAAACATGTTATTTTTCATTTGTCTTGTATGTCACAATTTGAGGCGTGATCAATGATATCATCTACGAATATTCCATAAATAGGGCGACCGTACAAGACTGTTAAAAAGAAAGAAAAAAAAAGGAGAAAGAAAAATAAAATAAGAAAAAGAGAGAAAATTGATAAATGATAAATGATAAAATGCGACGGCATTTAAATAACTGGGTTTTTAGTCACCTCTATTTCTCTTACAAAATATCCTTCTTTTTCATTTTTATCATATCCAATATGTTTACCGTAAGCGATTCAACGCGATTAACAAGTTATTATCAACGAGAAGTTATCAAAAAACTTGAAAATTCTTCTGCAAGCCGAACTCGATAGCATTAAAAATATTCTACGGATGGATTGACCGCAACAACGACCTCCTGAACAAGTGGGTTACCGCGAAGAACACATGATCAAAAAAACCAACCCAAAGAAACGACAAACGCAAGATCAAGGCAAGAATAGATAGGTACCATTATGAACGAACTTCTTGCTGATGTTACCACAAAATTCGGAAAACAAGCGAAGAAGCGAAAGCGCCAAAAGGGAAAATCTGAGTAAAAACCGCACGTCCATATATAATATATGTAAACAATTTTATATTTGACAACAATCACAATCACAACCGGAACCATCACAGTAAGAGCAACAAGGAAGAGAACCAGGACATCCGAAAACAACAGAACCTAGTCAGAGCGCAGTCTCAGAAGGAAAAGAAGACGATACATAAATGATTGGTCTTTTTTTAGTTTTACATATCGCCTCCCCTACCTCTCTACATATAGGTTAGCACATTCTCTGTATCATAGCATATTATTCAAATAAAATTACAATTTATTATCTGAAACGTGGTTTTATTGGTGATGGATGTGTTGGAAATGGCGTAGAATGGATTTCTGTAAAATCGTTACCAATTATCAATTTCGATTTAAAACTCTAAATATATTCTTGTAGTATTCCAGATATCTGAATGAAATTTCCCCGCAGTGTACAATGTACAACACAAAATGATTTTGTTTTTTATCTTTTATTTTTTATTTTTATTTTTTTAAAGAAATAAAAAAGAATCTATAGATCGATGAACTTTATTGTGACATTTCTATTCAGATGAATGAGGTTTAACAAAACTTTCTTCATCTCGTGACATCGGCTTGACATAATCGACTACGTCCATTGACATTGGTTTGATAGTATCCTCCATCATTGGAGTTGATGGCTTGAGAGAATAACATGCACTTTTTTGAAAGGGTGGAGAATCATCAGTACAAACAGTTTTATCCTGATTGATCGATCCTTTCTTTTTATCATCCGAACCATCCATCCATGTTTTGCTAAGAAGTTCTGTTTGATTGATTTCTTCCATTTCGAATTGTTTTCCTTTTCTTTTTTTTCTATACAAGCAGAATAATATCCCTGCAATACCACATACCTGATCATCATATATAAACCATATAAGTCAGTGCTTTTTTTTTTTTTTTTTTTTTTTTGGTTACTTACACCTACAACTGAAGCAGCAACGGCAATGCCTACAATAGCACCAGTTGAAAGTTCATTATCATTGGATGAAGAAGTCAAAGAAGTTGATGCATTAGCACTTTGTGAAGAGGAGGTACCACTTTTCGTGCCTAACCATACTGGATTGGTAGCATTAGATACATCAAGAACATTGATATCATTGCGAAGGCTTTGTTTGTCATCGAATCCAAATAAAATAAAGATATACGACTTGTATCCAACAGCTACAAACAAAAAAAAAGCTATTAAATATGTTCCTTTTTTTTTGACACAGATGTCTCCTTTTTTTTTTTTTTTTTTTTTTTTTTTTTTTTTTTTTTTACCTTGATGACCAGATCGCTTTCCAGCTCCACCAGATCCAAGGTTGAGTTGATTATATTGCTTGGAAATGTAATCATATGTGTATGCATAATCGTTAGGTAGGTTGTTCTCTAAATTGGTTAATACATGAATTAGTTCGATCCTTTCT
Organism: Halteromyces radiatus; assembly: GCF_025201355.1. Lineage (NCBI taxonomy): Eukaryota > Fungi > Mucoromycota > Mucoromycetes > Mucorales > Cunninghamellaceae > Halteromyces > Halteromyces radiatus. Next base: position 240,741 of record NW_026251695.1, on the reverse strand, counting down.
TCTTTTATTATCATCTATCATCCATTACTTACGTTCTCCGATCCATACACTTCCACCATAGACTAAGAACTTGGTAGTACCAGGAACTACAAAAAAAAAAAAAAAAAGAGATCGTCAATAGATCGTTTGATCTTCTTTCTTTTTCTTTTTTTTTTTAAAAAACAACTGGACGGATGGATTAAGTTTACTTTGTGTAGTTGTATGATAAGCTCGTTGTGAAACCAACCCCGCATTAGCAGTAGCTATATCTGTTCCCCAGGATTGGTTGGTAGTATCGTACCATCTGACTTGTAACATATTAACACCTCCAACGGCGTATTTGGAATCTGCAGTATTTTCGAACCCACCAATGAGATAGATACGATTATTATTGCCGAGAGTAGCAGTATAAGAATAGCGAACGTTTGTATTTTTTGTGTCACCAGCTACCGTTGACCATTGAGACTATAATGATTATAATGATGATACATTCCATATAAAAAAGAGAGAGATGAATAACGATTCACTTTTTTTTTTTACTTTCATTTCTTACCTTTCCATAATTAAAAAGGTATGCTGTATTAGGGGTAACAAGACCGCCACTACATTAAAAAAAAAAAAAGGAAGTATATAGGTGTGAATCAGCAATATCAAACAAGCTTGAGCATTAAACTATGTTTACATGTAACCTCCCTGATAGTCGTCCAAAAAAAAAGATTAATGAGATGAGTGATTTTTTTTTCATCATCATCTTTAGTTATCCCTTACAAAAGTCCAGAAGGTTTGGGTTCCACCAAGATCAACAATAGCTCCAGATTGTCTATAAATAATAGATGATAATGATGATGAAAAATGAAAAACGAAAAGAGAATGAAACAATTATTTCTTACGAGCAATTGCCATAGCTAGATACAAAGGACCAAGTACGAGTGGGAGGATCATATATCATGATTGGGTTAGAAATTGTACTCTCACTGAAACCACCATAGACAAGAAATTTTGATTGACCAGCGATAGCAGTAGTGACATGATAGCTTAAAGGTGACAAGGCTTTCATGTTCACAGCATTAGTGATGGTTGTCCAGTTGGTCTGTGCTGATGATGCATTGCCATTAAAATCAAAGGTGGTCATATCAAGAGAAAAGAGATCACTGGTAGTATGAACATAGTTAATATATTTACCGTCGTTAACAGTACCATCCATTCCCCCATAACAATAAATTGCATTTAATACTAAGGAACATCCTATGACAAAGCTTATATTTCAGTATTTGATTTGTTTTTTTTTATTATTATTATTTTTTGATTTCATACCTAGAAAGGCTCTAGGCAGCACAGCATCAGCTAAACATAACGATGTATTTAGTAATAGTAAAAATAATGAAAATAGAACAATCATCCGTTCGTAGAAAGGAAATGATGACTGCCAGAAGGTTCAAAAGAAGAGAAAGGAAAAAACAAAAAAAAAGAAAGATGACCTTGATGGATTTTTTTTTAAGGCGCAAGTATAGAAAATATATATTATTTTGTACTACATGGTAAAGTCCGCGGACTTCCTGAAAGGATGCCTGCATTCCTAAATCTAGAAACCATGCTTTTAGGGTTTTTCTGTTAAGGAGAACTTAAAAGTGACAGAGATGACTAGGTACATCTATCCGCTTAACGGGATTTAAAAAAAAAGTGAAATATTGGTGTACAAACAGGAGGCAAACTTGTTCTTTCCAATTTATCATCATATATTTCAGACAACAACATATTTTTCAATGGAAGAACTCTCTCTTTTATATATAAATATTAAATCCTAATGAATGAACTCTTAACACGTTGGACATTTTCTTACGACATGATCAGAAAGAATGAAAACAGAATAAATAAAGCAGAACAAGCTTTGTTTTACTGACAAACGATATATACAACAAGCCATAGTCTAAGGCATTCTACAACAAAGAAACAGCAAACCTTCTTTGGTATTTGACATCAGAGCTTCATTCTATAGTAAACATTCCAATCTATGATAACAACCTGTCCAGCTTGGTTCGCCGTAAGTAAATGATATCATTGACAGTATCCATTTTATTTATTATTACAAATATGACCTGATTCCACCGATCGCTACTTGATACTTACTACTTGATACGTACATTCGTAATTGGCAGTGGTTAGGATCAAAAAGTGAAATAGGATATTCATCATCGCGGGAAAATAATCCATAACAAGATACACCATCAATGGGTCGATCAACACATCATGAATGGCACGAAATAGTAAGAATATTCAAGGTAACAGTATGATGAAATCATTCTTAGGATAGCAACTACAGCAGAGGATTGGCTCAATGGATCATCAACGTATTGTGGTGGACAAGATGGTAAGATGGGTACTGGCAAAAGAGGACAAAGTAACAAAAAAAAAATCATATCATAGAACTGTTTTCAATGGAAAAATAGGGTGACACAGCATTTGAACGTCATATGAATCAAGGAATATTAATGGTTTTTTTTTCTTTTTTGGAATACTGGTAATAGAAAAAATAAAGAGAACGAACAGTCGACTAGGATGATGATTATCGTTTTATGAAACATATAGAATAGGGATGATCTTGTTTGTTATTTAGTTTACTAGCAATGGATTTTGTCACGCATGCAGTGTAAATGTCAATGTTGGGTTGATTTCTAAAAGTTATTACTATTGTTACCATTTTGTTTTAGTAGATAGATAGAGAAATGTTTATTGTTTTAATAAAAGTGACTATTTTACTAATTAAAAATAAAAAAAGAAAAGAAAGAATCCATATTATTGTGATGATGAATAAATAATAAAAGGTTACTCAGTTGGTTAAACAAATCCTTTTTGGTCCCTTTTTCGGAGTCATTAACAGATATTATTTTATGGGACATTGATTAAAATCGCCTTGTTTTTCCTATTCACACCAAAATACCTTTGAATGATTATTATTATAGTTAAAGTCATAATAGAAACTATTATGATTCCATAAAGTAATGTTTGTTGTCTTTTTCAGAAATCAAAGTCGGGGTTTTTTTCTATCCATCTTCCCTTTCTTGATCACAGGATCAATTTTGGGGGATTATTTTTTTTTTTTGCTCCCTCATTTTTTTTTTCTTTCTTTCTTTCTTTTTCTTTCTTATTTTCGAACAAAAATAATTTAATCTATATTTCTTAATATTTATGGCATCATCTTTTAGAGTGACAACCTGGGATCCGATACTTATTATATCTCAGGTATTTATCATACTTTTTTTTTTCACTAGAAAACGAAAAGATAATGCTTACTCTTTTTATTTTGCATCATATAGATCGTCTCGTTACAAGCTTTATATTACATCATACTCAGCCTATTATTATGGATAACACTCAGTTTATCAGGCATGCCTATGACATTGGATGCTCTATTTCAAACAACAACTTTACAAACGGATAATGTATTTGGTTGGACATTGGGTTTGGTCGTAATGGTGAATGCTGTGGCAACCATTCCAGTAGTGGTAGTGATCGTACAACGAGCTAGACAAGTACTTGATTTTGTATTGACTCTTCATGGTATTCATGTATTTGGTTGTTGGATTCATAGTCATCGGTTTCCATCTACTTTAGCATGGTGGTTAGTCCAGTTAGTGGCAGTCATTGTTATGACCTTGGGTGGTGAATGGGCTTGTATGCGTTATGAAATGAAACCTATTCTTCTCAGTAACGATATGAAGAACAGCAGTAAAAAGGAAATCGACATGGATATATCTTTGGAAACAATAGAAGAGGAAACAGATATTGATGATCCATCATCATCAAGAACTCAAAAGAAAGGAAAAAGGAAACAATCGGATGCAGAAAAGGATCATCAACGTGAAGACGAACATCAAGAAGGACCATTAACAGCAGCAGTAGAGAAAGCAAGACAAGTATTCCTGGATAAAAGTCAAGGCTGGATCTCCTCTTCTTCCAAGAATGCCAAGGATTATGAAATCATTCCTATGAATAGTGTTACCAATCGATAGACTCGCATACGTTATTAGATTATTACCTTCCCAGTTCATCTTATATACTCCACCATTCACTTTTTTTTTTAGTTTGTATATAGTATTCCCTCTCTCTCTCTTTATCAATAAAAAAAACATTTTTTTTTCTTTTTTACAAAATCTTTATTATTTATCCCGATATCATGGATCATCATTCAAATCACTAGATTCTTTTTGCAGCCATTAAGAGCATCATGGGTCGACGAGCTTCATCAGGCATACTAGCAAGCATTTCTTGTTCAGGTAAAGGTTCAATGAGTTTGGTGAGCTGGAATCGACCATCACGAATGAGACCGTTGACATAAGTAGTGAGGGTTTTGTGATACTTGATAACAGAACAACCCAAAAACTGAGTGTGGCGTGGACCTTGTTCAAAATAAAGATCGACAGGCCAATGGTCTGGTTGACCATCATTATTATAGATCCAATCACCTGTGCCATAAGCTGTGAAAATGGGATGTTCCACAGACAACACGACATCACCTCCCTTGCATAGATACCTAGCTATCTTGTCCATCACATCTTCAAATGATGCTGTATAATGGAGCGCCAATGAACTTAACACTACATCAAAGGATTGTTCTGCAAATACCATATCCTCTATCGTCATGTGCTTATACACAATCTTGTCTCCATCCACCATGGCCTTTTTTTTTTCTTCTGCCACTTGGAGCATCTTGTGTGAACTATCTATCCCCACCACGGAACTCGCTCCTTGTTCAATTGCATACATGCATAACCATCCATACCCACATCCAATATCTAACACGCGTTTGCCTTGGAAATCAGGTAACATCGTCTTCAGATTCGACCATTCTCCTGCTGCTGTTAATCCTTCTTGTGATCTTGCCATCTCCTTGTATTTATTAAAGAACATTGGATCATCATACTTGTTCATGTTGGACAGCGTAAAATAGGATAATAAAAATAATAATAAAAAAAAAATAGATATATCCATAGGAAGCGAGCATCCTTTCATTATAAAGTGTGCCTGCCGCAGTTCATCTGAGTTACTGGACCCTGCGCATATATACTCTTGTACACATTTAACTTAACATCCGATGACTTGCCTCTTTTCACACGAATTTGTTATTTTTTGAACCATATCCTTTTTTGGACCTATTGTTCCTTGATGATAAAGGTGATGATAGTCCAATGATATATGACCGATTTAATGCAATCCTCTTCCAATCCATAGCTATCAACAAAAAATAAATGTAAAAAAAAAAAAAGGTACTGTAATAGGAAGAACAACAACAATATATAAAAAAAATAAATGTATATATATATAATATTCTATTTATTGACGCTTTTTCTTAATAGATGATAATCTAAAAACCAACACTAACAATGACTTCCAATAATTCACTTGTCCAATCATCCCGTACCTCTTGCCAAATATCATCCATCACCAAAGTATGTCGTTCAAGATTCACTAAAGCACCGGCCAAATGACGTTCAGTTCTTGCGCTTGCTACTAAAGTTAACCATGATTCTCTTTCCTGGATCCAAGATTCAGTCACAGCTGTCCAAAGTAAAGCCATCTCCAATTGTACCAGTTGATAAGCCACTTGTTCAATCGTACTTGGTTCATAGGCAACCCATTCACCTCTTCGAGCTAACCAACGTGGTGATTTGTGTCGATGAGGAATGTGCTCTTCAAATAATCGAATATGTTGTGTAAGAGACTTGATCGTGCCAAAAATAGATGTTTCATAGGATGGTGGTGGTGCTACTGACATTTCAGAGTGAGGATGTTCATCATGATGATGATGATGTCGTTGATTCGAACTTTCTGCTGGTCCACTGTTTATAGTAGATGTACTTTCGTGAGTGCTTGCTGTAGTGGCTGCAGATGAAGGTGAAGAAGAAGAACATGTCATTTCATCTGTTATTCGTTGAGAGGATATTTGTGATAATGGTGGGGGTGTTGATGATAATGATGGTCCTGCTGTTGCTGTTGTTGCTGCAGCTGCTGGAGGTGATATTATCTCTGTTTGCTGACGTTGAATTGACGATGATGTTGTAGTGGATGCAGTCGTACTTGGCGAGGAGAGGGTATTAGAAGATCTTCGATTGGTGGTTGATGTATGGTGAGCATAAGTATAGGTGTGTGGTATTGAAGATGAATAAGAAAAGGCAGGAGGTGGACTAGCTGATCGTGGTGTGGTCAATATTGAAGATGGTATCCTTGCTGTTATACTTTCGTTGGCATGTAAAGATGATCGCTGATGTCTTTTCTGTTGTTGTTGTTGTTGTTGTTGTTGTTGTTGTTGTTGCGTATCATTTTCCACGGTATGATTAGTATCAATCAGCGAATCAGTATTGGTGATGTTAGATTCATTGCCAAGTTGGGGATTATTGTAAAACATTTGTAGTTGAGAAGACAAAGATGTATGTTCATCCAAAACCATTGTATTGATATGAATAAGTTGATCCAGGCGTTGTACAAGTTGATCCAATTTCTGTTCTAGATCCAAGGTTCTTTGAGAGGTAGAAGAGAATTGATTAGTCATGTGTGAAGGTATATGTACTTGCCAAACAGATTCTACATCGTATACAAGAATACGTTTTGGAGAGAGTTCCAAATGTGAAATAGGATCTATTTCAAAAGGTAACATTTTGCCATTGGATAAGAGAGCTGTAGCATTTGGAACAAAAGCTTGGACGTCAGAGAACAAGACATAATCTTGGTCATCCATATTTCGAATGGGTATCAGCATGATTTGATGATTATTTTCGATTGCCTTGTACTTGTTGCCATCTTCACCAATACTATTCATGGTTGTCAACAAAACAATATATTTTTTCAAAAAAAAAAAAAAAAAAAAAGGTGAAAAATAATATAGAAAAGGAGAAGGAAGAGAGACAGGGAAGGGATTCTTTTTCTCTTTTTGTTTCAAGAAAGGAATTCATTCTCCGGTCTTAGCAGTTCAATACTCATATCAATGTAGATCTTACCAATTTTATTCTTCCTTACATGACTACGAAATTTCTATGATATAAAATTGTGATAATCTTTCTATATATTTCTTCTATTGATGGAATATTAATTCAAGCAGACATATATATATATATACGCGTGATAATCATGATAAAGGACTACTTACAATATCTTATTAATTGAATGCATTATAATAATAATGATCATCTATTCATTAAGAAATGGAAGAATTTAAAAGGAAATCCAATTTTAAATACTTCTTCTTCGAATACTTCTTCTTATCAACGTATGCTAATGATCACTTTCATGGTTGGTTCCTTTTTCACTAGAAAAGGAATCGGTGTTCAAATTTCAACATGTGCTGCAAGCTTTTCATTGGGTTGGATTTTTACAAGTTTTTATTTTTTTTTTCTCTCTTCTTCCTTTCCTTTCCTTTCCATTGTAGTATTATTCCCTTATGCCTGAACCTACTAAAGAACAAATAGAAGCTATTTTCAAAAAGCTCAAGCAAAATAGATATAACAAGGTATAATATATGAAAATAAACGCGATATATTTATTTCTTCACTTTATCTCACTTTTTCTTTTCTAGTCTTGCTTTGACTGTATGTCTAAAAACCCAACTTGGTCCTCTATTCCTTTTGGTGTTTATATTTGTAATGAATGCTCTTCTGCTCATCGAAATCTTGGTGTTCATATTAGTTTTGTTCGGTAATAATAATAATAATAATAAAAGAAAACAAGAAGAAACAGTTGAAAAAAAAAAAACTTTAATAGTTTAACACCATCCTTTTTTTTTTTTTTGATTTAGATCTACTGTTCTTGATACATGGACTTGGGAACAACTTCGATATATGAAAGTAGGTGGAAATCAAGCTGCTATGGAATTTTTTTCAAAACACAATGGTTTAGCAACTACTAAAGATACTCGATTGAAATATGGTGGTCGTGTTGGTCAACTTTACAAGGCTCGACTTGACAAAAAAGTTGCCCAAGACACTGTCGAGTAAATTAATCAATTAATGAAAGAGTTACATGAATACTAACTTATTTTTATTTACAATATAGGAATCCTACCAGTGTGATTATCGATATTGGTGAACAACCTCAGGAAACGCTATCGCCTTCTCTCGAACCTTCGGACGATACAGCATCACCCGTTACTGAGAAGACGACGATGGATAAAACTGAAGCACTTGACGAAAAACAGTCATCAGGAACCACTTCTCATGCCTCAACGGAAATACCTCCTGTAACTGATGCCATATCTTCTACTGATATATCTTCATCATCTGTTATTGGTTCGGAACCTTCTTCAACCCCAGATACCATTGATAGTTCAACAACAACACCAGCAACAGCAACCGCAACAACACGTAAACCACGAACAACAATAGGTGCTAGACGTGGAGTCAAGTCCAACAAATTAGGTGTGAAAAAGGCGACAAATTTCAACTTTGAACAAGCGGAAGAAAGGGCGAAAAAGGAAACAGAACGACAGGCAAAATTGGGTTACAGTAATGAAGACAATACAAATGAAACATCGGAAAATGTGGATTCGACAGCTCCTCCTTCTTTATCTTCTAGACTAATGTATCAACAGCAATCTACTGGAAACACATCATCAACTTCAGCTACTAGTAATCCATCTGAGCAAGATGCCATTGAAAAGTTAGGCTTTGGTATGTCTCGATTGAATGCATCATCACAACCATCATCCAAATCAAATCAACCATCCACAAAGAACGTTAGTTATGAAGACAGTTCCTCGGCTAAGGAAAAATTTGGAAATGCGCGCGCAATATCATCAGATCAATACTTTGGACGAAATGAATATGATCCAGCAGTATCTGCTGCCGAATCCGCTAGATTGAAACAGTTTTCCGGTGCCTCAGCGATTTCTTCTTCTCAATATTTTGGCAATGACGATGACGATTTTCAACAACGTCGAAGTACAGCAACATCTGGAGAATGGGATATATTACAAGATCAAGCTGTTGCTGCTGCTCGCAAATTTGTTGGTCAAGCTGCTGCCGATCTGGATGCTGTCAAAGATTTAGCCGAAAATGCCACTAGCAAGGTAAATAGATAATCATAATAAACGAAGAATGATATGATAATCATCTCTATTTATTTTATTTTTTCTTTTATAGTTGCAAGATATATTTCAAGATTTGCAGGTAAAAAAAAAAATAAAAAAATAAAAAGATATAACAAGGGAGAAATGACTAAATATATGTCATCCTTTTTTTTTTTTTTTTTTTGTAGCATCGTTATAATTACTAGAATGGATGGTCTTTTTTTTCAATCTTGATATTTATTTCTGTCTCTTCTTCCTTCCTCTAGTTTATCATGATTCATATGTTTAATAAACTTCCAAGGAAATGTTAGTTTACAATTTTATAATACAAAAGCATTCTTCACCGGTAATGTAGAACATTACTATTCTCTTTTCTTTTGCTCCTAGTGACTGTGTTCACTTATACTACCATATTCTACAAATAATAAAAACCACATTTTTCTTTTATTATATATCATCTTCTGTACACTTTATTCAATAATAATTGACGGAATTCAAAGAATAAGATGACGCAAAAATAGGAAATAAAATATATAGTAAGGGTAGAAAGAAGAAAAGAGAGAGTAGACGCATAATCAAATAGAGAATATAAGAAAATAGATATCATGAAAAAAAGAGTAATCAAAAAAAAGAAAAGGAAATCCACCAATTGAGTTCACCAAGTTTGCATATGAAAAAAAAGAAGAAAAAATGAGTAATATTTATCCAGATGATATATTTTTATTCACTTACAATTTAAGCGCGAACGCCTAAACATGTATCGAGATCACTGCAGCAATTTCTCACTGCAGTGAAAGTAGAATGGCGATAACCATCCCGGAAAGCGTTGTTATTTTCAACATATTTTTTTTAAAAAAAAAAAAAATGGGCGACCCCAACCACGCCTAGGCAAATAACGACCGAGGTCAACCCAGAGGGGAAAAAGAGCGGAAGAGAAGAGAGGCCAGAAAGGAGGACAGACGGAAAAGATGACAGGCCCAAAGAGAAGGTAACCCCAACCACGCCTGAGCAAATAACGACCGAGGTCAAACCAAGAAATAGGCCACAAGGGAGGACAGACGGAAAAGAAGATTGGCCAAAGGGAAAGGACACAGAAAGAGATGACAAAGGAAGGGACAGGCAAGCCCAAAAGAAGACAGGCAAGCCCCAAAGAAGACAGGCAAGCCCAAAAGAAGACAGGCAAGCCCAAAGAAAAAAAAAAAAGAAAAAGAAAATTTGATGAAGTAAAAAAGGATGCTCTTTTATAATAAAACAAACTCCCTGTAAAAGAAAAAAAGACAAATCACCCCTGTAATTATGCGCTTTTTTAGCTATGAAATCAAAAGGACCCGAGTAAATGGTTTCAAAAAGAAAAAAGGAACTATTATGCAAATTTGCTTTTATCATCTGTGGGAAAAGAGATCGATCGATTGTACGTTTCAGTAATGAAAAAAAAGAACTATTATGCAAATTTACATCTGTCATCTATGGGAAAAGAGATAGATCGATTGCATGTTTCAGTAATGAAAAAAAAGGAACTATTATGCAAATTTACATCTGTCATCTATGGGAAAAAAGATCAATTGATTGCATGTTTCAGTAATGAAAAAAAGGAACTATTATGCAAACTTTGATGTCATCTATGGGAAAAGAGATCGATCGATTGCGTGTTTCAGTAATGAAGAAAAAGGAACTATTATGCAAATTTGCTTTTATCATCTATGGGAAAAGGGAATGATCAATAGTATGTTTCAGTGATGATTTCAAAAGATAAGAACCCGAGTAAATGATTTAAAAAAAAAAACTATGTTTCAGCGCTTTTTTATTATGTAAAGAATCGATCATCATCTATTCATGCCGTCATCCATTCATGCCATCAACCTATCACCCTATCACGTACCAACGTCTAGTCGCACCCATAAAAATATATGTGAAATAAAAAGAATGTATCCAAAATATAATAATACATCAAAAGAAGATTAGAATCAATTACATTGACATGTAACAAAGTAGTTAGAATAAAAATAAGAATTTTATTGAATAAAAGTATAATAATAAAGACTACCAATTGATATACTAAAAGTCAATACAAAGAAAAGAAAAGAAAAGAAAGAAAGGAAAAGTAAATCAAAAAAAAAATATGAAAGAAAAACGGACTTTGAAAACCACTACTTTCAGGACAATCATGATGATGAATCAACACTCTAATGATGATCCATTATATCAATAAAGAACTTCGTTTCTTTTTTAATATACTTTTCAAATAAAGTCGCAGTATTTTTTTTTATTCTTCCATCATCATCACCAACATCCACCCATCATTCTATTATCAATCACCTCTACCGACATCTCTAAAGCGATATCTAAAAAAGTGGTAATGCGACATCCATTTTGGGAAAGTACGATATTTTGTTTAATAACATCACGGAAAGTATTTTCTCGTGACCCGACAAGAAACTCTGAAAACACTGTATCTTCTTATTGATAGGTACACATAGCATCTGTCGATCATCAGTGCTGATCCATTCAAGTCCGACTTTTTTTTTCTCTTTTTTTGGATGGAGCCAGTTTTTTTTTTTTTTTTCCTGTTCTCCTTTCCTTTCTTTTTTATGAACCATTCCCTTTACTATATTCGGTTTTTGAAACCACCACCTTTGACATGTGAATACCATCAACCTTTCAATATTGTTTGGACAATTGAAAATGATCTAGGCGATAGTTCTTTTCAGGCACCATTATCCTTGCGGTGCGATACCAATGTGAAAGGCATTACTGCCCAGTGCGTTGCCAACAACAACAACAGGAAGAAGAAAACGGATGCACCTTTATCAACATTTGATTATCAACCTTATCATGGAGGTCCCATGGTCACTCGGATCTCACTTGTCCCAACAAGTCATCGTCCATCATCAAATGTTCAACTCTTTTTTTCTTTGGCACATGAACATAGATCTGGTCCCGTTCATCCTGTTTGGTATCAAGCCTATCCTCATCATACCAGTAATAACCACACCACTGTTTGGATTCTTCCTCTTTGGTCCATGCCTATTCAATTAACAATGCCAAAGCAATCTTTACCGTATGTCAAGGATCCAGCCGGCGGTCATCAAGCACAACGCTGGGTACAAACACCTCAACAGCATCTACTCCGCATTTGTGAAGATACAGAACAAAGTATTGCAAGACATGTATGGTAAAAAAAAAAAGTTGTACATCACTTCGGCTTTTTTTTTTCTTATCTTCAACAATTTTTTTTTTTTTTTTTTTTTGTAGGGATTGTGGATTGGCAATGTGTGATTTTATTACGAAACATCGAAAGGAAATCAAATGCGAATATGTCCTGGAATTAGGTATACATTTCTTTTTTTTTTTTTTGTGCAGAGGATGCTTGTTGTTATTTATTTTATATATACATATATATATTGATGTAATTTTGTTAGGAAGTGGCACAGGATTGGTGGGACTATTTGCTGCGCAGGTGTTAAAACCAACCATGATGTGTTTGACTGATTTACCCGATGCTACGACAATAATGCAACAAAACATCTCAGCAATAACAACAACAACAATTGTGGAAGCCAAAGTACTTTCGTGGGGTCCCAAGGTATACAAGGATAATGGATGGCTCGGCGATGAAAACAAAGTGGATTTGATCTTGCTTACCGATGTCCTTTACAATCAAGGTTCTCACGATGTCTTATTGGAAACACTGGATTGGTTGATGATGAACCCTCGGTGTCGTGTACTTTTGGCTTACAAGGAACGGAATCCTGATGAACGCTCATTCTTTAGCAAACTTGAACTCAATCATTACAAGTGCACTAGGGCTGAAGGATGTGATGCGATCAAACCTTTTGAAATCTATTGGATTGAAAAATAGAAATAGTTTAGGATAGTCATCGTAGTTTAGATTATTATTGTCTAGTCTAGAAATGATTTTATCCATATTATTATTATTATTATTATTATTATTATTATTATTATTATTCATTGGAAATGCTACAAATAATAACAATAAAAAAAATATTAGTCATTGAACTTGACAATTTTTTTGTATCATCCATCTAACCACAGATCTTTTACCTATAAGACTAGTGTGTATGTACCAGTAATGGATCCAGCCTGTCATTGATGGAACCTGAATTATATCGTGTACAAATAAATAATATAATAAAAATGAGAGAGACACAACAAGACGCGCACACACTAGTATCTATTGTTTTTTGTTAGATACTTTATTTATAAATATTAAATAAGACGACTATAATCTACGATAGCAAAAGGGGGGAGAATAAAATAAATACTCTAGCGCATAAATAACTAGGGAATAAAACAAATGGGGTCAATAATAAATAAAGTGAATGGAATGGGAATAACAAAGGCTAAGAGTAACAAGGAAATCGAATAGATCTAATGGAAAACAGAAAGAACCACCATGGTGTTTCAATCATCACGGACCGATTGTAAAGAGTTTAACAAAGAGTTTTGACTATCATCCTATAATAACAATATATATATATAAAAGAAAGAAAGTATCAATATGCCATCCACACATATTTCTTTTTTTTTCTCCCTAAAAAAAGAGGCCCTACCATTTCCAATGACCAAATCATAATCCCAGCCAAATCATAATCATCCACGAATTCTGCTTTTGAGCGTAAGGATTTTGGATCATCAAACGTCAGAAACTTGTTGCTAGCACGATTGACGGAATAAGGGGTTTGAGTGGTACGATCCCAGACAGAATGCCAACCCCCTTGATTGTGTAAAATACCATCACGTTGAATGGAGCGCCATTGATATTCACCAGAATACACACCTTTGGAAGCACCACGACAAGGTTCGACTTCTGGAGTATCATAGTTATCACCTCGGATTTGAGCACTGTTGGGTACCAAAGGAATGGCCATCGAGGTTGTATATCTAGCCTTGGGATTGGTCCGTGTCACATAACCATAGAACGGTACGCCTACCACCAATTTATTGCGAGGAATGCCGGCCGACATCCAATCCTTGATCGCACTCTTGACTGTGGTACCTGGTCCTTTCAGAGGTGCATTGGCTCCTGTCACCGTATCCCAATTGCCTCGCAAATCATATGCCATTACATAAAAAGCATCTACCACTGACCAACCCTTGTCCAGACGTCGAAGAGGTTGCTTGTCTCGTCCATTGAATGCCTTGGATGCCACTGCTGCCGTGATCACTTTGTGTTCGTCAGAAGATACACTGTCTAGTTTTTTTCGTAACAGTTGTACAAATGTTAAAAAGTTTTCCGTGTCGTATGGATGTCTATTCAAAAGAATATATATATTTAGAAAAAAAAAAAAGGTGGGTAGTCTGACTTACGCTTGATTACAAGAGACACCATTGTCAGCATTAGGATATTCTATTAAAAAAAAAAAATAAGTATTTACCTTTTTTTTTAATTTTTTATATTAATTACCCCAGTCAAGATTGATGCCATTAAGTTTGTATTGTTGAACCAAATGAATCAAGTTATTTGCAAAACGTTCACGAGAAGTAGGTGTCCTGATCAAAGAACTAAAATAAACAGAACCTGTCCAACTAATAAAAAAAAAAAAAAAAGGTATTAAAGAAACCGAGTTTGGGAATAAATCTTTCTTTTTTTTTTTACCCTCCGATGCTTAAGGAGCAACCTTTATGATGAGCATGAGCTTGTGTAACGAGTTGTTGTAATTGATCACCATTGAATTGACCAAGACGACCATATTGATCAGGGACGGCAAAAGCATAAATAACATGATCCAATTTATGCCAAGGAATGGATGTTGGGAATGCCTAGAAGAAAGAATCAGTTTTTTTTTTTTTTTTTTTTTTTTTTATGTTTCCAACATTTTTACCCAATCAGTCACATAAGCTGTCAAACGATGAGATCCAAAAGTATCTTTACATATCACAGAGGATATCATGAGAATAAGAAAATAAATGAAATGTATTATCATCTTGTATTAAAAGAAAGGAATGGGGATGATTCAAAAGGTAGAAAGTAGAAAACGAAATATATAAAAAAAAAATAAAATGAAAAAAATGAAAATAAAAAAAAAAGTTGAACTTTATAATTGCTTATTCATTTCCTCCTTGTCTCCTCTACTTTTTTTTCTCCTCTTTATAAACGAACGATATAAATCACGATATAAAAGGTAAATTGTCAACTTGGCTCCTATCAAGACTTAATAGATAAATAGCTGCAGATCACTAATGAGAAGGATATTAGTATTGGAAACTACTGTAGTGACGCTAGACATACGTGTTTTTTTTTTCTTAGTATCTTATTTTTTTTTCTTCTTTCAAGGAGATATTTATTACTGTTATTTTGAAGTGAATAAAGGAGGGAAGATGATTCTAAAGTCAATAAAAAGGAGGAGGGAAAAATAATCTTTATCAATAATAATGACAAGGAGTTCTTCTTCTAATAAGATCTTTTACCACACTATCATTAAAAGAAAATATAACATTCATTTATTATCATAAATCAATAGAGAATTTATTGGCTAAAGGAATTAAAGTAGCTCTAGGTACTTCAGCTGTCAACTTGGTAAAGATATGTTGTAATGCTAATAAAAAAAAATAAAAATAAAAAAGAACATGTATATTAGTCTTAGTTGTTTTTCATTTATCTATAATCTATACCTTTTTTGTGTTGTTTTCCAAGGAACATGACTAACATATCTAATCTTGGTACTTGACCTAAACCCTGTATTACATCTAGTATTTCCTTGTCAGTTTTATTTCTACACAAAAAAAAAAAAAAAAAAAAAAAAAAAAAAAAAAAAAAAGATCATCAGACATTCAAAACCATTTCTACCCATGTTCTTACTTTATATAATATTGATCTATAATATCAATCATCTTTTCAAATTGATCAGGTTCCAATGATGACTTGAACAACGTTGCATAGGAAGAAGGTGGTATACACTACATAAATCCAATCAAAAAGAAAAAAAATTGGTACCATTGTGTTTTGTTATTCTTCCCTTACCTGCAAATATTGATAGATAATATCATCCCCTCGTCGTTTACAAGCTTTCCAATCACGTTCAAATTCATAGTTCGTTCGAGGACAGGTTAATTTCAATGGTGAAAGTCCCATAGGTGAGGCTACCTTTGGTGAGGCCGGTTTGGATGTCGATGGTGGTGGTGGTGGTGCTGGTGATGTTGGTGTTGTTGATTCCTTTTTCTTTTCAACATCCACTCTTGGTGTATATGCTTCATCCAATACCTTCACTTCAAGTTGTCGTCGAGGTTGCTTTGCTGGAGGTTGATCCTCTTTTTTCTATAATCAATAACAAAAGTCTTGTTTTAGAGAATACCCAAAAAAAAAAAAGAATAAAGGTATACCTTTGATGGTTGTGGTAACTTGTTCAGTTCGTCAATGATCAGTTTGTTTCCTGGTTCCAATTGAAGAGCTTGTTCAAAATCTACAACGTGCAAAAGCGAAAAAAGAAAGAGGCGATTTGAGTTGCATGCAGGCATTGATAGATTTGCAGTTTCCTGTTTCTCTTTACCTTTTCTGGCTTCTTTTGATCTACCCAAAGAACGCAAAGCAATCCCACGCCTCCAAAGAGCCTTGACATGATTTGGTTGTAAAGCTAAACATTTGGTACAATCATGTTCTGCCTGTAAAAAACTATGATAATAAAAAAAAAAAAAAGGATGAACATTTTTTATCATCCTGAAGAATAAATATATGTAAAATAGAATTTACTTGTTTAATTTCAAATGTGCCATAGCTCGATTAACAAAATAAACGGCACTGGTTGGATCAAGATCAATCGCGTCACTGTAACACTGTATGGCTTGTTGATATCTTTGTTTCTGGAAGTGGGTATTTCCCTACAATAGGTAAACAAATAAAAATCATTTTTCTTTAGTTCTAAGAGTGAAGAGAAAATAAAAAAAAAGTTGTTCTATCTTTTTTTTTTTCCAGTTACCATTTCCTTTGCTGCCTGAGCTTTTTGCATCATTGTTGAGGCGTTGGTTTTCTTGTTACCAGTGATTCCCTAAATATATAGAATAGATCAGTAATAGAGCTTTTTTTTTTTTTTTGATTCGGCTTACTTTAATTGCTTTCAATCCAGTAGGCTTTTTCTGATCAACTATAAACTCTACAGGTGTTCGAATACTTGGTAGTGCCTAAACAAAATCAAAAAAAAAGGTGAGTTTTACAATTATTTCATTATATATATTTTTTCAACGTACTTGATTGTGAATGGGTTTTCGTTTCTCCAAAAGTGTATCCTGTTTACTAATGTCCTTTTGCCAAGTCAAAAGATCTTCCCATATTGAATTATTTGGCGTATTTGTCATATTTGAAAAAAGACAAGAGAGAAAGAAAGAAAGACGAGACTGGCAAGCAGTCTGAAGAGCTTTTTCTTTTCCTTTTACCTGTAAACTCCGCTGAGTCGTTGATCGTTAATCCTATTGAGAAGTATATACAATCGTGATTATTTTGCTGCTAAAGTTGTAAACCATATATTTTTATTTCAAGTATATATAAAGTTCAATTAATTAAAAACTAATGTCTATTGATGAATAAATGTATCATAACTATGTCCAATTTCTTCCAACATATGTGAAGTAAGTACGGCACGTCCATATTTCTTGAAAGCCAATCTGGATGATTCACGTACGATGGTACATGCACTCCAAGCTGCATAGAGAGGAATATCGGCAGATGGAATAGAATTGTCATGTCTATCAACAAAGAAAAAAAAAAGTCAATAATAGACCCAGGTACATTGGATTTTCTTTCTTTTTTTTTTTTTTCTATAGGATGACTTACTTCCATACACCTTCTTCATACCCTTTACCCCATGCCAAGAAGGTAGCAATAGTACCTGATAAAATATCACCTTGTCCACCCATTCTTTTCAATCCACCTTCTGCATCACAAACAAATACTGGATCATAAATAGATAAATAAATAAAAAAGTTCAGTTTCTAATAAAGTTTTCTTATTAGTTTATTTATCATACCTTTTTTATCGTTGGCAATAATATCATTTTCACCTTTTTGAACAATCGTCACTCCACCTAAAGCTTGACTCAATTGTTGTGCCAGATGTCCATCCTCTTTTCCCCCTGTATCAATTCCCTACAAAATAATATCAAACATAAGGTAAAGATATGAATAAGATTTATTCTTACCATAGCTTTGCATAATCGACTGAATTCCACCACATTTGGAGTCAAGACTGCTTTTTGATATCCCTTCACAATATCAGGATGTTTTTGAACCAAGTATAATCCATCCTTTACGAGAGAAAAAAAAAATAAATGTATGAGATTTCCAAATAAAATCCAATTTTTTATCCTTCCAACTTACAGCATCCACTACAAGTGCCATATTCTGTTTCCTTGCATGTTGTACTAATTGTTTAGCCATATCTTGCATAGTATCATCACGCGATAAACCAGGACCAACTACTAAGACATGGAGTCTAGAAAATACATTGGTGATTTCATTTACCATCGAACTAGCAGAATCATTGTTCCTATATAGAAAAAAAAAATCAAAGATTAACCAACAAGAAAACACTCCTTTCTATAGATAAGATTTGTTCCACTTGCTTTGATGTTCGCATAGAAGGATGCACGATAAGATCTAATAAAAAAAGTAAAAAAGATAAAATATGATATTTTCTATATTTTGGTTATTTCTATTTTCTTTTTTACCTGGAGAGTAAGACTAGTAGTAAAGAATCATGATTGGAAAAACAAAAGAATAAGAAAAATATATATATATATTTTAATTTTTTTTTTTTTTTTTTTACCTTGATAGGAATGGCAGCACTAGGTTCACAAAAGATATTACAAAGATCGGCGCCCTAATATAAAAAAGTTAAGTATTATATTATATCTATTCTGTAAATAATTTACCAGTTTCATGGAGGAGATTCCGCTAAAATAAGGTGCACCAGTATATCTATATAACAACTATAAAATGAGCTTCCTTTGAATAAAAAAAATACATTAAAAAACTTACTCTTCAGAACCACCAATAATACCAATTCTTCCTAAACAAGTTGAATGACGTTATATAATTTGTTTTTTTTTTTTTTGTTAAAAAGGGATCTTTCTTTTACCTGCTTGTCCCTTATGGAAATGACCAGATAAAGGAGGAATTAACTTTTTGACTTGAGACAAATCAGGTTTAGGAAGAACCATGATTATTGTTTCAAGGGGGATAGAAAAGAATGTAATGAATGTAAAGAAAAAGAAGGGAAAAAAAGAAAGCGTGGAGTTTCAACTCTGGATAAATATTTCCGGGAAATCACATTGTTCTTAATTTCCTTTCCCCCCCCCTTTGTTAAAATAATGATTGAACAACGTTGTCATAGTATTTTGTTTATCCTTTTTATAAAAATTTTATTATTTTAAATATTTTATTCTAGAATATCAAAAAGAAAATATGTTATTTATTATTATTACACTTACTTGAAAATGAACACCTTCATACTTGATGATATCGATATGACATGCTTATTAATACTAGAAAATATTTTTAAATATCTAATGATAAAACTATCTATAGCACTTTGAATGATACTGAGAGTTAGATTATCACAATGATTTCTTTTTCCCTCTTTGCATGAAAAGCATGAAATCAGATACACATAACTCATCAATTTTCATACTCCGTGGTTAAAGTGATCATGTAAAGCGGTGGCTTTTTCTTTTTGATTGTCCTTTTTTCTTTTTTTCTTTCTTTCTTTCTTCTTTTCATATATAGATACATTACAACATGGCTGACATTACAAAACAACCAAAGAAACCTTCCAATAGACTAATGGGCATGAAGGTAATACATTTCTTTCTTATTCTTAAAATACTCATTTTTTTTATTTTAACCAAGGATAGTTTATGCAACGATCGGTGGAAAAGGAACAACAAGAAAAGATGGAAAAAGAAAGAAAACGTATTATAACCGAAGCAGAATGGAAAATAGATTATGAATCTACTGAAGTACAAAAACCGTAAGTTACCTTCTTATCAAAAAAAAAGAAGTTCATTTAGTTAGGTTTTTATATTTATTTATTTATTTATTTATTTATTTATTTATTTATTTATTTATTTTATAGAAAAATACGTGTCGAATACCAACCAAGTTATCTTTCTTTTACTGAAACAACACAAACTGGAAGACAATCATATCAAAAGTTTAACAAAAGTATAGAGGTATGATAACATATATATATATATAAATAGAGACAATGAACTAATATATATATATGTAGAATCCAAATGAAGAATCAGAACAACGTTTAAAACGAGAAATGGAAAAGGAAAAGGAAGGAACGATGACAGATGAAGAATTAGTCAAACAAATGCGAAGGACAAACAAATCAAAAAGGACAAAGGATGATGATTTACAAGGAAAGGATGAAAAACGAAAAAAAACCAAAATTAACAACAATACAAAAGGAACGGGATTTATCAAACCAGAATAGTTAGTTATATTTATATAGTTGTAGTATATTGTAATCTTGATTTTACCTAATAAACTATTTTGATTTGATGAGTTCTTTTGGCACATACAAGCGAAAACCTTTCTTTTTTTTCTGTTAGTTTAGATAGTTCCTAATCTAAATAGCTGTTTAAATTCGCATTCTATCTTCTTATTTTGTCATCCATTAATAACATATTTATTGCTCAAGTAAAAATAAAGTAAATTTTTAACAAGAAACGGTAGAAGAATCAAATGAATAAATGAAATACTTTATTGATGATATAAAAGTACTGTTGAATATTCTAATTAATGATGATATGATAATGGATGATTTATTTCAATTGCTTTATTTAATACTTTGAACGACCGCTTGTATGGAGCCACCGACTGAGAATTAAAAAAAAAAAAATATCTGTTTTGTTAGTGACCCAGGGGGGGGTGGAGAGAAGAAAGTTGTCTTTTTTTTTTCTTTTTCTTCTTTAGTTTAGATAGATCCTAATTTATATAGTTTGTAAGTTCTCTCTCATTCTATGTTTTTATTTTGTTCATATTATTAATGTTTCTATTCTTTTTTTTTATTATTATTCTAACAATAGTAACTATGGCTCTTCGATTATTGTCTAAGAATGCTGCAGGTTGGTTGAAATCATAAAACAACAATAACAACAAACATCCCTTGTAGTGTCCATGACTAACTTTATACTTTCATTTTATAGTGGCTGCTGCTTCTCGCCCTGCTTTGATGAACACTTCTCGTAAAACTGCTGGTGTTGCTTTGTAAAGTTTGTCAACCATTCTATTTAACTCGACATTTAACTAATCATCATCTTTTTCTTTTCCATGTGATAGCACTCGCGCCTACTCTTCCACTGCCGAAACTAAGGGTAAGACTTTCAATATATCATATATACACGAAACAACCATATACAAAAGACATGTTTTGAAAACTATCCTATTGACATACATATATAAAATTCAAATTAGTTGAAGAAAAGAAGGCCAGTGTTCTCGATAGTCTTCCTGGAAACTCTGTTGCTGCCAAGGCTGCTTATCTTACTACTGGTGCTGGTTTGGCCACCTTTTTGATCTCCAAGGAAATTTACATTTTAAATGAAGAAACTTTGGTATTGGTTGGTTCTGTTGGTCTTTTGGGTGTTTTGCTCAAATATCTTCGTGAACCTTTCACTGCTATGAGCAACGAACATATTAATGTAAATTAAATTAAAAAAAAAAAAAAAAAGAGAGAATGGTTAAGAAACTAATGATGATGATTTTCCTTTAGCGTATCAAAACTGTGTTGAATCAAGCTCGTGATGATCATCAATCTGCTGTTCAAGAACGTATTGATCAAGTTGGTCAAATGAAGGATCTCGTCGATGTCACCAAGACTCTTTTCGAACTTTCTCGTGAAACTGCTCGATTGGAAGCTGAAGCTTTTACTCTTAAACAACAAGTCGCTGTTGCCCAAGAAGTGAAGAGTACTCTTGATTCCTGGGTTCGTCATGAAACTAGTGTCCGTGAACGTGAACAAAAGCAATTGGCTGCTTACTTGATCGAAAAGATTCAAAAGGATTTGCAAGACCCTACTATTCAACAACAAATCTTGGATCAAGCTGTTTTGGATGTTCAAAGTAAGTGCATATGAAAAATATAAAACGGATGATATTAATTTTTTTTTATTGTGTAGACGTTGCCAAGTCCCATTAAATGTAGAATATATTCAAACCTTCCTTTACACATTTTTTTTAGTATAGTCAAAATTTATATTTGCCTCCATATTCAATCCATCAAAACAAGAAAGAAATAAAAAGAAAATCATATATTTTTTTTTGTTTAAAAAAAAAAAAAAGAAGGTTTTATTATTATATGTATACAAAATATAGGATATAAAAATTTAACTAAACTAATTAAAGCCCAATCCACCACGACGACCCATTTGTTGTTGTTTACGGAACTGCAAACCATCTTGAAATTGTTTTTCTAATTGATTAGAGATACGTTGACCTTCATCTTCATCAATAGCGCTCTTGAGAGATCCAAATAAACCAGTCTTCTTTTTATTTCCTTCATCCTTGTTTGCAGATGATTTTTTGGCTCCCAAGAGTCGTAAGAATTTACTTTTTTGTTCTTGATCACCACCAAAAGATGCCTTGGACCAATCATTCCAACCACCCGTTGACTCCTATAATATATTTTACAGATAAATAAAACTATTTTTTTTTTCAACTTGTCTTTTTTTTTTTTTTACCTGTTCAGATTGATCTACAGTCTGTTTATTATTCATATTCTTATCGTCTTGATCCACTTGATCATATTTTCGTTTCTTGTCCACAACGGTAGGAGGAGTAGAATCTAAAAAAAGAAAAAGAAATGACATGGTGAGTAATAGACTTAACATTGATGTTAATATCTTACCTTTCTTTTCTTTCTTGTCCTTTTTTTCCTTCTTTTTTTCTTTTTTATCCTTTTTTCTTTTCTTTTTTTCTTTCTTATCCTTCTTTTCCTTCTTCTTTTCTTTCTTGTCCTTCTTGATCTATTATTCATAACAAAAGATTAATTATGACTCTAATTAAGTCATTGTCCTTATTTTACCTTTTTTATTTCAGTGGAAGTCTCTTTAATGGATTCGAGTGTTTTCTTTTCCTTTTTTTCCTTCTTTTGTTTCTTGTCACTGCTACCCATGATCAACAATCTATTTTGTTTAGGAAAAGATCTTTTTCACTTTCAAGAAGAAAAAAATTATACAGTGTTTTCAAAGTTTTTTTGTCGGGTCACAAGAAAATGCTTTTCGTGATGTTATAAAATAAAAAATCGTACTTTCCCAAAATGAATGTCGCATTATCACTTTTTCAGATATCGCTCTAGAGATGTCGGTAGAGTACATTAAAAACACACAACACATTGATGATAACTTGTTTATTAATAATAAAAGACAGAAAAGAAAAGTAACATAAGCTTTTCATATTTTTAGCAGCTTTGGGTGTTGTCCATTCTTTTTTAGGTATCAATTGATTGATGATTCATGAAGGATGATTCATGATGGATGATATGTGATAACGGATGATTGTATATTGGATGATTACAGGATGGATGATGGATGACTGTATGATGGATGATATGTGATAATGGATGATTATATGTTGGATGATTGTATGATTGTATGATGGATGATGAAACATTGTCGTCAATCACAGTACAAATTTCTGCTAAAATACAAAATACTTCATTCTAGTTATCTTCTGACAGAACAACATTTTCTTTTTTTTCTTTTCTTTTTTTCTTTGAAAAATGTCAAAACACTCTTTTATCAGCCAACATGATAAATCAATATAATAATAATGATGATCACCTATGGAAATTAAAAAATGGCAATAATAAGTATGCTGTGCACAATCATACTATCATTTAAAATAGAACAACTAAAAAAAAAAAAAAAAAAGAAATCTAGTCATTAAACTAAAACACGGCAAAAACAAATCAGTATCATGTATCACTTGGTATATGGATATTGTAAGAATAGAATTTAATGTGAACATTTATATAATTAACTTTATTATAAAGAGAGAAATGTTGCTAACACTAAAAAAAAAATGATGAAGTAGATACTAAAAATAATAAAGTAGATGATAAATTACATACAATATAAAGAGAGAAATGTTGCTAATACCAAAAAAAAATGATGAAGTAGATACTAAAAATAATAAAGTAGATACTAAAAAAGACAAATGATAAATTAGATACAATATAAAGAAAGAAATGTTGTTAATGCTAAGAAAAAAAATGATGATAAATTAGATACAATATAAAGATAGAAATGTTGCTAATATTTAAAAAAAAAAAAGATGATAAAACTCGCTTACATCTTGTCTCATCATTTTATCAACTAAAATTAGTTCATAATTGCACGAGTGATTCATTTTCTTATAAAAGGATCCCTTTGATTTAACTTTTTTTTTTATTTCTTTACATTATATTCATCTTTTTGGCCTACCTGCTTACTTTTTGATCTGCCTTCTTTTTTTTTGCCTATCTTTTTCTATACAAGTACTCTTTAATAGTTCAAGCATCTTTGTCTGTTTCTCCGTTGATCTACCTCTTTTTTGCTTTCTGGGCTTGACCGTGGTCGCTAATGCGCATCTGCGTGGTTACGGTCAGCCTTTTTTTTTTTATATTCAACAATTCCGGGATGGTTATCGCCATCCTACTTTCGCTACGGCGATCACATTACACTTAAATGGTAAGCTAGTGAAATATTTTTATTTGGATAAGTATTACTCATTTTTTATTTTTTTTTTTTTTATATGTTAACTTGGTGAACTCAATTGGTGGATTTCCTTTTTTTTTTTTTTTTTTTGATTACTCTTTTTTTCATGATATCTATTTTCTTACATTTGATTATGCGACAATTATATTTTTTTTTTTCTGTCATTTATTTTCTATCCTTACGATATTTTATTTCCTATTTTTGCGACATCTTATTCTTTGAATTCCGTCATTTTTTATTGAATAAAGTGTAGGTTCTCATTGAACTCCGCTTACTGTTTTTTTCTATATATTTTTAGATTACCCAGAGCTTTTTTTTTCTTGCTCTTTTTTTTTTTTTTTTCCTTTTTCTTTCCCACTATTGATCTTTGGTAGTCTTTCTTTTTATATACAGTCTCCCATTTATATCTATTATCTACTCTTTTTTTGTTATTATTATTATTATTCATTTTTTTGTTCTTATTACTTTATTTGATTCTCTTATATTATAATCATGTCACAACTAACTGATCAAGTGAAAAGTTTCAAAAAGTCATTGAATGCTAATACGATGCTTGGTGTTAAACGAGCGGCTACTACTATCAAACAAGATGATCATACTAAATCCACTCATGCTTCTATTTCAAATAATACTCGGGCTGCTTTTGACGGTGATAAAAAAAGAAAACCAAAGAAAACTGGAGGTAAGTCTTCTTATTTACTTTTTGTTTTTTTAATCTGACATAACATATTCACTCACATTTATAATAGCTTATTCACAACCTGCTGATACTGGGACTGGTTCTCATGCTATGAGCAAACTATATACAGTGATTCAATTTCTAAAGGTAAAATATAACAATTAGATAAATAAAAAGTGATTTACATTCTTTTATTATTATTATTATTGAAGGATTCCGATGGACCACAATCAGTCATCAGTATTACAAGTCGAACAAAGGTCAATATTGCGAAAAACCAAGCATTATGGGATAAATTAGCATCCAACAATAAAATTGATTATGATCCTGTCAATCAAACTTTTGCATACAAGGTATTATTAGTCAAAAAGAAATTTCTTTGATATTTATCCCACTCACTCATATTGATATATTAGCCAACATATCAAATCAAATCTAAAGATGATTTGTTATCTTTACTAATATCTATGAAATCTACTGGTGGCATGGATTACAAAGACCTCAAAGATTCATATTCAAAACTTAGTGATGCAGTTGAAGAATTAGCTGGAGAAAGTCGAATTTTAGTAGTACGGAACAAGGATGGTAATCCAAGGGTATTGTTTTATAATGATCCTGAACAAAATACTCATATGGATCCAGGTAATCAAAAAAAAAAAAAAAAAAAGTGGTTTATAGATAAGATCAAAAGAAACTGATGATAATGTTTTCTATAGAATTCAAGACAATGTGGTCAGATATCAAGATACCCGACGAAACAGATCTTCCAAGAGAACTTGAAAACGGTAATGACATTTTCATGTCAGATAGGTTATGTTAATACTAAATATATTGTTTTTCTTCTTCTTCTTCTATATTAGCTGGTTTGAAAACAATGGAAGTGTTTGAAAAGAAAGTGGTTTCCGAGGTAAGAAACATCTTTGTTTTTTTTTATTCTATTTGTGATTCTAAAATATGAATTTTTTTTATATATACATAGCCTAAAGTTAAACGATCCAAGACAAGAAACAAGAAAATTAAAATTACCAATACTCATTTATCACATATTGATCTTTCCAAAGATTATGTCCCCAAAAAATAATTTTTACATTATTTCCACCCTTCATGTATACACACCTATCCTTTATTTCATATTGACAATTTACATATAAATCATGCATATCATATCATCTTTTTTTTTCCCTGTTTGAACCCAACTTTTTATAATAAAAATTCATTCTTAACCTTTTATTTATTGAAATAATGAATACATAGTAAAAAAAAAAAAAAAAAAAAAAAAAAAAAAAAAAAAGATTATGAACGTTTATTTGATGAAGAAGAAAAAAAATAATGAGTATACAATAAGTGGTACATTAGCAAAAAAAAAAAAAAAAAATGATACATGATGATATGAACTAAAAAAATGAGATAGGAATGAAAATGGAATGCTATATCTAAAGCTTATACACCAAACAGGCACCATCATCAGAGGCAGTCACCACTGTTTGTCCATCACTACATTAAAAAACAAAAGAAATCAATAAAAAAAAAAGGTTTCATTCTCTTGTTTTGGATACTTACTCTGATACCGCAAAATCAAGAACAGCATCACGATGACCTTGCCATGATTTGACACATACACCAGTTCGAGCATCCCACATTTTCACATTTCGATCAGCAGAACAGGACACAAGAAGAGGTGAATTGACAACAAATTTGACTTTAATGATGGCATCCTAATGTTGTAAAAAATAAAATCAAGGTTTAGTTTTTTTATTATTATTATTATGACTTTTTTATATTTTTTTTTTACTTCATGATTAAGAGTAGATCGTAATCGTTGTGTTTGTACATCCCAAATAGAAATAGTACCATCCACAGATCCAGTAGCAGCAAGAGCAAGACTAATTATCATTTAGATAAATAAATTAAAAAAGTAAATACAAACTGATGACATATAAATAATTCACTTACACATCACAAAAATCAGCAGTTTCCACAGAATCAGAATGATTTTCTAAAGAAGCTACAATCTAATAAAAAAAAAAAGGTCAATCTCTCATGCACAGACAATAGATTAAAATGCCGATACTTACAGAACCATTGGTAATATTTACCAAACGAGCTTTACCATCCATAGATCCAGAAATAGCCAAAGTACTATCCTTATTGATGGCCAAAGTAGTAATGGGTTCAGGATGGAATCTAGCATCTTCACCAGATAAACGAAATTCAGCAACAGCTGTCTTGGGATCCCAAATAATCATGGATGTATCTTCAGATACAGACACAATTCGTTTTCCATCAGGAGTAAATCGACCAGCTGTCACAGGCGCAGCATGACCATTAAATATATTCATGAATTTTCCAGATGGCACTTATAAAAGAAGATGGATGAGTCATCATTATGAATTATATTAGTCATCTGTTTCATTCACTTACTTGCCCACATCCAAATAGTAGAATCTGAAGCACCAGCAAGTAATACATTTCCTTTTGGATGCCAATTCATCCACTAAAAAAAAAAAAATTGAGTTGATTGTATTCAATAAAAAAAAAAATCATTTACCACCACTTCGTCAGGACCTTCAACAGAAGTACATAATTCACCATTTTCCACTTTCCAAACACGGACACGACCATCCATACCAGCAGATGCCACATAATCCCCTTCCACACTGAATGCTACAGCAGTAACTGAATCAGTATGACCTGTCAATTCAAATAACTTGACTCCAGTATCAGCACGCCATAAATAACTCTTGTCATCACCACCTCCACTAACAATAAGTTGGTTATCTTTTGGATGCATAGCCACAGCATATACAGGTTCTCGATGATCAAAAAAACCTTGAACAGAATCATCAGCTAATTCCATCAAGTTTTCGTCTGTTTCAGATTGTCGTACATCATAACCTTCCAAAGGATTTTCTATTTTAAAAAAAAAGAGTGTGTTCAATGATATATTTCCTTTTTTTTTTTCTTCTTCTTCTTCTTCTTATTTTTTTTTTTTTTACCTTCCATATCATCATCGTCACTTTCTTCCATGGGTTCACCTTGACCGAGATCAGGTACTTCTTCTTCATAGACATCGTCTTGTTGTAGATATTCTTCTTCTACAATATCTTGTTCTTCGGGGTGGTCGTGCTATATAAAAAAATCAATATATGAATATTCTACTTCTTTTTTTTGAAAATGATTTTAAGTACCTGAGAAGAAGACATAATTATGCGGTATATATGTAATAAAAAAAAAAAAAGTAAAAGGTTAAAAAAAGAAAAAGAAAAAAAAACTCAAATTGTTTTAAAAATAAAATCTTTCTTTCTTACTTTGGTTGTGACGCTCTTTTCTCGGATGATGATTGGATAAGTTGATTACCATATATAGCAAATCGGAGAGGGAGAGAAGAAAAGGACACTTTTTTCATGTATTTTTTTTATAAATATAAATATAAAAAAAAAGGAAGAATAAATCTTATCCAAAATATGATAATAATAATAATATCCTTAAGGAAGATAAAATCATTCCGAATAAACAAATTCAATAAGATGTGGGGTTAGGGGTTTTTTCTTTGTTTTCTGTCATCATAAAATCCCAAAATAATAAAAAAAAATCCCATCCATCGGAAGACGAATCATATAAAAGTATTTTTCAAATGTCTTTTTTACCATTGAGGTACTCAACCAAAAAAAAAGAAAAAAAATTATTATTATTTTCCCCGCTTCGGGCTCATTTTTCCCTTTTTCCATTTTTTTTTTTTTTTTCTCTTCCCTTTTTTTTTCTTTTCTTTTTTTTTTTTTTTTTTCTTGTTTTCTTGTTTTCATTGTATAACCAGTTTAGTCCAATAACCAAGTTCATTCTTCTCATCTTATATCATACAGTTTGTACTCTTTCATGTCTTTAGAAGGAAGAGGCTATATTGTTGGTAATAAATTCAAACTAGGCAAGAAGATTGGTGCTGGGTCCTTTGGAGAAATATACCTTGGTAAAGTCAAACTTTCTCCTATATTTATATATATTACTCTTTTTTTTTTTCCTTTTACTTAAAAAACGTTTTATTATTATTATTATAGGTACAAATTTATCCACAAACGAAGATATTGCAGTCAAGTTAGAAAGTACTAAAGCAACTCATCCACAACTAGAATATGAAGCAAGAGTATATCGATTACTGGCTGGTGGCGTAGGAATTCCTTTTGTACGTTGGTTTGGCAAAGAAACTGATTATAATGTCCTGGTTATGGATTTACTAGGACCATCTATGGAAGATTTATTTAACTATTGCAAACGACGTTTTAGTTTGAAAACTGTACTTTTATTAGCCGATCAAATGGTAAATATATATATATTATTCTTAGATGATGACATTAACTCTTTCTTTCTTTCTTTTTTTTCATCTAGTTGGCACGTGTGGAATTTATACATTCAAAAGGCTTTATTCATCGAGATATCAAACCGGACAACTTTTTAATGGGAACAGCTCGACGTGGCAATCAAGTAAATATGATCGACTTTGGACTTGCAAAACGATATCGTGATCCCAAAACAATGACACATATACCCTATCGTGAAAACAAGAATTTAACTGGCACTCCACGATATGCCAGTATTAATACTCATCTAGGCATTGGTAAAAAAATATATATATATATAAAGAGAAAAAATTCATTTCTATCTTATTATTCACTCTTTTTTTTTATTATTATTATTAGAACAATCAAGAAGGGATGATTTAGAATCTTTGGGTTATATTCTTGTTTATTTTAGTTGTGGCCAATTACCTTGGCAAGGCATACGAGCTCGAACAAAAAAAGAAAAATATGACAAGATTATGGAAAAGAAAATGACAACTTCACATGAATCATTATGCCGTGGATTACATACTGAATTCACCATTTATTTCAACTATGTTCGATCACTTCGTTTCGATGACAGTCCTGACTATGCCTATCTACACAAGTTATTCCGTACTCTTTTTATCCGAGAAGGCTTTCAGTATGATTATATCTTTGATTGGACTCTTCGAAAAATGGTAAGACATAAGATATTGTCTATATTCAATATTGATCCTTTTTTTTTTTTTTAATAAATGATGATAGCATGAAAAACGAGTAACAGATTCTCAATCTATTACAACGACTCCTACTTCATCATCTGCAGCACCACCATTACTGCCAAGTACTCAAGCTTTACCTGGTGGTAATTCTACCATGCTTTACAGTAGTGGATTATCGACCCCACGACAAACTACAGCAGCACTTCCATCTTCATCTACCAACCATCGATTATCAGCTGCAGCTCCTTATCCTACAGATCACAAAGTATCCGAGGCAGCAAAAAGAAGAGACAACATTTTGTTACAATACCAACAACAACAACAACAACAACAACAACAACCTTTATTACAACAATATTCTTCTACTCCCGTCATTTCAACTTCATCACCATATCATTCAATTCAACCATCTCCTACGACTCATCCATCATTACCATCGTTACAACAACAACTACCTGATGTATATATGTCCAATCCCTTTTGTACTAGTGGACTTGTCATCAACAATAATAGTAATCATAGTGGCAGCAACAATGGGGGTGGAAGGTTACTTGTTCGTGATAATCCAACAAACGGTGGTAAGTACAGAAAAATGATGGGTAGAATGACGACAACGACGATGAATACTCAAAATGCTGATGCGTTATCTCCTTCTGGTCTCCGGTTACTTCCATACCCAATTGATACAGGTTCTCCAAGCAATAGAATGTAAGTAGTAAAATTTATAAATATATATATCTATAATTATCTTTCATCTCACTCCTCTTTTTTTAAAAAAAAAAAAGATTACGTAGTCAAAACAAAACGCCAATAACTACAACCATACCATTTAACACTTCACCCGTTGTATCAGCAAGCACTACACAAGTACAAACAATCTCTCATCCGGTGACCTACAACAATAACAATAACAATGTCATACCAATGGCGGAAGATCAACAAAAACAATTCGCTACGCAACAATTTCATGTAGTCAATCCTCCTGGACTTTATGATAACATCAATGGATAATGACAATCTAGGTTTTTGAATATGTTTTTTTTTTAGTTTATCACCCCGTTTTACTCATTTGACACATTTTTTTTTAATTATATATCACAATGCACTTTTTCAATCATTTCATACACACACACACACAACGCAAACACATATACACACACTTCATATTTTATGCCATTACTACATTTCATATGTTACACAGCAAAAACAGACTAAAAAGAAAAAAAAATTCAATAAAGAAAAAAAAAATATTCAATATACGCCGACTCTCTTTTTTTTTTCTTTTTTCTTTTTTTTTTTTTTTTTTGATGATAGACAATGTTGAAGGAAATCTGGATCACACGTCATGGATTTCGTGAAGATTGGGTCAATCCTACCACGGTTTATCCAACAGGCCTGACTCATGACTCACCGTTATCGGCGGAAGGATTACAACAAGCTGAAGAGTTGGGATTATTTTTGAAGGATAAGTCCATCGACCGTATCTATTCATCACCATTTTATCGAGTAGTGCAAACCATTGCTCCTTTGGCCAAAACGACCGGTGTACCTGTGTATCTTGACCATTGTATGGCGTAAGTATTCTCAAAAAAAAAAAAAAAAAAAAAAAAAAAAAAAACTGATGATTTTATTTATAGAGAATGGTATGGAGAAGCCAGTCCTCAATATCTACCACCAACCAACCTAGATCATCTTCAATCCTTCTTTCCCGAGGTGGCGATTCAGTCTTCGTATAACAGTAGTATTGAACTTCCTGAAGGTCCTGAAACCGTGATTCAATGTCATCAACGTACACAACAAGGCTTGACAAGATTAATTCAACAGTTGGATCAACAGCAAGACGTATCGACCATTTTATTGGCAGGACATGCCGCCACCGTGATCACCGCCGTACGTGCTTTGGTAGGGGATCCTAACGTTTGGGTGAAATCTGGTACCTGTAGTTTGGCCAAATTGGTTCGTACTTCTCCTCAATCCTGGGAATGGGTCCTCAATGGTGATTGTACTCATTTGTCCAATGGTGAACAACGTGCTTGGATGTTCAAGGGTGATACTCCTGATTATAAAATCAATTGAAATAATAATAAATATCTCTATTTTTTGTACTATTTTATACTTTATTTATTATTATTTGTTTGGGTGATGGATATTTAGCTGCTGCTGTTGTTGTCTATGATGAATACAATAACTAGGGGAGCTGGATTTGACAATAGTGTTGATGTCAATGACTAATTCAAATTGATGAACGATATATATATATATAAAATAATGATGCACTTACATATAAATTGAATATGATAAAAATATAATCTTTATTATAAACAAGAATCTAACACTATCTAAAGGGAGCAATCTATTTTTTTTCTTGCTGATCATCTTCACCATGGACCGACTTTTTGATTTGAGTTCGTAATTCATAAATCTGTCCAAGTTGTTCATCACTCATTTTCTCCAATAAACTATTCTCTAATCGTTTTCCCCAACCGTCTTTAGGTGTATTGAAACTTCGGACCAAATGATCTTGTACAGGTGCTGATGATTCTTCTTGTGGACGTGGTGCTGTTTGTTTTTGAAGCGTTTCCAAGTACCTAATAATGATAATAATAAGAACAAGTCAACTAGAGAAGTACAAGAGAAAAAAAAAAAAAACAGAATAAAAGATACTTACTCTTGCCATTGAGAAATAAAGCCAATGATATGAACAGGATTATCTGTATCTTTATGTCGATGAAATTCGGACTTGACATAATCATCACCCATTGCACGCATGGCCGGTGGTAAATTGCGATGCACTCGAAGGATCTGACGGTATAAAGGAATAGGTGCTAATAACACTTTGGCTTCTTGTGCTGCTTTGCGTGCCCTTGTCATTATATTTAAAAAAAAAGTAGTTGAGTAGAAAAAAGAAGCAAAGTGAAAAAAAAAAAAGATCGGGTGTCAAATTATAAAAAAAAAAAATGGGAGTTTTGCGGGGGGTGACAAGCAGTGAACGATATATTATTTGCCCTCACTTTACATTCTTTTACTTTGCATCATCATAGATATTTCGATTGATGAATGATGATTACATGTGAATGGTGATGATTTACTAATCAATGATGCCAGTCAACTAGGCGAGAAACTGGGATAACTTTACAAAAAAAAAAACCAGTGAGGGTAACGGTGTTTCAAAGTACATGCCCATCCTGCTTGCTTAATATGGTAATGACGCAAACATAAAGAAAAAAAAGTCATCAGGAACTATTCAAACTAAAGTTGACGTTCCTATGGTTTTATGGCAATGATGATATCTATACTGATGGTAACATTTTATCTATTATTCATTTTATCATGATAATCCTGCAGTGATTGAGAACAAATCATTCTGTCATATATTTACGGGGGGAGGGTGTTTATGTCAAAGTCTTCTTAGGGAAATCACTAGTTTATATATACAGTAGATATATATCATCGACCATCATAGTCATTACTGTCACTATGATACCGTCATCATCATAGGAGAGATCGAAGAAGTAAAATATCATGATTTTTTTTTTGACAATGAGATATGCGTCAAGAGCGCGTGAACGCGGATATTGAAACTAAGACGCGGGTAGGCAATCATTGACTCTCACGCGTGCAACAGCCAATTTTTTTTTTCTTTGGGTTATTTTTTTTTTTTTAAAAAAAAAAGTGTCGCGCTCTTTTTATTCTTTTTTTTTTATATATACATATTATTTTCTTTCTTCATTTATTGATTACTGTATTGGATGGATGATTCATCATTACCTGTAAAACGAATACTTCGACCTTATTTTCCTCCTGGCCATGGGTCATCCGAACCTCCTACTGAAAAAGTCAAAATCAAGAAACAAAAACTATTGTCTAGCTATGGTTCCATACAAGCACCTACTCCGATACAACCTACACAACAACAATTGTCTACATTATTATCCACATCAACAACAAAGGAAACTCCAAATAAATTCTTTGATATTTTCCAACCAGCAAAAGCTAAATCAACAGCAAGCAAAACTACAGTAGATCAAGAAGAAAAAGTCAAACCAGCATCAGCACCACCCAAATCAATAGACAATGATGCAACTTCATCTCCTTTTGCCATTATCCGGTCCATGAATAAGATAAGAGTATCCGATCCTGCCAGTATACCACCACCACGGAAAGCATCAATATGGACACAACCTTCACGATCGGCTCCACAACTTTTGCCACCCATCAAGGCAACACCAAGCGATGACGAGGAGGAAAAAGATGACTATACTTATTTCCACCAACCTATCATGACAACACGAAAACATCAGCTTATGGTTCCATGGCCTGACAAGACGGTGTTCAAGGGTGGACATATCAAACAAGCGACAACGCATGATGCTTATCCACCATCGTCATTCAATGTTAAAGTCAACAAACGATCTTGTCCATTACAACATATTGTACAAACTCAAGGTGAGACATATCTTTTATCACTGAGGCAAAAACGATTAGAACGACAACAACACGAATCTATGTTCTCCGACTTGCATATCTCTCAACTACAAGAAGAAGAAGAAGAATATCCATGTGATATTGAATCAATGATGGACACTTTATACCCTCTTGATCAAGGTGGATGGCGATATCCTGCATGTGAAGGATTATTGAATCGAAAAGAGTTGGACACATCTCTTCCTTGGTGTGAAAAATATCGACCTTGTCAAGTGGAACATCTTTTAGACAATCAAAGTCATCATCGCTATTTACGAGATTGGTTGGAACGACAAAAAGTGCCTTCAACAAAAACAGACGTTTCTTTTTTTGCTCCTCGAAAGAAAAAGGTGACACAACGTGATATGGAACAACATTATACGGATACAAATGATGAAGATGATGAAGATGATGACTTTGTACCGACAAAAACAACAAAGAAGAAAAAGAAGAGGAAATCAAAGAAAGATTTGAATATGATATTATTGGTTGGACCTCATGGTGTGGGCAAAACAGCAGGTGTATATACAGCAGCTCAAGAAACTGGTTATCAAGTATTTGAAATCTATCCTGGTATCAAGCGATCTTATAAAGATGTGATGCGTTTGGTTGGAGATATGACGAAAAATCATCTAGTCCGATTCCACAGTCATAAGGCGTTTCCACCAAAAAAGGACGATGACGACAGTAATAACAATGATAATAATGACGAGGAGGAGGAGGAGGACGATGCGGATATGGAAAGAACTAGTTCGAAAACACCAATAACAACAAGCAGACCTAATCAATTATTGACGCATTTCTTTACATCCAAAAAGACCACATCTTCACCATTATCTGATACAACAGCATCATCATCAACAACAACATCACCATCTACTACGAATGATTTAGTTGAAATGGATACAACTCATGATGAACAAATGTCTTCTGAACCAAAACAAAGTTTGATCTTGTTAGAAGAGGTGGATTTGGTATATCAAAGTGATAAAGGGTTCTGGACCGCAGTGGCAGAATTGGCTCGAACAAGTAAACGACCTATTATTATGACTTGCAATGGTAAAACT
Source organism: Halteromyces radiatus (assembly GCF_025201355.1). Classification (NCBI taxonomy): domain Eukaryota; kingdom Fungi; phylum Mucoromycota; class Mucoromycetes; order Mucorales; family Cunninghamellaceae; genus Halteromyces; species Halteromyces radiatus. Next base: position 204,747 of record NW_026251695.1, on the reverse strand, counting down.
TTCTTTTTTTTTTAAAAAAAAAAAAAGAAAGAGACTGATCCTTCTTGTTGAATTTATATAGATACATTGGCTATCCCATTTGATATGTTACAACTTCAAGCTATTGTGTATTACGAATCACCACTTGTTCAAATGCTTTTACCATTCTTACATTTGATATGTTTATTAGAAAGATATACGATCTCAGTAGCGGATTTGATGGATTATATTCGTAGCATTGGACCTGATATACGCCAATTATTGACGACATTAGAATATGCACATTATTATCATATCAATCGCTACAACGATGACAAAAAAGATAAACGGTTACACAATCCTATTGTTGAAGCTCATGTGAATTTATTGATGGATCAATTACAGCAAGATGAGGATATTTTTATGCTTCGATATATATCAGATCATATTCCCGGAGCTCAGGTTACACCATTATGCAATCAATGGCTCCAAAGAAATCGAAACAAAACGATGATTATTTCCGATGATGATGATCCATTGAAACTTCTTGAAACTTGGATGAATAATCGATCACTAATTGATTATGGTATTGGAATGACGGAACAAAGACAAGATCAGGTAAATATATATTATAATTAAAATAATAAAAAAAAAAAGAAATGTTATCTAATAAAGATATGTTCCTTTTTTTTTTAGGTGTATGGTATTGACGAATATGATATGAATGATGATCAACAATGTGGATATTTACATTTTCAAAAAAAGCCTGACGCATGGGATCATTGGGAAATGGAAGCCAATTTGGAAATGACTTTATTAGAATGGAATCAACTTGAACAAGGCACTGGTTTATTAGATATCATGGGTTGGGAAATCATCTGTCAGCAAAGGTAAAGAGGGAGAAAGAGAAAGGAGAGAGAAAAAAAACATTTCTAACCAAAAAATTCTTTTTTTTTTTTATTATTTATTTGTCATAGAAACAAACAAAAACAACAAGATTTGGAGTATGTATCATCTATACTAAACTGTCGGTGGGTAACCATATTGGATATTCTTTTTGCAAAAACCATTGAAACCAATAGAAGACATCATGGTAGATTGAAAAGAAGAAGGTTAATTAGATCTAGAAATTAAAATATATTTTGTATAATAATAAAGCATGATCGTTTAGTTATTTTGAACCAAAAGTAGGTATATACTCCGTTCTTCCCTCTTTTTTTCATATTGTTGTTATTTTATGATCTAACTATTTTTATTCCACTGTCATCGAAACTAGTCTTTTACTACTGATCAAGAAAAAAAAAAGTAAATACTCCTTTCTTCACTTTTTTACTACCCCTTCCTTTTTTTTTGTATTTTTTTTTTTGCATTTTTTTTTTTTGTATTTTTTACTTTTTTTTTTTATTTTTTCTCTTCCTCTTTCTCTGTTTTACTTCTTTATTTATACGTATAATAACCATTCATACTCTCCTCATCTCTATTTTTTAAAAAACAAAAAAAGTGATGGAGAGGGAATGTCATGATGGTGCCATACCCACGACGCCACTTCCGAAGAACAAAACAAATTCACGAAAAAGAACTATACGCTATTGTCATGCCTGCCAACAACCTTGCTTACCCTCAGATCGAACCTTGATCCGTGCTTTAGGTCAAATTTATCATTCTCATTGCTTTACCTGTGAAGTAAGTTCAAAAACTTGTTTAATAGTATATGGATGAAATGCACAGTGTCACCAAAAAAAAAGGAGGGGAGGGAGGGAAGAGATGGGTAGTAAAAAGGAATGTGTGATTAGTGTGTGTGTGTATGTGCGTTAGGGGGGAAACATGGCCTCTCCTTTTTTTTGGTCTTCTTCTCACCATCAAAAAAAAAAAAAGGGGGAGGAGAAAATGATCAAAAGAAAGAGGAGGTGGCAATGATTGATGTTTTATTGATTTTATTAGGATTGTCAGTTATTGGTTACCGATAAGTTTTATGCATTGAAACAAAATACAACTTATAAAATTGTATGTGAACAACATTATTATGCTCAAATGTGTGTCCAATGTCCTGATCATGATCCAATAGAACCTAAATTCGAATTTCAAGGTCGATTATATTGTTTACTTCATTTCTCTGCTATCAAAGAAATTCAATGTGCTGGTTGTCATCAAGCTATTGTCAAACAATTTGTTGAAAATAAAACTCATCCTGGAAAAAAATGGCATCCTGAATGTTATATGATTTTCAAGGTAAAAAAAAAAAAATAATAATAATAAAATAAACATTGAATGATTTATTTATTTATTTTTTTTATATAGTTTTGGAATGTACGATTGGCTGATACTCTTCATGGTAAAAATAAATAAATAAACAAAATAGTTGGATTAAAATTTTGTTTTATTGATAGAGAATGATAATGGAAAATTGGCTATGGTTCGACTTGAAGAAAATCAACTAGCAATGGAACGAAAAGTTAATCGAATTTGGACTGATCTAAGTTCTTTTGAAGAATCATCTGCTACTTGTATATCAGATATGCTCCTGTTGATGGCTGCCGGGGCATACGTCGAAGGATTTAGAATGGCAAGTCAATTTATAATGCATTTGGAAGTTTTATATAATGCTTTGGATAATATACGACATGTCATGACTAATTATAACAAAGGTAAATAAAAAATAAAAAAAATGTTTGTTACTTAATTTTTTATTTTATTTTTTTTTAAAAAAAGTGTTACCATGCGAAAAGGAATGTAAAATTGTATCTAATCAAGTGATTCGATTCTTTCATCTGTTGGCTCATCCTGATGGTTCTCTCAAAGATAACAAATTGGGCGTGACACAAGAATTACTGTGTTTGGTCACAAGTCTTGCTCAAAATTTGAAAACGTTAATAAGGATTGGCCTGACTGAAGCATTATCTTTGGTAATAATAATAAAAAAAAGTCTTTTTCTTTACTGATCTTTTTTTTTTTTTTTAAAAAAAAAAATATAAATTCTTATATAGGAACGTGATTGCCATGTTGCTGATGCTATACCAAGATTTTTAAACAACTTGTTAGAATTGGAAAGAAAACGGGTTTGGATTGGTGGTCGTTACTGGTTCAAAGAGGATCCTTTCCCCTTGGATCGTTTCAAGTTGGATCATCCTCAAGAACAATGTTATTCGTGCAAACAACCTATCGACAATGATTGCTATCAACATGAAAATCATCAAGAACAATGGCATCCTAGTTGTTTTATCTGTTCAAAGTGTCAACATCCTCTTACCAATGATCTACTGATTGCTCGATGTATTAATGAATCTGGAACTCGTGTGCTTGTATGTGATCCTTGCATTACCCATAATGATGATAATGATAATAACACTTTTATACATCTGACTCAATTACAATACTATATATACCTACTCAAATTGGCTCTTTCTCGACTTTATTTTGTCATGCATTCTTCCTCAGGTAACTCCTTTTTTTTTTTTTTTTTGTGGATGATTTATCTTTTTTAATTTATTTTAGGTTTAGATAAACAATCGAATGAACAAAATCACGCCAAAATCAATACAAACAAGGATGATTCTTCTCCATTTTTATCAACCAATTTTTTACGACTGACAAAAGATATGAATCCTTCTACTGGACGACGTCCTTCTTTATTTGGTTCTGTTCATTTCGGAAATATCAGACGTGCCAAATCAAATCGTTTAGATCAAATCAGTGAACATCCTCAAGATCAACTCTCCAATCATTCATCCCATTTAACAAAGCGTTCTTTTACTATCCACAGTCATACGTTAGAAGAAGATAATATCAAAGCTTCGTCTTCTACCATCGGTCGTGTCTTCTCAACCAGTCGATCCGCCCGTATGGGAAGTATAAGAAAAGTACTTAGTCGTCATGGTGAACGTGCTTCGATATACAACTTATTTGATCGTCGGCCTTCCAAGCAACAATCTACATTGGATACTCAAAACGACAAACCATTCATGGCGTCTTCTGTGTCACCATCCTTATTCGCCTTAACGCCGAAACATTATTTGATGATTCGCCAACTTGCCGCTAAAACCATTGGCGCCTACTTGCCGCATTTGTATTCTATGGAACAATGGATGATGTTGGTAGAATGCAAGAAACCATCCCTTTGGGACAAATTCAAAACAAGGATCAAATCGGAAGAAGAAGAAAATTTTAGCATGGATCGACATCTATTACACCACTATAACAAGACAGGGAATTTGGATCACATGATATGCTTGTTCTCCTCTCAACATTGCAAGGTACCTCCTTTTATGCAACATTGTATATTGACATTATTACAACGAGGTACTAAAAAAAAAAAAAAAATAGATATGCATTATCCTGATCTTTTCTTTTTTTTTTTTTTAAATAGATATGTCTGTGGAAGGTATCTTTCGAAAAAATGGCAATATTCGTGAATTGAAACAATTAGAAGATACCTTGGCGAAAAAGAATACAATATCAATGATGGAATTATTAGATCAACAATCATCCATTCAATTGGCAGCTTTATTGAAAAGGTACCTACGTGCCTTACCTGAACCTTTATTGACATTTCGACTTTATCCAGTATTTATGGCGGCCATAAGTAAGCTGCATCCCATTTTTTTTTACATAGATAGATTCATTTTTTTTTTTTTTAGATCTAAAAAGAGAACAAGATATCAAAAGGACACTTCATCTTGCATGTTGCATGCTTCCAAAAGAAAATCGGGACATTATGCAAGCAGTGTTTGGATTTCTTTTCTATGTAGCGACATTCAAAGATCAAAATAAAATGGATATCTACAATTTAGCCAGGATCATGGCCCCTAGTGTTTTATATGATCATCAAGAAGGTTCTCAAACTATTCCTCATGATGAAATCAAGGTAGTGGAATGGTTGATCCGATATCATGATTCATTTTCAAAGGTATAAAAAAAAAAAGATAATCGTAAAGAAGTGAGGATTTACTTTTTTTTTTTTTTTTGGATAGACGCCTGAAGATATGTTGGTTTTCTTATCGGACATAGATGATCCAAAATGGAAACAAACATTAAAAAAGAAAACATCATTGCATTCTCCTACTTACGATATGTCGCCTTTCCCTGGTCGTCGTGCCTCTCAACCTGCCATCATTCAAACTTCTACTTTCTCGAAATCATATCATCGACTTTCTTGGAGACGGAAACCATTATTTTGACGATTCCCTTTTTTTTTTTTTTTTTCTAAAAAAAAAAAAAAATTATTGATTATATATTCTCATTACTTCTTATTTATTATATACTCATTTCTTTGGATTACTCTTGTATTATTATTATTTTTTTATATATATTCTTCTTCCTACATATTTATTTTATTCCATTACATCCAAATAATAATAAATAAAAAAAAATAATCATATCTAATGAATAAATACAAATGGTTTTATTTCTTCTCTAATACTTAACTACAAGGCATCACTAACTATAACAAATGCTTTTTTGTATACATCCAACATGGTCTTGCATCGTTGTCGATCGGCGGCCATGACAGGATCCTCTTGCAATAAATCATCAAACAGTTCTTCACGATATAATGAGGTGACCAGACGGTTTTGCACAGTTTCACGAGTATAGTTGACAAGGAGATGCATGATGGCTTTCGGAACCAGGTCTTGAATCGATCGTCGTACAATGTTGAAATACGCTGTCAGTAATTTACCTAAAATCATACATTATTTATAAATAAGAGATTCACATCTTTTTTTTTTCTATATATATATGACGTACGTATCAGTTTGACTTCTATCATGTCTTTCTCTAATGGTGAGGATACTTGGGTATGATCTTCTACAATGGATAACTATAAATAAAGAAAAAAAAAATAGATAAGTTTGACATACTTTTTTTTTTTTTTTGGCAGACTTGCATTGTTGGTAAATGTTTTTTCAAGCGAAGGTGGTAATTCAGAAAATACGGATGGATGATGTAAAGTTGATTTATCATTTGTATAACCGAAAAAATAATTCAATAAAGAATCGTTTCTAGGTGATGATGAGTTTCGTCGATGATAATCCATACCATTGATCGACGGTACCTGTAACTAGAAAAAAAAATGTTAAATCATTTAACTTTTTTTATTATTATTGTTATTTCTCTTACCTGATTTTTACGTGATGAAGACGATGAGGAAGAAGATGATGAAGAAAAAGAAGATGAACGTTTCTGAAGTTCTGCCATGGTTGCAGTAGCACCAGGGAAATCAGGATGATTGGTATTAATATATGCGCATTCGATAGCGATCAAACTTTCCACATAATCTGACGTAGGAGATAATCGTTCCAGTAATAAATCAGATACTATTTCAATCAATTTAGCGTGAAGTTTTGGGAATCGTAGCATTTCCTATAAATAAACGAATGAATACACATAATCATCCTATCCTTTATTATTTACCTTGTTTTCACATGCATGACATATTTTGGATAATTCTTGAAAAGCCAATTCAACACATCTTAAACTAGGAGCTTCCAATAATTTGATTTGTGGACGAATCAATAAGTCAAAGGCCATTTCAGGAACAAAGAGAGAACATCGAGGACCAGTGGAATTGCGAATAACCGTTCGAATATCTTCATTGCTTAGATTAGCACATGGATCAATAGCATCTAATGCTTGACCAAAGATATTGTTAAAGATATAATAAATACGGGCCCCTCCAGATCTACAATAGAAATAAGTTAGTGGGCAGCTAACAAAAATAAATAAAATAAATAATAATACTTACAATTCTTTAGTGGAAATATCAGAAGAAGTACCATCTATGGATGCAACAAACTCGTTGGCAAAAAGTGTCAATAATTTGAGAATCAAAGATCCCTACACAAAAAAAAAAAAAAAAAATAAATGAGATTCTAGAAGGTCTTGATTATTGATATTTTCTTACACTATGCTCTTTTCCAATAAATGCCGGATCACCATACTGTGCAAGTTCATGTTGTGTTTGACCAATTAAAGTACTAAGTTTGGATCGTAAATCAGGTAAACTTTCCCGGATATGTGCAATCAAAATCTATCATTGTATTTTGGTTGATTAGTAACGATTCCTTCTTTTTTTTTTAAAAAAAAATGATACTTACATTATTCAATTGCTTTGTCAAAAATAAAGTCCCTGATTGATTTGCTACAGATCTGTAAGCAGGATGACGTTGAAAAAACCGTTCTTCTGCCTTGAGGGCTTCCTTCATAGGTTTCTTTGTCAAAATATCTTGCTGACTACGGTTAACCACACCAACAAATCCAAGTTTCAAGGGAAAGAATCGACCTGACAAAATATCCAAGGCATGAGTTCCAGCATCCATCAAATCCAACTTTGTCACCACTCCTAGTGTTCGTCTTCCTGTTGGATCCACTTGTCGAGCTAATTTCAAACTATCAGAGTTGGCCAGATCCGTATTTGCTGGTGTCACTGCTAGGATAATACTATAAAATATACATTGATGAAATATACATTGAGTTTTCCTTTTTTTTTTTTGATTGCATATAAAGTAGAACGTACCTGTTTGGTTTTGATATGTAATCTAATACAAGTTGTCTAATTTGATGTTCAATATCAGCAGGCTGATCATCTAAAGAGAACAAAATGAGTAAGTAAAATGCATATAACTTATTTAACATTCATTTATTACCAATTGGGAGCTATAATATATATATATATATATGAAAATAGTTAATACCTAAAAAAAAGAGAAGACATCCTTCCTGTCATATTACCTGAGTCAAACCAGGTAAATCAATCAAAGTCAAGTTGAGGACATGTTTTGAATAAATCTTGAGATGAATAGGCTGTCTAGAGATGCCCTTATTGGAAGCGGTAACGCGTGCGGTATCTTGTTCGATTTCCATTCTCACCATATCAAAATCGAAAAACTTTTGCTTGGGAACATGAAGGAATTCAGCATAATCAGGAGCATCATTGGCCAAAGTGACGAGTTGCAATACCAAAGGTCGACGTGTGACAATACCACTGCCACGAGGAAGAAAATCACGTTGCACGATATTCTCCAATACTGATGATTTGCCACTGCTTTGAGATCCCACAGTGATGATCTGAGGTAGGTCCAGATCACCACCACCAATACTCGTCAAGACATCTTGGATTTTGTTGATCAATTCAATGGCGCCATTCATTGTTTTCTTGATATTGTTACTGATGTCGTTGTTGGTGTTATTGATTAAAGAGATCGATGATATCGAATATTGTTGTTCTTTCTGGTAAGGGTTCTATGAGGTATGTGTAATGGAAAAGAAACGATTTAATATGTGAATAGAAAAGGAAAAAAAAAAAAAAAAGGAAATGGAAAAATGGTTAAAAGAAAGAAAGAAAGAAAAAAAAAGGTTAAGCGGTGAGTGAATTCGACGAGTTGCAGCACAATATAAAAAAGGGTGACAGTGATAAGATGAAGTTGATAGTTTTTACCTTTAATTCAATATCTTGTTTTATCCTCATGATGATTTTCTACAAGAATATAAAAATTAAAAAAAGAAGGTTATATTTCGTAATGAATAAACTGGAATTTAAAGAAAAAAAAAATTAAAAAAAGTTTGTTGTTAGATAGAATATATATAGGGTCTTCGTTTTTGAGTCAAAAAAAAGACCAAATCCCATTGTGTGTTCCGTACTCTGTTGTTGCTCGGGGTTTTTCAAAGTCAGCAAATAAAACTATTTGTGTATAAACAATTTTTCTTCTACTTTATTCTTTCCACAACTCAATGAACTCAATGAATTCATAAGGAAACGATTCAAAACCCTCCACTTGGTCATTATACACGAACTTACATTCTTTTATTCATACCTTTTACATTAATATCATTATTATTTATTATTATTATTATTATTATTCATGCCACCTCGACTTTCTCGTCGTATGAAATGGAGCTTATTTGGACTAGCTACTACTGGTGGAATATGTGCAACCCTTTATACATATCAAACCAAACCAACAAAGACATTGACAGGAAAAGACCAACATCGTACACAACAACAAGTAGTGGCTGGAAGACAAGTCTTATGGAACCTTGGTGACTTTACTTGGCAAGACATTCCTTCTTTTATAGTCAAACGATATACACCCCCTTATGAACCTTCATCCTTACTTTGGAAAGCTGGAAATGTCCTGGTGGTTGGTGGTGTTGGTGCGTTTTCCAAATGTGTTTTATCTTGTTTACAAACTACTCGGGTTTATCATATGGATCGTTTCCTTTCTATTTTACATGATCCACAACGTCAACAAGGCATCATTACTGGTACTCAATATAATAATCAAACATTTTCTTATATACTTATCATTATCATCATCTTGTTCTATTTTAGTATCCAATCATGTTTCTGTATGGGATGATCCTGTTTTATGGGGTGTATTACCTATGACTACATTACTCAATATTAACAAGATGCGATGGGTACTTGGAGCAGCAGATATTTGTTATACCACTATGTAAATGAAGAAATAACATATACATATATATATATTAACCAATTCTTTTTTTGTTGATATGGATATAGATTTAAAGCCACTTTCTTCTCACTAGGTAAAGCCATTCCAACCATTCGTGGAGGTAGTATTTATCAACCAGCTATGGATTTCGCTATTGATAAATTAAATCATGGAGATTGGATTCATGTATTTCCTGAAGGCAAAGTGAATCAAACACCAGTGATGCTTCGATTTAAATGGGGAATAGGTAGATTGATGATGGAATCAAATCCTTGTCCTATTGTCATTCCAATTTGGCACCAAGGTAAAATATATATTATATATAATATAGAATCAGATTTAACTCACTTTTTTTTTATTTATTTATTTTATTTTTTTTTTTAAAAAAAAAAAAAAGGTATGGAAAATGTACGACCCTTAGTAGGACCTTTTGCTCAACTCTTTCAACCTGTGATGATGGTATTTGGTGAACCTTTGGATTGTCAAGATATATTGGATAATTGGAAAAAGGGTGAATTGACAGATGAAGAAACAAGAATTCAATTGACGAATAGAATAGTGGATGCTTTGAAACAATTGAAGATGACCACTTTACAACAAATAGAGGCTGGTACTTTGTAGAAATATAGATGATTTTTTGTAATAAAAACAATTGTGTAGTTTTTTCCTTTTTTCTTTTTATGTTCCGACTTGCATACAATTCGAAAATTTCCTCTTTAAGAATTTAGTATCACCTTATTATCATCGAATGATTTTTTTTTTCTTCTTTCTCTTTTTCGAAAAAAAAAAAAGGTGAATCTTTTTTTTTTTTTTTTACTTCTTTATTAAAATTTATTTATGGAAACAAGTAGACAATATACACTTAAACAAATCAGTGAACATAATACGGAACAGTCTTGTTGGATTGTATATCGAGAAAGGGTATATGATGTCACCAAGTTCTTACGAGATCATCCTGGTGGTGAAGATTTAGTACTTGAATATGGAGGCAAAGATGTGACATGTGTGATGAAAGATGTTGATTCGCACGAACATTCCGAAGCGGCTTACGACATTCTGATGGATTATTGTATTGGCAGCGTGCATTCCTTACGACAATTCCACGATAGCGAACGAGCCAAACTTCATCGACAACGAATAGCGGTATTGGAAGAAGAAGTGGAATACAATACCTATGGAGAGGAAGATTTTGTACCAACAGAGACAAATGCTAGTAAAGATACACAATTTTTAGATTTACGCAAGGCCTTGATTCCTCAGTTCTTCAACAAACGATTCACCAAGACGTTTTATTTGGAACAAGTCCACAAACCACGGTATCTCCCTACAAGTGCAGTCTTTTTTGGTCATCCTTTATTAGAACCTTTAACAAAAACCGTTTGGTATGCCGTGCCTCTTCTTTGGCTTCCATTTGTGATCTATCAAATCTATCAAGCTTATACTGATCTCTTTTCCACTTTGGTCTTATTTGTACTTGGCGTGTTTATTTGGTCGCTTCTTGAATATGGCCTTCATCGATGTTTGTTTCATTTTGATGATCATTTGCCAGATCGTCAATGGGCTTTTTTACTTCACTTTGTTCTTCATGGATTTCATCATTTCTTACCAATGGACAGGTAAAAAAAAAAATCTTTTTTCTTTTGATTCATTTCTTTTTTTTTTTTATTTATTTAGACTTCGATTAGTTGTACCTCCTGCTCTATTTATTATCCTTGCTTATCCTTGGATTCAATTGGCTCATTGGCTTTTTCCTACATTTATAGCTCATGGTATAGTGGCAGGTGGTATCTTTGGTTACATTCTTTACGATATGACCCATTATTATTTACATCATTCCAAAGTCATATCTTTCCATTTTAAAGAAATGAAAAAATATCACTTGGCTCATCATTACAAGGACTTTGAAGCTGGTTATGGTATTACTTCCAAATTTTGGGATAACATCTTTGGTACTAGATTAGAATATCAATAATAATTTTGTATATATATTATAGAATAAACGTCGGTGTTTTTGTTTAACCGATACAGTCTTGTCTTGAATTCATTATGCAAAAAAAAAAAAAGCTTGTTTTTTTTTTTTTTTAGGGAGTAAGGGGGGATAAAATTGTAACCTTACTTTTTATCTTGTTTGTCAGTGTGAATTCCCACCTTTTTTTTTTCTTTATTTTAAAAAAGGAAAAAAAAATATTTCTCTTCTTTTTTTTTCCCCACCTTTTTTTTTTTATTTTAATTCTCTTTTTTTTCTCCATTAACTAAAATGAACAAAGTATATGTAATAGGTGTTGGTATGTCAAAATTCATCAAACCAAGAGGTGAAGTGGATTATCCAGGTAAGATGAAATAGTTATTCTTTCTTTTTGTTCTCATTATATAAAAATATATTAGAATTCGGTTTGGAAGCTGCTGTCAAGGCTTTAAATGATTGTGGATTGACCTACGATGCTATTGAATTTGCTGCTTGTGGTTATGTATATGGTGACTCTACTTGTGGCCAACGTGTTTTGTATCAACTTGGTATGACACAAATCCCTGTTATTAATGTCAATAATAATTGTTCCACTGGTTCCACTGCTTTACTTCAGGCACGCAATGCTGTGGCTTCAGGTACTGTGCAATGTGCTATGGCACTTGGTTTTGAACGTATGGAAAGAGGTTCTTTGAAATCGAAATGGGCAGACCGTACATCTCCTTTAGGTAAATCACATCTATCTATCTATCTATTGAATGATCATCACTCACTTTTTTTTTCTTTTTCTTAGATCATGTTTATCAAGTCATCAAATCTACACAAGGTCTTGATCCTAAAGCTCCTGGTGCTGCACAAATCTTTGGTCGAGCTGGTGAAGCTTATATCAAACAATATGGAGCAACCCCAACCCATTTAGCCAAAATTGCCGAAAAAAATCATCGTCATAGGTAACCTATATATATATTATATATATTAGAAAAACATAACTTTTTTTATTATTTTATTATTAGTATCAAGAATCCTTATTCACAATTCCAAGACGTTTATTCATTGGAACAAATCCAACAATCACCCACCATTTACGGTCCTCTAACGAAACTTCAATGTTGTCCCACATCAGATGGTGCAGGATGTGCTATTGTTGCCAGTGAAGCTTTTGTCAAACAACATGGATTATGGGATCAAGCCGTAGAAATTGTGGCTCAAGTGATGGCCACTGATTCTCCAGATATGTTATCTAAAAATCCAATTGAATGGGCTGGTGTGGATATGACAAGACGTGCTGCTCGACAAGCTTATCAACAAGCTGGTATCACACCAAGCGACGTTCAAGTGGTAGAATTACATGATTGTTTCTCTGCCAATGAAGTAAGTTTAAAATAACAAGTAATGAACTATGCATTCATTATTGTTCTTTAGCTTCTTAGTTATGATGGACTTGGTTTAACCGCTCCTGGAAAGGCTCATACTTTGATTGATAATGGTGACAATACTTATGGTGGAAAATATGTTGTTAATCCTTCAGGTGGTTTGATTTCAAAAGGTCATCCTCTTGGTGCTACCGGTCTAGCTCAATGTTCAGGTAATTCTTTTTTTTAAAAAAAAAAAAATGATGCCATATACCGTATCAAACCGATAAAACCCGATTCATTCCTTTTTTTTTTTTATTATTATTTTTTATTTTTTATTCTATAGAACTGGTATGGCAAGGTAAGAAGATTTATTTCATGATATCACTATTTTTTTTCCTATTATTAAAAAACATGATTCATTTATATATTTAGCACGTCAATGGGCTGGTGATCGTCAAGTACCCAATGTCAAATATGCCCTTCAACATAATGTAAGTGATATTCTCTCTTTGACCAAAAAAAAAAAAAAAATAACACATCTTTTTTTTTTTTTTTTTTTTGATAGGTTGGATTAGGAGGTGCGGTGGTAGTGACAGTGTACAAGAAAGCAAGTGATACATATGCAGCACCAAGGACGGACTATAATCCTGCTGTCGAAGCAAGACCTATCCGTCAAGTGGATTATGAGCAAGCCAAATCCAAAACTAGAGCCGAATTCCTTGAAGCCAAACTCTAATTCTATTTAGCTTAATTTCTATTCTTTTTTTTTTATGATATCAATAAATATTTTTTTTTTTTTTTTTTTTTTTTTTTTTTTTTTTTTTTACAGGAGATATGAAAAAATAAAGATTATATTGTTATTTTTCATCATCTCAAGAAAAATGTCATCATCGAGAATCATCCTTCCCTACTCATCATCGCAAAAAAAAGAAAACGCCATCATGATGATTCATGCAAGTCGATTGAGAATCCATCGTCTTGCGAAATCATCATTCAACATCATCATATGATTTTCTTTTTTTTTTAAAAAAAAAAAAAAAAAAAAGGTGGGATTTTATTAGATATATAAGAAAAAGGTATATCACACAAATAATAATAATAATAGGAAGAGGAACTATCTAAGATACCAAATTTATAAATAAGAGACACGATCAATACCAATGGCACGGCGTACTTGCATGATAGCGACCAATTCCTTGATAGTTTCTTCCAAAATGACGATATTGTTGAGAAGCATGGATAAAGAAATCTTGGAGGAGGGATCAAATCGGCGGCGGCGTCGACCTTGTTCGGAAGGATGGGCAGAGTCGTCCTTGGGTACAAATGCTCCTTCGTCTTCTTCGTCCAAATACAGAATGGGGGCTTCAGGATCAAGTACAAAGTTGGACGGAAATAATGGATCCAATCGGAAATGGAGTGTTTTGCGAATATGCATGCCCATCCGTGAGTGTTCATGGTTGACCAATGCGGCAGGTAAATCGGTTGCTGTTGTTGTGGCTATTGATGATGATGACACTGTTGTCGTTATGGATGATGTTGCTGTTGTCATTGTGTCTTCACTGTTGCTCATTATAGAGGATGTTTGCGAAGGATGGAGAATAGGTGTTGGTGGTGATGATAATGGTGTTGGTGTCACTCGTGTTGCTGCTGCCATGGCTGCCGCTGTCGTAGAAGAAGATAATGATTTTGATGGATTGGGTGGTGGTAAAAGCCGTTGTTGTTGAGATGGTTGTTGACGTCCTGCTGCTGCTGCTGCTGCTGCTGCTGCTGAAATGGATGGCCTTCGTCTTTGTTGTTGATGAAAGAGAGTGGATGCTGGAGTGGATGGTGATCGTGATGATCTATAGAATCCATCGTTGTTCCCATTCATCATTGCATTTGTTGACATTGTTGTTGTTGTCGGTATAGATGATGTAGGAGTTGTTGAAAATAAAAGTGATGAGGAAGTCATATCTTGACGAACAGTAGAACCTCGACGACTAGCTGGTGATGATATACCACTTGTTCCATTTGTTGCGGTCGTATTAGACATGGTTGTCGTTGTTGGATCAATCAGTTCTCCATACATCAAAGTTTGCCATCGCTCTGTCAAAATATCATCAAAGCTACCCACTTCAAGTCGATAAGAATCCACTTCTGATCGATAATAATCCACTTGTTGCGTCAAAGTACGGAAGAGCGTAAAAAAGGGTGGGAAGGATTTGAATTGCGTTGTTGGTGCTGTATGTGATAAGTTGCGTTCCACTCCAAAATCTACTGATCGATCATCATCTTCGTCATTCTCGTCCACTTGGCTGTATTCAAAATGAGCGTAGATATCATCACCTCGAATATGATTTTTGTTATTCAATTGATCAGATGTTGATAATAATGAGGAGGCAGATGTTGTTGCTGTTGTTGTTGTCGTTGTTGTTGTTGCAGTTCCATTGGTGAGATTGCTTGCATCCAAAATTAAGATATCATCAGGAGTTGCTCGGTCACTTTCTTGAAAAGAGATCCAACCTTCCAAACTTCGATAAGGACATTGAGCCAATGCTGAGATCACACCCGTCAATGCCAGATTCAATGCCGAAGATTGTGCAAAAAAATGACTGAGAAGACCAAGTAGAATTTGTAGTAGATCATCGGTAGGACGGATACGATGCCGAAACATATGTGATTTGGTACATAAAGAAGAATGCTGGCGTAGTTGTTGTTGTTGTTGTTGTTGTTCCTTTTGATCAGGTCGTTTTCCATATTTGGAACTACGTCGTCTTTCAGCCTTTGTAGTGGTTTGTTGAGGTTCAGTTTTGATACAACTATCCATACATATCATATTTTGATAACACCAATCAGCTTCCATGTGATATTCAATGTCATTCAAGTATCCTTCGTAGCCAACGGAAAGAATGTCATGAGAGTGTTCTTGATCAATGGCCGTGATGAGTGACAAATATAATTCAATTTCCCGGATATGATGTGAGACAATGGTCGCGGAAGAGGAAGGTGGTGTAATGGTTGTGTCGTCCAATGATGGCATCGAGTAATTATCAGGATAGATGGAAAAAAGCCGTAGAGAATATCGACAATGTTTGGTAATCAAAGTTCGTAATAATTTGAGAGTGGCAATCACTGTAGGTTGAGAACTTGCTTTAAGTCGAGTGATAATGAGATCTTTGAGAGTGAATCGTCCACTTGCCGTAAAATAAGGTGAACTCTTGAATTGATCAGATTCCACTCCAGCAAACACATTGGTATCGTCATCCTTTGTCGTTACCGTTGAATCTTGTGTATTTTCTTCATCCATTAAAAACTTGACCACAACATCAGCCAATTCTTCTTGTTGGAGAGTTTGGAGAATCAAATCAATATAGGTAATCACTGCCACGGAGGAACCATCAATATCTGAACATTCCCAAATAGAAGGATCAAGAATGTTTTTCAAAAAGTTGGTACGAATACTTTGTAATAATACTTGAGAGATATCGGTATTGGGGCATCGCATGAGTACATCTTGACAAAATTCAATCAGTTTCAAGAAAGAGTCCAGCTGAAGCTTGAAGTCGGCCGAATTCGAAAAGACAACCCCAGGACCAGAGGGCATGGCACGAGGATCCAAGTCTTGACCCAATAGATAAGTGGCTACATTTGGAGAGAGTCCTGCATCATCCTTGATCACCAATTTTCTAGGTAGTTGTGAATATAAAGCACCTAATCCTGCTGCCACAGTGTTTGCAAAATCAGATACCAAGATAAATTCGCCTAGCTGTCCCGTCGCCATTTCTATCAAGAATAATAATCCAGTCCTAGCAAAGTCACCCGATCGTCCTTCCAGATGAACAAAACGTAAAAGATAACTAAATAATAAAAACTCGTATTCAGGTTTTTTGTCCGCACTATGTGTTGTAGTGTCCGTTTCTGGTTGTTGCAATGTTTTTTGAGGTGTGGTAAGCCATCGTTTATCGTGAAAAAAAATGTTGAGAAGTGCAGGAAGACCGTGTATTTTCGAACAAATGATATACATGAGATCCACCAAGTCCTCATGATAAATGTCGCTTTGACCTTCTTCTAATACACAGAATCGTAATAACTTGATGGTTGGTCTATGAACTGCGTTGTGTACCAAGAATCGTTCATCTAACAGGTCCACCATGCTTGCTATAGTCCTGATCGCCTCTCCACGAATACCTTCAGGATAATCCATTTTTTCAGACATATTCACCAAGTATTGTAGTACCCCAGTTTTCAAAAAGTATTCCATGCATACCTCTGTCGTGTTTTGTTCTTGTCGTGCTTCTTCATCCACAAGCATATCCACCATTTGTCGTAGTTGAGCAGGGATATCAGTTTGTTCAACATGAAGTTTGGATTTGCGATCTTCCATACGAAGAATATTCTATATCAAAAAAAAAAAAAAAGAATATATAAGTTCTATGTCATCAAAAAAGAAAAAAAAATAGTAGTAAAGATGATAAAAAAAAAAAAAAAAAGGGGAGTCAACTTTACGTGTACGTAGTCCCAACATTTCCTGAATTTATCCAGTTGCATAGTTCTTGTTGGTTGCACCTTTGGAGGAGCTATCTTTTTCGTCAACTTGGTAAAGTAATTAAAGTAATCCATCATAACGTCATGGAGGGAACAAAAATGGAAAGAAAAATGAAGAAAAAAAAAAATGAAGACGAGGGGTCAAAAAAAAAAAGTTAACCTTTGCGCCCTTTGAAATCCAGTGAAAAATAAGAAGTTCTACTGTTTATTGGTGAAGTCAAAAAAGTCTATTTTATGCAAAAATAAATAAAAAAAAAAAGGAAGTAGAAAAAAAAAAAGATGACAATTGTACTATGGTAAATGATGTAAGTGTGACTATGTATGTATGTATGTGTAGATGTTGTTAAAGTAAAGAAAGAATATTAAACTATTTGAGTGATATAACCTTGTCCAAGTCGTTCAATTTCGGCCAAGATTGCAGAGATGTTGGGACCTGCCAATTTGGATACAGTTTCACCTTGAACAGGTTTCTATTATTATTAAAAAAAAAAAATTAATGATCATGATTGTTTTTATTTTATTTTATAATCTTTCTTACCAAAAATCCGGATTTTGACATATCTACTGGAAGAGTATTATAACCAGCAGATACTTTCCAAGGACGAGGAGTCGTTTCCAAAGGATTCCATACCAAAGCGATTTTATCACCACCATATTTATCATAAAATACCATCACAAGATCTCCATATGTATTTTGAATATCTTTGACTAATTCAGTTACCGAGTCTAATTGAGCAAATGCATTTTGACCAAGTTCAGATAACGCCAAGTCAGCCAAGAATTCACGTTGAGGATGCATATTTTGATAATAACGAGTACACCGTTTGGAATCGAGATGGATCACCTTATTGTAATCTTGCATGGGTGTTACAAAAATACGGCGCAGATCTTTATCACGCACTGATTCTTCCAATACATTGCATGATGCTTGTGCAAGTCCTTGAATACGCATAGCTACCGCTCGAGAAGGTTGACCAGTCTTCCACCACCATCGCTCCCCTTCCACATCATTGGTTGTAGCAATCACCATGGCCCGATAATGTCCTGCTGAATGTTGTTGCTCACGATATGCGGTAAATTTCTCCATCACAGTATCACGGACGCTAGGTGTCATACTATCACCCTCCAAATCGACCATCAATGGTGTTGTTTCCCAATCCCAACTGGAAAGTAAACCTAGGACGCGAGAAAAGCCTGTCAATCCACTTGTAGGTACAGTCCATGGTAGAGGAGATAAAAATACATGACCACATAATAATTCCATCACTTCTTCCGGTACAAGGGCTGATAATAAGTGAGCACCAAACCAACGCTTGACCAAGCGCATTGTCGTCGAGAAAGCAGGGAAGCGTGCACATAATGCTTGAATACCGAATGTATGTTCACGTCGGTGTCGGAAAAGTCGATTGTATGCATCCAAAGCTTCTGTTGCCATGACACGTTGATAAGTAGGAGTGGTTTTGTTGTTAATCAATGTATTCAAAAGTTCACCTTCTTGATCCAAGAGGAGATGACATCGGAAGACAAATCCATGATAAAAGATATCCAAATAGGCAGACGAAGCATAAGGATTGTTGGTTTGTTCTGTATGTACCACTGTACATTGGCATCCATTTCTTTCCTTAAACAACTCGGCAATCTTGATGTAAAACGCTTCCTTCACTTTTTGCATTGCTTGTAGATCATCTGGCCATTTCCCAGAGCGTTCCAATTGTACAGAGACGTCCATAGCAGGAACAAATCGGGCTGATGTAGGATAAGCATCAATGTTGGAAAAGTCCACAGGATGAGGAATCAATACGGAAGCTTGACGTAAACTTGATGACAGAGGATAAATATTGTTGATCAAAAGAGGAAGACCATCATCCACTGCCCGGAGTTGTTTCGTGAATTGTGTGAATGCTGTATTAACAGGCTGGAAACCAGCAATATTGACCTTTGAGTTGAAGAGATTTCCAGGTACAGACTTGGAATAATTGATAAAAGGATATAGTTGACCAGCCCAATAACGAATAGCATGTCCAGAGATCTTCAAATGATAATCAAAGAGATATCGTACAATTTGCTCCACAATCAAGGATTTGTTCTCATAGCCTTGCGTTTCCCAGACCACACTTTCCAAGATACTACCATCTTTGAATCGTCGTAATTCAGATTTCTTACCCCAAAATTCGCTGAACACCTTGCAAGCTTCCTTGTCTTGAGCATCAGGTCCTTGATCTACCAATCGAGAAGAAGTATCGGGATTGAGAATCAAGCCGACTGTCAAAGTTACAGTGTTGATAGTGTCATATAAAGTGGTTGTTGTATCAATATCCCACGTAGAAGAAGGTAAAGTATACTGAACAGATACTAGTTCAGCTCGATTGCTAAGCCCCTTGATAAGTATAGCACCAACTTGCTTTGCAAAGAACTGAGGATAATAAGGTTCATCCGCACACGCAATCGCATCATACTTGGCTATTCGAGAATCAGGCACTTGTAACCTAAGATACATTGAGATACATTGATTAGTCTTTTATTTCTATTCAAATATCTTATTCAATTACTTACTTGATAGCATTGTCAAATCGATACTTGCTGTCATTAACATTCTTCAAGAAGAGATCTTCAAATCGATCCACAGAATCATTGAAACAATTCATTGCAATTTTTGCTTCATGTTGTAACTATAGAAAAAGAAATCATATGAGTAAAAACAAAGGAAAAAAAAATAAAAGAGATAGATCATTTTATAAAAAAGAGAACTTACTTGAGCCAATCCAGATTTTGTTACTTTGGACGCCAAGTTGACAGTACCAGAGGGATCCACAATGACAACATCATAGTTGTTTTTGAAATTGTCTTTTGAAAACGCTTCATGAGTTGATGTGCCAAGAAAGACAGGTTCAGTTTCAAAGTTGTGATTAGCTATATATAAAAAGAAGGGGAAAAAACAAAATCAATATATAGACTCTATAATGTTTTTTTTCTTTTTCTTTTTTTCTTCCTTACCTAAGAAATCAATAGTACCACGAAGGAGTTGATAAGAGCTATGACCATTGGACAATTTTTTATTGGATCCAGATTGTAATAGATAACCCATAATCATGCTGAATAAGAATCCATTCCACCCTGATTGAGATTGATCTGCAGTTGCCAATCCACGTTGATATAACCATGTTTTAGCTAAAACGATCGCATCTTTAAAACCAGCACAATTCTTGCTATGTTGATACAGATATGCCAAATTAGTTGTATAGGATGTATCTTGTAAAATAGAAGCGTTGTATTGTGGAGTAGATGAGAGGTTTTCGACAGTTGATTCTTCCTGTGCTCGTAAACAATTTCGTCCAGGTCCTAACCGTTGAGCAGAGAAAACTTCACTGTTGATATAAGGTATGATTCGAATGATAGCCTTTGTTTTGGTAAAATCAGTATCGGATTTGTCTATAGATCAAAACACAAATGTAAGTATCTGATGATCTATCGCTTTTTTTTTATTATTATTATTTCCTTTTTTCTATTTTTCTTTTTGGACATACCTCCAGATCCGTTAATTAACAAGATAGGCTTTTGGATATCACCATTGAAGAGACCAAACTTAACCTTGAATCCTTTCTTGGAAGACTTGACAGCATTGGCAAGAACAGATAGATAACATGCACGTTTGTAAAAGTAACGGTTATTCATATGATCCTTTTCTTGGAAAATAGACTATAATAAAGATATAAAAGTTAGTATTATATATTAAATGATATTTGATATAATACATACTGAAGGCATTTCCACAGCAACATCAACATTAAAGGCACTTTTAGTTCTAGTTACAAATTTCAAAGCATAACTACCAACAATATGAATAGCAGAGGGTTTGATAAATTTGAATTTATATTGAGAATTCTTTGCTGGTCGTGCTTGAGGAAATGGCACCTTGATCTTGTGTTTTTTTTCCATAGTAGATTCAAAGTCATTCAACTAATATTTTAAAGATCAATTAGTTAAGTAACTATTAATCATATCTCTCTATCTTTTTTATTTTTTGTTATGATAAACTTACAAGAGTTTCTTTGCCTTCAGGGATAGCATCAAAGATAGTCTTCAAATGGTGTAATGCTTTTTCAAGACTGGTATGTTTGTCGTATTTGGCGTTCACTTCACTTAGGAGTTCGTCAAGCTTCATATATGAATAATAAGGAAAGATAAAAAAAAAATAGTAAGTTAATTATACTTTTGCTTTTTTTTAAAAAAAAATCATATACCTCGAGTTTGAAGATATTAGACTTGAATAATTCAGCTGTTTCTTTCAATCCTTCTAGTTCACCACCAGCTACATCAATATCCTTCACATGTTCGGCCTTCTTTCGCATAGTAATATCTTTGGTATCGTTATCATCGTCTTCGTCAGATTGTGATTCCCAATCACCATTGTCAGAATCACTTTCGAAAGCTTTCATTTCTTTGGAAGCAGATGATTCTTCAAGTTTGGCCATCTATCGAAATAAAAAAGAAATGTAAGTAAGAAAAAAAAATATAGATCTCGACCCATTATAACCATGATTGTTCAAGTCAAACAAGATTATCTTTCATTATTATTGTTATTTTTTTTTTTTTTTTTACCTTGCTAGCAGCATTGGCATTCTTCTTATCGGCCAACTTCCGTTTGGTAGCAGGCATGAGTAAATAATATAAAAAGAAGTAAAAAAAAGAAGTAAAAGAAAAGAAAAATGAATGAAAAAAAAAAAAAGACTGAGGTTGAAAAAAAAGAAAGCTCTCACTTTTCCCAGTAAAGACAAAAGTGGAAGTAAATCGGACGGGTGGCTTGCATTTTCATGCGCTAAGCTGTGTTTCAATGGATGCAAGGTAAGGGACAAGTAGAACTATGATACTTCCATGACCTTATGGATTCGATTTTCCTTTTTTTTTTTTTTTTTAGTAAGTATTTGCTTTATTAGATGAATTATAAATAAATTTAGGTATATAGGAAAGAAGATATCAATATGATAAGGTTTATTTATCTTTGAATATATCTGATAGGTATGAATTATAGGTACTGATATCTCTTCAATTTATTTATTTGCGTATTGCACCAGATTTGATTTTTACCAATGAGAGGGAAACAATATGCAAAGGAGGGGAAAGTGACTCCGTATTGTGGCTGAGCTAAAAAAGTACAGAGAAAAAAAAAATTTCAACGTCTCCCAAAGCTGAATCTGATTTTATTTTTTTTTTTTCTTCTTTCATTCTTTTTTTTTTTTTTCCTCTATTTCCAACAGTTCATACCGAATAGAAACGAAAAGATGCTTATCCTTTACGAAACTGCTGCTGGTTATGCTTTATTCAAGTTGGTGAACGATGCTAAACTTGAAAAGTCGGATGATCTTTGGAAAGACTTTGAATCTGCTGAAAAAGCAAACCAAGCGTATGTTAACCACTAAATAGATCTCGACCTGATCACTCTTTTCTTCTTTTCCAAAACTGACTTGTTTTTATTATTTATTTATTTATTTTAGTGTCAAACTTAAGGCTTTCACCAAATTCGAAAATACTACCGATGCTTTATCTGCTGTCACTGGTTTAGTGGAAGGCAAGGTACCCAAGAATTTGAAAAAGTTTTTGGAAAGTGAAATCTCTGAAAAGGAAATGAAGAAGGAAAAGCTCATTGTTAGTGATCCCAAGCTTGGTAAGTTTTTTTGATGATTGAATGAATATAATAGTATTAAATATATTGTTTTGGAATAAATAGGTAGCGCTGTTAACAAAAAATTCGGTATTAGTGTCTTGTCTGACTCTACTGTTATGGATCTTTACCGTGGTATTCGTGAACAATTTGAATCTTTGGTGTCTGGTCTTTCTCATCAAGATTTATCTGCCATGTCTCTCGGTTTGTCTCACTCACTGTCACGTTATAAGCTCAAATTCAGTCCTGATAAGGTAGATACTATGATTGTACAAGCCATTGCTTTGTTGGACGATCTCGACAAAGAATTGAATACTTATGCTATGCGTGTCAAGGAATGGTATGGTTGGCATTTCCCTGAAATGGGCAAGATCTTGGTCGACAATCTCGCTTATGCCAAGGTGGTCAAGGCCGTGGGTTTCCGTACCAATACTCAAGACACTGATCTTTCTGCTATCTTACCCGAAGAATTGGAATCTGAAATTAAGGATGCTGCTGAAATTTCTATGGGTACTGAAATTTCCGAAGAAGATATTGAAAATATTCATGCTCTTTGTGATCAAGTTATCTCTATTACCGAATACCGAACACAATTGTACGAATATTTGAAGAACCGTATGAATGCCATTGCTCCTAATTTGACTGCTCTTGTTGGTGAACTTGTTGGTGCTCGTTTGATTGCTCATGCTGGTTCCTTGATGAACTTGGCCAAACAACCTGCTTCTACCATCCAAATCCTTGGTGCTGAAAAGGCTCTCTTCCGTGCCTTGAAGACAAAACACAACACTCCCAAGTATGGTTTGATCTATCATGCTTCTTTGATTGGTCAAGCTGGTCCTAAACACAAAGCCAAGGTTGCTCGTATGCTTGCCACCAAATCCGCTATTGCTCTCCGTGTCGATGCTTTAGGTGAACAAGAAGGTTGTGAAGTTGGTGTAGATGGTCGCAATAAGGTCGAAGCTCGAATCAAATTACTCGAAAACCGTGGTAATGGACGTGCTAACCGTGATAAATCAAGTCAGAAACAACAAAAATTCCAATTTAATAAGACTGCTCAATACAATGCTCAAAATGATGTGGTGATGACCGAAACAAAGCCTGTTGAAGAAGTTGTTGAATCAAAGAAGCGAAAGGTGGATGAAGTAGAAGAATCAACAGAAGAAAAACCCGCTAAGAAGGAAAAGAAGGAAAAGAAGGACAAAAAGGAAAAGAAGGACAAGAAAGAAAAGAAGGATAAAAAGGACAAGAAGGAAAAGAAGGAAAAGAAGGCCAAGAAGGAAAAAGAATAGACTAGTATATTATCATTTTTTACCATTATTTTTTACTTTTTGTTTATTTTATTTCATTTTCATTTTTTTTTAAAAAAAAAAAAGCAATAAATATTTGATTTTGATCAGACAATTTTCTTTCTACTGTGTTATTGTGACAAGTACCAATGCGAAATAAAATGATTCTTTTTTTTATATGTAGAATGATACATGCAAGTGAGTTTGCCTATATGTATGAATGAGATTTTACACTTCTGAATTTGAATTAGATCACACTTTTTATTGAAGAAAAATATTTTTTCTTTTTTTCTTACCTTCTCTTTCCTTATTTCTACAACCTGGTTACCATGAATTCACTACGAGTAAGTTGAAATATAAAGAAAGAAAGAAAGAAAGAAAGAAAGAAAATAAGAGAAAAGAAAACAGTATATTTTAACTATTTTATTGTTCATACTGTTATTTTCCTTTTTAGATCATCTATTCAACTCACCATTTACCCTTACGGACCCTTGTCAGTCGATCTATTTCTACAAAAACAAATGATATTTCACAACCTGTTACTGAAGATATGATTGGTACACCTGATCCTATATCTAATTTACGACCTGTAAAATATTTTATTTCTCCTACAGAATCAACAGAGGTAACACCATTAAACATATTATTCCTGATATTATACTTATCTTTTATATATATATATAGGAAAAAGAATGGCGATTACTCCAACAAAAAGTTGATGATTTCAATCAAACTTTTTGGACCAATAATAATACCATGTTTTCAAAAGCAAAGGAAGAATATGAACAACAATGTAAGAAAGTTATTTTTATTTATATTTCTACAAACTCAAATCCTTTTTTTTTTTGTTGTTGTTTAGTACTGGCCAATGGACAAGAAGTGACAGCGGAAGCACTTTCTGTTTTTTACAAGGATTTTTTAGACAAGGCATATGATCGACAAATGGAATATAATAAGGCTTGGTGGAAAATGAATATATCTATGTTATATCCTGGATTCAAGGCTACAATTCGAAATATCAAGAAACTTCGAGTGGAAACTACAAGGGAAACAGGATTTTGGGACAAAAGCTTTGATTCTTAGAAATTAGATATAATTTATGATATATATATATTTCATTCCATCATTCCCTATATACAATACTTTTCATCCATTCATGTTCATCTCTTTCATTACAAATGAAATAATATTTTATTATCTTTATTGATGAGCATAATAAAACACTGTATAGACAAAATCATGCTATAGGGTTTATATGTGATTTCCTAAACTAGAGATTTGCCGATACATTCTTGTACAAGAGTTTATTGACTTTAGTAGCTTCAGAATATTCCTTGACCAAATTGCTGATTCCCTTGAATTTTTCATGTTTAGCATCTTGTACCAATTGGAAAAGAGCTGATTCTGATGTAGTGATCACTGCACCTGCTTGTTTCATGCGCTATACAAAAAGAAAAACAAATAAATAAATATATATATATAAATTAAAAAAAAAAATGGTTTTTTTTTTTCCGTTTATGATTAACTTACAGCAAGAGCAATATCAATTTCAGGATAATTGGAAGAAGAAACCCCATCAGCCAATACATGTACATCATAACTATTATCCAAAAGATCCAATGCAGTTTGAAGTACACAGACATGACTCTATATAAATAATAATAGAATAAATAAATGTATTCCATTTTATCATTTGATTTACCTCAATGCCTAATAATAAAACGGATTTGGTATTGTGTTTTTGAAGAAGTTGATGAATTTCAGGTAAAAACATACTAAACTTTGTCTTTGGTAAACAAATTTTGGCATCAGATATATCAAGTTCAGCAACAGTAGCACCCAAACCTAATGAATAAATAAGTCATCATTCCCCCCTCTTTTTTTTTTTTTAATATGTCTCTTATTACCTTTTGGATATTGTTCAGTGACAACCATAGGAATGTCCAAATGTTTACTAGCCTTAATCTAATACATATATATATATATATATATATATATTGTTGGTTAGTCTATCTGAAGAATATATATATATATTTGTTAACTTACCATTTTACCGGCTACAGAGATAACAGAAGGATATTGCCAAATAACACCTTTGAAACGTTCTTGAATATCACAGATAAATAAGGCAGTAGTTTGAGGAGTTAATTTGGCAATTTTTGGTAATGACATGATAGTATACGATGGAGAAAAAAGACGAAAGAAACCAGAAAATATAGTAGGTGGGAAAATTTCAAGACAAAGCAAGCAAACCGTTTCAAATTCCGCTTTTTTTTTTTTTTTTTTTACGCGTTAAAAAAAAAAGAGAACGTGCGTACACTTTTTTAGTTACAAAGAAAAAAATAGAACATAAAAAAAAATATGGCATGACGATGGTGACACAATAAGAAAAATAAAATTTGATCGACAAAGAGAGTTACCAAAAGTAGTCAATGGTGAGAGTAAGGAGAACTTTGGTTTTGTGTTACAGAAGGCGTGAAAGAGTTTCAATCTCCACGTTAGATGACGAAAATGGGGATTACAAAACCTCTTTTTCTTTTTTTATTTTTTATTTTTCTTTTTTCTTTTTCTTTTTCATATTCTTCCATATTCACATATATATATATCCATACATCTCTCAATATATATATATTATATTATATATATTAAACAAACAATAAAAAAAGAAACTTGGCTTGCTGTAGTTTCCTTTTTATTATTATTATTATTATTATTATTATTTAGTATTCAATTACAATGATACCAGTTCCAAAAGACGACTATCTTTTAAGTCTTCGTGGTGTACGTGAAAGATGTTTCAAGGTACAAGAAGCAGCAGCTCGTCAACAATTACGTCATTTTGATGTGGATAATACAAAGTTGAATGATATTGTGCAAATCTTGGTATCCTTAATTAAACGTGATTATGGCCATCCTTCTGAAATACCTACACATAGTCGTTGGAGACATTTTGATGTGGGTGGACGACCTCGTATTCAAACTTTAATTAATTCTTGGGCTAGTCTTGGACAAGATAATTTGGAACAAACTCGACGTACTCTAGATTTATTCACTGTGGCCTGTTTATTGGATGTGGAAGCTGGTCACAATTGGTCTTATCGTGAAAAAACAACAAATCGTTATCATAAACGATGTGAAGGTGTTGCTGTGGCTATTTTGGATCTCTTTTTAGCTGGATTTTTTTCAAGTGATCCTAGTGATCCTCATCGAGTTGACTGTAAGTTATTCAAAAAAAAAAAAAAAAAAATGGGTAGGATAACAATAGGGTATAAGATCATCATGACTCGGAGACACAAACAGAAGAACTATGGAAGGTGATACAATGAATAGATTCTAATTTATATATTTATCTCTCTCTTTTTAATTTAGCTGAGGCACTTATTGGATTGACTCTTGAAAATTTGACGACTGGTTTACAAATCACTGATAATAACATCCTTGTTGGTCTTGAAGATAGACTCGGATTGTTACATCATCTTGGACAAGTGTTGAAAGATCGATCTGACTTCTTCGGAGGAAATGTACCACGACCTGGCAACCTCATGGGTACACACACATATATATATATTCTTTTTTTTTTTTTGTTTTTTAATTATATATCTTTATTGTTGTTATTATTTGTAGATTATCTTTTGGCTCATCCAACTACTATCAAAACGCAAAAAGGACCTTTGATTCATCTAGAAACTTTATGGCCAATTGTACAAGAAATGGGTGAAATGTGGGCAGCAGAAAAAGGCAAGGGCGGGACTCCTGGCCTTGGTGACGTTTGGCCTTGTGAAACGATCAAGTATTCCAATGATCCCAATAATACTGAACATTTTGTTACCTTCCATAAACTTTCTCAATGGCTTGTCTATTCTTTGATTGAACCTATGACCAAATTATTGGGCGCTACCATTGAAGGAACTGATTTATTGACTCCTCTACCTGATTATCGCAATGGTAAAAAAATAAAAATAATAAAAAAAAAAACGGGTTGATATGTTGAACTCTTTTTTTTTTTTTTTTTTTGTATAGGTGGATTATTGATGGATACTGGATTCATCACTTTGAAAAAAGATGATTTGGAACGTGGACTTGAAAACTACCGACAAAACTCTTTGATCCCTGGACAACCTAAAGTAGAAATAGCCCCCATGTTTGAAATGTCGGACCCTGTTGTAGTTGAATGGCGTGCTCTTACAACTGCATACCTTGATCTTGTAGCAGAACGCGTGCGTGACTCTCTCAAGCTCTCTCGAAAGGATCTTTCCCTGTCTCAACTCATTGAAGGTGGTACCTGGAGTGCCGGTCGTGAATTGGCTGAAATCTCTAGACCTAACACTCAAGAACCTCCTATTGTTATCAAGATTGGTGATCGTGTTATCTATTGATATTCTTCCTATTTTATTTATACTATATGATATGCTCCCTTCTTTTTTTCTATATTTGATTTATCATTAGTTCCCTTTTGGACTTTTTCTCCATTCTTTATTACCTCTTTTTTTTTGGAATTTATTTTTCCCTACCACCTTCCTTTTTTTTTTTTTTTTTTACCGTCGTATTATACGTTATCCTTTTTTTTTTCTTTTTTTTTTTTGTATCTTCTTCCAATACCCTTTCTAATCTTTTATCATTCACTCCTTCTTACAACCAATAAAACTATCAGTGTCTCCTTTCCTTTTTTTTTTTTTATGATTCTTATTGTATTATTATTATTATTATTGTCGTAGTAGTAAAAAGTCAAGGATATTGTTTATTTCTAATGTAATAAATAAAAAAAAAAATAGTCATGATGAATTCAAGCTAGAGTATCTACCGTATGTTTCTAAAAATCCATCTAACAAGTGAACTTGTTGTATTGAATCCATCCTATACTAGAATCCTGCCCAAGTGATCGAGAAACATGTGATCTGTGCTTCATCCTCAAGAGTAGTTTTGCTATTGTTGTTTCTGTCTTGATCGGTATTTTCCACATCCTGCGTAGTTGATCCTGCCAATACAAAGGTCTTCTTGGTATTTGTTGCCAAACGTCCCATGGCCACAAGGTCCATCAATGACCACGTCTGTCCATCCTGCTGTACACTGATGATATAATGACTATGAAACCGCATTGGATCACCAGGATAGGCTAGATAGTCCCCACCAAACTTTTCCCCACTTGTAATATACAATCCTTGTTGCCAGAGATACCGATAGACTTGATACTTGATACTTTTTTCGTTCACCCATGTCTTGTCCTTTTCTCCTGTTGTATCATTATCACTAAGCGTTCCCCAACCTATTTCATCAAAAGAAATATTGATGAGTAAATGTTTTAAGAAAAAAAAATAACTCTTGAATCTCGTGTCATTACCGTTTTGAAGTACAAACGTTGCTTCTTCTGGAAGAAGTAAAACAGGGAGACCATAGAAAGAGTTTTGCTGTGGAAATCGAGGTAAGGAACCCACCAATGATCCTACTATTCGGAGATCACAACGTAACCGCTTCACATCTACCAACAGTAAAAATTGATCAGTTGCTGTTTCAATAAAGTTGCTACGCTATCTATGTTCTTTTCTTCGTTATTACCATCGACGTTAAAAATAAGAGGTTTATTTCCACATAGTCGGATCCGTACTAATTGTTTTGTATTGTCGACATTGGCCATGTATTTAAAACAAAAACAAAAAAAAAAAAAAAAAAGAAAAAAGAAAAAGAAGGAAGGAAAATGAATAGAAAACTGAAAAGTTTGTACTTTTTGAGTTTTTCATTCTATGTTTTCAAAGTCCGGGTGAAGTGATCCATACTGCGAAAGAATGAAGATTTCTTCTTTATGATTGATGACTGATGATGATTGACCGTTATCATTCTTCTATTTTAAATATTTTAATTTGCCTATGTGATCAGCTGTCTAAAGTGCATAGACTATCTCTGTTTGCCACTGATCACTGACTGTCAAACATTTATCATCACCTTATTATCACTTGGCGATCATCAGAAATCCCTCATTATGAACCATCATTAAAAACTTATCCCAAATTATAAAGTAAATTAAAAAAACAAAGGTCAGTTCAGTCATCCCTCATCCGATAATAACGATTATCATCAAAAAAAAAAAAAGGCACGGAAGTGTATTGTTGTGTATGATAAAAAAACAGTATAATTTTTATTTCAAAAAAAAAAAAAGAAGTAATCCGTATACTAACTAATAAAACTAACTACTATTCATTCTACTGTATCTATTATAGTGCCAACCAATCAGAGGTGTTCGTCCACTAACAAGATCCTAACAACCTAACCAAAAGAAGTTTACCATTCAGTCAATACCAATAAAATAAATTCAGGTCAAGCAATTCATATCCCATTATAAAATGCTTTTGTCATTTACCTATACTAAATCCTATATCCAAAATGAAAGGGTCTCCCCATGTATTTTATAAATCCCTTTTTCAAAACACTCCAAATCCAATAAAATTTACCATGACAAGATTGTAAAAACAAAGAGGACGCTCAATGTGGAAAAAAAAAGTGATGGAAAAGAGAAAAAAGAAAGAAAAAAAATTATAAAAAGGCAGAAGAGTACTTTTTTTTTTTGAAGCCCGTCCACTGGCCACAATTTCCTTTTGTGTCCCAACCCCAAAGTCTAAGCAAAAACTCTAAAAAGCTTTGTCTACTCAAGTATAGATCTTTCTAATTTTTCCTCTTTAATAAAACTATAAATGAATCTCACTCTCTGAGAATATTGTGTGGCGACCACGCATATAATCTTTCCCTTTTTTCTTTTCCCCTTTTTTGAAAATCTAAGGTGTTACCCTTGTCGATCTCAAAAAATATAATCCACCCTTTTTTTTCTGCACGAGGAACATCATCTTGTTCCTTTTTTTTTTTTTTTTTTTTTTCTTGTCATTGCCAAATACACATGATGGATGATGGATGATAGATGATATTAGACTTGCATTACAAAGACTTTGAACTGACTGACGGTCTGGCGTTTAATTTCTGTAAACCTTCCTTCTTGATTACTATACTATCCACTGTTAAACATGATCATCACTTTGATCATACCTTCCATCATCATTTTGTCATCATCATCTATCTTGCTTCATCGTGAATTATCATGGAAAAATTATATGTAATCTGCCAATAGATGGACAGAAAATCTTCTTTTTTTTTGAGACACTAAAAACTCTTCTCTTTCCTGTGTAGTAGACAGAAAACTAGAATAAAAGATGATTATTTCTGTATATATTCCCTTTGTTCATGTATAACGATGATCCTAAGAGAGGAGATATCACGCATTATTCATCATCACAAATTATCAATGTGTAAGAGTTATGCAACCTATCTCCTTATTCAAAGTAGATAAAAAAAAAAAAAGACAACGATTTTCAGGATAAAACGCTTGCTTCTAAAAAGAGGAGTTATCACAGAAAGTAAAAATATATAAATGAGAGATAAACTATAAAAAAGTGAATAGTAAATAAAAACGATCTATTTTATTTTTAGTATATTTATTATTTTCTCCACTATGTACCGCATCTTATTATTTCTTTCTTTGTGTCTCTGTGTCCTGAGCGTTCCGATTGACAAGAAACAATCACTTGGAGGGAATGATCAAACGGCACAAGCTCTATCGGAACTACTGAAATATGTTCCATCAGTAATTCGAGATATGAATCTAGACCCCATAGCTCTGATTAGATTGGCACTTCATTACAAAGAATTGCAAAACCAAGTGCCAGCGAATACTCCAGTTCGACAACCTCTACAAAGTACTACACTGTACGACGCCCTAGGTCGACCGATAAACCATAAACCGTACTCTTTTCAAAACGTTACTAAACAATAAGGAAAGAACTGTCGGCAGTGCCCATCTAAGAGGAACCACTTACTATTTATTATCTTTTTTTTTCAAAATGAATATAATAAAGCGGATTCTGTTGTCCAAATAAAAAATAAGGGTCGTGTGATGACTGTAAAAATCAATTGTTAGGGAATTGATTTTTTACAAGCGAAGTTTGGCTGTAATATCAAAAATCGATCTTTTTTTTTTTGTTTTTAATAAATCTCGGGCTCTCTTCGCCGTTGATTGCAGTGCTAAAAAGTAGCATAAGCATACATAATGACCTTTCATTGGTCAGCTTGCTCCGTAGTAAGAAATTCGATGCGTAAATGCCTTTTATAATGTGTTGCGACGTGACATGTATGTCTTTATTTTTTTGTAACTGACGCAAAAGTCGTAATCATTGTACCAAATCTGGAATTAGCATAGATGAAATCATTCTCTTTCATTTATCTTAATAACAATTTACACCTTACCTCCTAATTTATAGAATAAAATAAAAAACAAACGTCGATATCGTCATAGCTCACCCAATATCAAACACTAACTAATAAAATGATGCCATTAGATTGATCTCAAAAAGTAGTCTAACAATTTATAATATCGTTTTATTAGTTAGCTTGCTCCATAACGAGAAATTCGATGCGTAAGTGTCTTATGCTGTACTGTAATATGACAAGTTCCACTTTATATTTTTGTAATTCACTCAAAATTCATCATCATTGCATCAAATGTGGACTGAGTATACATTAAATAATTCTCTTTCATTTATATTAACGATAATTTATATCTTACCTTTCAATTTATAGAGTAAATTGAAAATGGAAAAGTCAATTCAGTCATCCCTCATCCAATAAGGATCATCATCCAATAAAATCATCACCATTAGATTCCTCATCAAAAATTAGCTTAATATCATCTAATACCATTTTATCACTTATCTTGTCATTTAATGTGCAATAAACACCAAAAGCATTTCATCCATTTTTCCAAAAATCGCCTGATGACCCCTCGACGATTCGTTTTTACAGCCAAACTTTGGCAGTGGAATTCCAATTTTTTGGCTGTAAAATCCAAAAGATCGGCCGTTTTTTTTTTTTTTTTTTTTTTTTTTTTTTCATTCCTCCAAGCGTCAAGCTCTCTTCGCCATGCAATAATTTATACATAATGACTTATCTCCCAAATTATAAAATAAATTAAAAACAAAAATAAAATTACTCATCAAATTGGTATAATCATTCAATAAAAATGCTTTCATTTCAATCAACTCCAAAAAAACAGTCTAATGTCGTCTGAGTCCATTTTGTCCATTGATGTCTGTTTTCTGGTAGTGGATGATAAGTGATTGCCTCCACTTCAAAAAAAAAAAAAATCCATAGTCCACACATAATCCACACAAATCTTAAGTTTTAAAGATCTCAGGGATACTAGAGCGTTTATTTTAATTTAAACTTTGATCAACATTGATATAAACTATTGAGGGAAGGACAACCACTCGCTGCACTATGACAGCTTTGTGCTATTGCGCCAGAACTTGTACGTCTGCAACATCTAACAAAGCTACTACCACAGCCATTATTGTAATTATTATTAGGTGCTGTATAAGGTATCGAACCACTAGATGAAAACCCTCCTGTACTATATCCTTCGTCGCAAGTGACTGACACAAGAGCGTAAATCAATAATGCGTTTAAAACGATGATAATCTTCATTTTGATGAGCTTGCCTTGAAAAAAAAGGATGGTTTTTAAAAGATAAATTCCTATGGTAAAAACAGAAAAATAATCAGTTAAGAAAGGGTGTTGATTCTTTTTTTTTTTTTTTTTTTTTTTTTTTTACCAAAAACAATAGATAATATTTTTATGGATCAAAAGAAAAAAAAAATAAAGAAAAGACATGGTCTATTTATATCTGTTAATTAAAAAGACTTTTTGTATAAGAATATTGTGTGGCGATAGTGCATATTGTTTTTCCATTTTTTTTTTTTCCTTTTTGAAGATATGAGACGTACTCCTACCCATCTCAAGAACGCCTGCGCCTTTTTTTTTTTTTTTTTTTTTGCGAGAAGTATCATCTTCTTTATTTTGTTTTCGTGCCTATCGAATGATCATCATGGATGACGGATAATCGGTGACGGTGATCGGCAACCGATGACGATAGGTGATGATAGACGACATTAGTACCTGCAAAAGATTTTAAAATGATTGTCGATCATGCATTTATATTCCACCATGAAACAGGCCTCCTTGGCGCAATACATTCTCGTGTTGAACATTACCTTTGCCTTGGTCATATCACCTATCATCACTTATCGATCACTACGCATCATGTTCCATTAAGTATGGTCATAAGAAACGTAAATAAAACCGGTCTTAAGAATTGAATTTATGCCCATAGATAGACAGGAGATGCTTCCCAGTATAGTTACTATGATGCTCTTTCTTTCTTTCTTTCTTTTCTTTTTCTTTTTCTTTTACAGATG
Organism: Halteromyces radiatus; assembly: GCF_025201355.1. Taxonomy (NCBI): domain Eukaryota; kingdom Fungi; phylum Mucoromycota; class Mucoromycetes; order Mucorales; family Cunninghamellaceae; genus Halteromyces; species Halteromyces radiatus. The sequence continues at coordinate 170,261 of NW_026251695.1, read as the reverse complement.
CTAAAAATCCTCTATTTTCTGCGTAATAAACAGAAAAACATAGTCATGGATGATCGTTTATTTATATGTCCTCTTTGCTCGTGTACTACGATGATCCTAGTGGCTAAAATGCCATACACTATTCATGATCATTAGATACGATATCACTTGATATATGTAATGTATTCATTTAGTCAAAATAGTTAAGTTAGAAAGGAATTGTTCAGGGCGAAAAAAAATTTTTTAGAAAGAGGATCCACGATATGGCGACCTTTTTTTTTTTTTTTTTTTTTTTTTAGATGCTGAACGCTCCCGCCGTTTTCTGCAAAGTAAAAGGAAAACATAGTAGTGGGTGACTATTTCTCTATATATTCCCTTTGTTCATGTACAATGATGATCCCGAACCCGAAACGCCACACACTATTCATGATCATGGATTCTCAGAGCTCGGACCATTTATTTCAAAATAGATTTAAAAAAAAAGATAATGCCATGCAAATGCAAAGTCATAGCTTATAATGATTATTATGATGATTTGTGTAATGATGGATGTTATGATGGTTTCGTCTACAATAATGACTACCATAATGATTTCAAATTTAGATCGAAGATAGAGCAAAGCAATTCTCTACTGCTTGACTTCACGCCTTTTGAAAGTTCCTCCCCATCTGACAGATTAAACTGTATAACAAAAATCAAAACAGCTATTCCTCATCCAATAAACGTAATCATCTAATGAAACTGCCACCATTGAATTCCTCTCAAAAAAGTAGTTAGCACCGTCTAATGTCATTTTATTGGTTAGTTTATTCCATAACAAGAAATTAAATCTATAACATTTTTTTTATACTGTACCATCTGATGGAAATGGATTATTTATCTCTTTATTTTTTTGTAGCTGGCACAGAAATCATCATCATTGTATCAAATTTAGATTAAAGATACATAAATATATTATCTCATTTTCATTTGTATTAATAACAACTTATATACAGTATTATCTCACAATTTATAAAGTAAACCAAAAATGAAACCTCAATTCAGTCATCCCTTCGTCCAATTAATAATGATTATCATAAAAAAAAAAAAAAGACAGGGAAGTGTATTGCTGTGTATCATAAAAACCAATAAAGTCTTTATTTCAAAAAAAAAAAAAAAAAAAAATCAAATAAAAAAAAAAGAAGTAATACGTATATTAATTAATAAAACTCACTACTATTACTGTATCTATTATAGTGCCAACCAATCAGAGGTGTTCGTTCACTACCAAGATCCTAACAACAAGCCGCTATACCTAACCAAAATAAGTTTACCATTCAGTCAGTCTTTCATTCACATTACCAATAAAATAAATTCAGGTCAAGCAATTCATATAAAAAAGGTGTAAAATATTTTTATTACCTGTACTAAATCCTACATCCAAAATGAAAGGGTTTCCCCATGTATTTTGTAAATCCCTTTTTCAAAACGTCCCAAATCCAATAAAATCTACCTTGACAAGATCGCACAGACAAAGAGGACAGCTAATGTGGAAAAAAAAAGTGGATGAAGAAAAGAAAAAGAAAGAAAAAAAATTATAAAAAGGCAGAAGAGTACTTTTTTTTTTTTGAAGCCCGTCCACTGGCCACAATTTCCTTTTGTGTCCCAACCCCAAAGTCTAAGCAAAAACTCTAAAAAGCTTTATGTCTACTCAAGTGTAGATCTTTCTAATTTTTCCTCTTTAATAAAACTATAAATGAATCTCACTCTCTGAGAATATTGTGTGGCGACCACGCATATAATCTTTCCCTTTTTTCTTTTCCCCTTTTTTGAAAATCTAAGGTGTACCCTTGTCGATCTCAAAAAATATAATCCACCCTTTTTTCTCTGCACGAGGAACATCATCTTGTTCCTTTTTTTTTTTTTTTTTTTGTCATTGCCAAATACATATGATGGATGATGGATGATAGATGATATTAGACTTGCATTACAAAGACTTTGAACTGATTGACGGTCTGGCGTTTAATTTCTGTAAACCTTCCTTCTTGATTACTATACTATCCACTGTTAAACATGATCATCACCTTGATCATACCTTCCATCATCATTTTGTCATCATCATCTATCTTGCTTCATCGTGAATTATCATGGAAAAATTATATGTGATCTGCCAATAGATGGACAGGAAATCTTTTTTTTTTTTGAGACACTAAAAACTCTTCTCTTTCCTGTGTAGTAGACAGAAAACTAGAATAAAAGATGATTATTTCTGTATATATTCCCTTTGTTCATGTATAATGATGATCCTAAGAGGAGAGGCATCACGCATTATTCATGATCATAAATTATCAATATGTAAGGGTTATGCAACTTATCTCCTTATTCAATGTAGATAAGAAAAAAGGACAAAGATTTTCAGGGTAAAACGCTTGCTTCTGAAAAGAGGAGTCATCACAGAAAGTAAAAATATATAAATGAGAGATAAACTATAAAAAAGTGAATAGTAAATAAAAACGATCTATTTTACTTTTAGGGTATTTATTATTCCACTATGTACCGCATCTTGTTGTTGCTTTCTCTGTGTCTCTGCATCCTGAGCGCCCCGATTGACAAGAAACAATCACTTGGAGTGAATGATCAAATGGCACCAAGTCTATCGGAACTGTTGATAAATGGCTGTCGACATTATCTAGAAGCTGTTCCTATTATAAAAAGTGGTCCACTATACGAAGCTCTACTTGATGCTACACGTCGCTTCGAACAAGCATCGAAAAACCAAGTGCCTGCGAATACTGCAGTTCCAAAAATTGTAGGAAGGAATGATCAAACGGCACAACGTATATCGGAACTACTGAAATATGTTCAAATTGCAACCTCTGAACCAATTGACCTACGTTACTCAGTGACGGCACTTGCAGAAATGGTTATGGTAATCACTCCGTGTATTCTTGACGCTGTATTACCACTACCGTAGATCAGGCAAACTCCAGTTCTCCCCTTGAGGAAGGACAAATAAACTTATGATTATCTAAGACGGAGGAATTATTATCTGATATCAAATATCTTCTTTTTTTTTAAAAAAAAAAAAATGAATACTGGTTTTTTCCGTTCGCTTGGCGGGTCATGAGAAAATACTTTTCGTGATGTTATTAAGCAAAATATCGTACTTTCCCAAAATGGACGTCGCATTACCACTCTTTTAGATATCGCTTTAGAGATGTCGGTAGAGGTGATTGATAATAGAATGATGGGTCGATGTTGGTGATGATGATGGAAAAACAAAAAAAAAAAAAAATACTGCGACTTTATTTGAAAAGTATATTAAAAAAGAAACAAACTTCTTTATTGATATAATGGATCATCATTAGAGTGTTGATTCATCATGATGATTGCCCTGAACGTAGAGGCTTTCAAAGTCCGTTTTCTTTCATATTCTTTTGTATTTGCTTTTTCTTTCTTTCTTTTCTTTTCTTTTCTTTGTATTGACTTTTAGTATATCAATTGGTAGTCTTTATTATTTATACTTTTATTCAATAAAGTTTTTATTTTTATTCCAACTACTTTGTTACATGTCAATGTGATTGATTCTAATCTTCTTTTGATGTATTATTATATTTTGGGTACATTCTTTTTATTCCACATATATTTTTATAGGTACGACTAGACGTTGGTACGTGATAGTGTGATAGGATGATGGCATGAATGGATGACGGCATGAATAGATGATGATTGATTCTTTACATAATAAAAAAGCACTGAAACATAACCTTTTTTTTAAAAAAAATCATATACTTGGGTCCTTATCTTTTGAAATCATCACTGAGACATGCATCAATTAATCTTTTTTCCCATAGATGATAGATGTAAATTTGCATAATAGTTCCTTTTTTTTATCGATGGATCTCTTTTCCCTTAAATTACATCAAAATTTGCATAGTTCTTTTGAAATCATCACCGAGACATGCATCAATTGATCTTTTTTTCCAATAGATGACAGATGTAAATTTGCATGATAATTCTTTTTCTTTGAAACCATCTACTCGGGTCCTTATCTTTTTTTCATTACTGAAACATACTATTAATCATTCCCTCTTCCCATAGATGATAAAAGCAAATTTGCATAATAGTTCCTTTTTTTTCATTACTGAAACATGCAATCGATCAATCTCTTTTCCCATAGATGACATCAAAATTTGCATAATAGTTCCTTTTTTCTTTTTGAAACCATTTATTCGGGCCCTTTTGATTTCATAGCTAAAAAAGCGCATAATTACAAGGGTGATTTGTCTTTTTTTCTTTTACAGGGAGTTTGTTTTATTATAAAAGAACATCCTTTTTTCACTTCATCAAATTCTTTTTTTCTTTTTTCTTTTTCTTTGGGCTTGCCTGTCCCTTCCTTTGTCATCTTTTTCCGTGTCCTTTCCCTTTGGCCAGTCTTCTTTTCCGTCTGTCCTCTCTTGTGGCCCGTTTCTTGGTCTGACCTCGGTCGTTATTTGCTCAGGAGTGGTTGGGGTCGCCCATTTTTTTTTTTTTCAAAAAATATGTTGAAAATCACAACGCTTTCTGGGATGGTTATCGCCATTCTACTTTCACTGCAGTGCGAAATTGCTGCAGTGATCTCGATACATGTTTAGGCGTTCGCGCTTAAATTGTAAGTGAATAAAAAGATATCATCTGGATAAATATTACTCACTTTTTTCTTTCTTCTTTTTTTTATATGCAAACTTGGTGAATTCAATTGGTGGATTTCCTTTTTCTTTTTTTTTGATTGCTCTTTTTTTCATGATTTTCTTATATTCTCTATTTGATTATGCGACAATTATATTTTTTTTCTTCTGTCTTTTTTACGACATCTTATTCTTTGAATTCCGTCAATTGTTATTAAATAAAGTGTACATGAGGATCATCTCTTTCATTTATATTAATAAAATTTATAATTACCTCCCGATTTATGAAATAAATTAAAAAAACAAAGGCCAATATTACGATCCCTTTTCGAATAATGATCATCATCCAATAGAGCTATCAAAATATACGTATATCATCCATATCCATCTTCTTTTATTAATACACCAAAGTACATTTACCGCTAAGAACGTCGAGTTAAATGTAAAATATAAAATAAATGGATAATTCGATTTAGTCCTGAACATAACTGAGTTATTATTGATACTCAATTTGTACATTTGGTAACAAGATGGATGATGGATGATGGGTGATGGTACTAACAGTGATGAGCATTCAGTACTGATGAAACGAAGAGGTATTCATAACTCGCACTAAAGGGAAAAGGAAAACGTGAACGAACAAATAAGGAAGATGAGTTGCCGCGGGATGATCTGGAACCAGAAGGAATTTGCTCCCTGTTGAAGCATAGTTGGCGGATTCCACGGGATGGGATAAGGCGGTATGTTTCCCAAGTAGAGAGGTGAAATGATGACCAATGAAATTTCGGACAGAAAGAACTTGTTTGGATTACATCCTACTTCCCCAACAAAAAAAAAAAAAAAAAAAAAAAAAAAAAAAGAGAGCAATGAAACCTTGTTGCCAATAAAGATCAATGTAGTACAACAAAATGACACCCAAAAGAAAAAGATCATAGTTTACCATGACAATCAAACTAGAGCTTGATAATTTCTTGAGCTTATTTCATAAGTATATGAAAGTAAATGATTTATTAGGACCAGATCTTTCTTCAAGACACATAATAAAAGGCAATGCTAGAAATATTGCAGTGGATTGCTTAATAATAAATACGCCTGGTATATTTTGCATGAATGCAAATGGCTTTGGGGTTAGAAAAACCAATATCTGACCATCGTTAAATGATGGCAATAATAAAGTGCATTAGATCGTCGGTATTGTTACACTATTAGGGTTATACGAAACGTAAATCACTACGGTATGTCTGCTAAAATTCTCCATTGATGGTAATATAAAAGCGCATCTTTCTTGTGTTCCTTCCTTCAATTAATCATCCATAACAATCCCATTCCTTTCCTTCTAAAAAAAACAAAAATATGTTGAATCGATTCTTCATTTGCATGGTAGCTCTCGCCTTGATGCTTCAATTTGCATATGCCCTGCCAAAGAGGGATATCAACACCATTGTCAAGTTTCATAACAAGTATCGCAAACTCCATGGTGTACCTCCTTTGAAGTGGGACAAGAAAGTTGCTCAATATGCACAAAACTATTCCGAAAAGTGTGTCTTTCAACACAGTTACGGGTAAGTAACCGTATAGTCAGTAATTGTTTTTTCTAACGAGCTTTTTTTTTTTTTTTTTTTTTTTTTTTAGTCCTTACGGAGAAAACATGGCTATGAATTACCCTTCGTGGGCTTCTATCGTCGATGGCTGGTACTCTGAAGTTGGTCATTATAATTATACGGACCCTGGCTTGACTTCTCTTCATTTTACCCAAATCGTATGGAAAGATACTACCAAAGTTGGCTGTGGTCTCACTAAATGCCCTGGAGGTCCAATCACATTCTGCTCTTATGATGCGCCAGGAAATGTTATCGGCACTTTCACTAGCAATGTATTTCCTCCCAAATAAAGGTTCAAACATATTGTAGTGGTAGTATTTTTTTTCTTTAATAATGATAGGTTTTGATTTATCATCTACTTGAATAAAGCAGTACATGCATTGTCTTTTTGATGACCAAACCCCGATCCAATGTCTACGAAAAGGTGCATCGATTTTTTTTTCTTCCGTTTTCTTTTTCTTTTTCTTTTTTTTTTTTTTTTTTTGTATTGGAATTTCTTTTTTCTTTTTCGAGTTTACTTAAAAACAAAGCGTATAGCACCATGGTATACCTTAGAAGATAGAATCAATATGTTTAGTTTGATTACTAACTGTATGCAACAATATTTTGAATTTGGGTAGCGATAGGTATTAATAAGGTTCAAATTATATCAACAGGAACGATCTTCTTCTTCAATAACAACAGCAACAAGAGAATAAAACTCGATAAGGAAAACTATACCAAAGAAAGAAGGGCAACTATATGTGACGGAAACAGATGATTCACCTATAGGATACAAAGATATGGAAGGTAAGGAGCGTTTGTCATCTTTTATACTGAACGTACAGTGATTGAAGTGTCTTTTTTTTTTGACAAGCAAGTCAATAGTAGGCGAATACAATATATATGCTCTATAGAAAAGGGAAAAAAAGATTGGCACAGTACTGGATTATGATTCCTTTTTTATACGCAGGAGCTCGACTTGCTGGAAAAAGGCGCCCACCAGCGGTTTAAGGCTATAGCTATAGGAAGACGAGCCTTTTTGATAGTATTTAGTTTTCGAATGATACTGTATATTAGATTAATAAATGAAAGACTATTTATTTTTATTTATTTTTTTTATTGTGATATTGTGATATTGTGGGTTTTATGAAATAGGATGTAGTATAAACCATGCAAACAATACGGATATGATAACTATTAAGCATAGTGCACATCATCTTTTCGATTCTGGTTACCAGAAGCTCTGTTCATTTGTGTCCCGGTTATCTGGGACTGAAACCTTTTTTTTTCTTAAAAAAAGAAAAAGGTTGAAAGGTAGACTTTTTTCTTTCTTTTCTTCTTTGTCTCTCTCACTTTTTTTTTTTTCTTTTCCTTTTTTTTTTTTTTACATTGCTAGATAGTGATTAGTTTGGCATGATTCGTGGGCGACACTTTTTATCCTCTTGTACAAGATGGATGCCCACCTCTTCGTCTTTTTTTACACCTCTTCGTCCTTCTATTCGTACATCCTTTAATCACTCTTTACGACAAGTCAGCACCTTACCTCAACGTCCGTCCAATAAGTATCGAAAGCTAGGCTATACAGCTATGGTAGCAGCAGCAACAACAACGACTTTATATTATACCAATGAAGATTGTCGACATGTGATAACCGCTTTTGAACGATGTGGAGTGGCAGGAAAAGTGGGTGTACTTGTGGCACTTGATTACAAGATGACATTATCGAAACATTACGATTCTGAAGAAGCCAGTGTGGAAGCACGCAAACAATGTCATTTACGCTGTGCTCATCGAGTATTAACGGCATTACAGCAACTCGGTGGGATCTATGTCAAGTTGGGTCAACATGTGTCAGCGATGGTGTATCTTTTACCAGTAGAATGGACTTCGACGATGGCAGTTTTACAAGATCGATGTGATCCTACACAACCGGAAGACATTCGACAACTTTTTCTAACAGATTATGGGCAACCTATCGAAGCTGTGTTTGATGATTTTGATTGGACTCCTATTGGTGTGGCTTCTTTGGCCCAGGTGCACAAGGCTCGATTGAAATCCACGGGGGAATGGGTAGCGGTGAAATTGCAACACCCAAACTTGGATGATTTTTGTCGTATTGATATGCAAACAGTATCGGTGATCTTTGACTGTATTTACTACTTTTTCCCTGATTTTGGTTTTGGTTGGTTGGTGGAAGAAATGAAAGAATCTTTACCTCAAGAAATGAATTTTGCTCATGAAGCCAACAATGCTCGTCAAGTTGCTGCCAATTTTGTTGATGACAAGACCACAGCCTTGGTCATCCCTGCTACCTTGTGGGCTCTTCGACGAATCATGTGTATGGAATGTAAGTTTACCCGGTGGAGATTCAAAAAAATAAATATGGATCATCTTTTATTATCCAAATCAAGAGTTTACTGATTTTCTTTTTATTATTATTATTTAGTTATTGAAGGAGCTCGTATTGATGATTTAGAATATATGAAGCAACATGGTATTGATCCTCGAGCTGTATCTTCAGAATTAACAAGAATATTTTCAGAAATGATCTTTTTACATGGGTAAGTAAAAATCAAAAAAAAAAAATCATTTATTCAACTCATTCTTTTTATTTTCTATAGTTTTGTCCATTGTGATCCTCGTAAATTACAAATAAAAATAAAAATAAAAAAAAAAATGACTAAACGTAATTTCTTTTTTTATAGATCCTGGTAATGTGATTATTCGACCTTCAACAAAGAAACATGGACATAATTTTGATCTAGTATTACTTGATCATGGATTATATCGTACATTACCTGATCAATTACGTTCGGACTATGCTCATTTATGGACATCATTGATCAGTGGGGATGAAGAAGGAATTCGAATTTATGCTCATCGTGTAGGTGGTACGGATGGATATCAATTGTTTGCCAGTATGCTGACAGGACGTGAATGGGCCAAGATCAACAATGCAGATTTGAATTCGATACGAGAACAAGAAGAATTAGGACGCATGACTGAAGGTGCACTGACATTTTTGGTGGAAGTGGCGGATATTTTGGGCAAGATGCCTCGAACGGTATTACTTTTACTCAAGACAAACGATCTTTTACGACATGTGGATGAACAATTGAATGTGGTACCTGATGAAAGGATTACATATGTGATTATGGGACAATATTGTTCCAAGGCGGCCTGGTTGGATACACGATCTTATTTGATTCAACAATTAAAAGAGATTGGTTGGCATTGGTATTTGATGAAATCTCTCTTGAGTGCTTGGTGGCATTATCAGAAATTGGAATACTCTCTTTGGTTTTATCAATTAGCTACTGTAGTAGTGGATGATATTCGTACTCTTTGTATCAAATGGTTTCCCTTGTATTAGATTAGAATTATTAGAATGATATATAGAAAAAAAACTTTTTTTTTATTACAACACTTTTATAAAAAGCTCTTTTTTATTACAACACTTTTATAAAAATCTCTTTTGACTCCTTTATTGTATATAGACAGTTCCTCCTAAAAAAAAAAAAAAAAGAAAAGGAAAGCTTGAGAAGAATCAATCTATGCCGAACATTGACCCGTATTTTTGTTAAAAGCTACCATTCCAAAATGGAATATGATTGGCTGTCGAGTTGCTGACCTTTTTTTTTGGTGCAAAAGTTTCGTCCAACATTTTTTTTTTTTTTCCATTGTATCTTTTTTTTTTTCTCTGTTGTAAATGTCCTTATATTTTTACTCCAAATTGGCATTGACTGGATTTTATATTCTCAAAGATTCCATGTGGAGCCGTGTACTTCATTTTGCTGCCGATGCTGTCTTAGTATCAGTGATTTTGGCTAGTGTGAAAAGATCCACAGGTATCACGTAAGTAATAAAAGAAAATATATATATGTAAAAGATTAACTTTTTTTCTTTCATCAACATAGACCAGCAGTATCTAAAATCAAACACAAAGGACTTCGTAGTTATGTAGAACAATATTTGAACATGGGTGAATACATACTGGATGCCTCCATCTTGTATCTTAGTCACTCGTCTTATTTTGAACGACGACGATAGGAAGTAGTGGATTAGTCATATCATAGTATAGTATGACAATAGTGTTGACGTTTATTCCCTTTGTTGGATAGATGATGATGAATAAAAAATATTGATTGTTATGCCGACAGTTAAGTAGGTTTGTCATCTTCTGTTTCATTCGATAGCAATTCATTTGGGATGACTGGGCTTGAATGAATTCTTTTTTTTTATATATATATAAATGGGTTGCCTTTTTTTTTTTTTTTTTTTATTCTTTATCTTTTCTTTTTACTATTATTATTTATACCATGACTATTGATGTTTATACATTCCCTCCTTCACTTTGGGCGGCTGTACCTAGATTGATTATTGAAGAAAAAGGTATTCAACAAGACGTACGATATATCAATGTTGATTTATCCAAAGCAGAGAATTTTTCACCTGAATTCCTCGAGTAAGTATTTATTTCTTTCTTCCTGTTTTTTTTTAACCTCGTTTTTTATTTTATTTTATTAAAAAAAAATAATGTAGACTCAATCCTCAACATACTATTCCTGTCCTTGTGGATCATGATACCAAGATCAAAGAAACGGATTCAACAGTAGTGGCGAAATATTTGGATGATAAGACAGGAGGGACTTTGACACCTTTGGATGCTTTGCAAAGACAAGAGATGCAAGATGTCATCACACTGTTACATGGGGCTCATGATGTAGGAAATCCTTTGTTTTTCACAGCAGGATCAGATAGGGACAGTGATGCGAAACGCGAGATGGTCGTGCCATTTTTGAAGAAGCGGATTGGAGGTTGGCAACATTATGCAGCGATTGATCAAGCACGGGAAGCATTTTACAAGCAGCAGATTACTACAACCGAACAATTGATGGAAGCGTATGACTATCAGCATCATCGACAAGCCGCTGATCAAATGTACAAACAACATCAACAATTATGGCAACTTGGCCTGAACCTTTTGGACAAGTTGGAGAACAAACTCAAGGATGGTAGGTTGTTCTTGGTGGGACAAACTTATACTTTGGCTGATGTACATGCCACACCAGTGTTGGCTCGCTTGGCTTTGATCAAAGGTGACGCGATGGTGTTTGGAGGTCGTGATTATTTGACTGCTTATTATCAACGCATCAAGGCTAAACCCAATTTCAAGACAATTTAATGACGATGATTCTTTTTTTTTTTTAGTTCAGATATGATTTTATTTTTATTTATATATTGATTTCAATAATAATAAAATACTAGTTATATATTATGAAGATGATGGTTCGTCTGTGTGTGTGTGTGTATAGGTTGATCATGTTGCAAGAGATCACATGGTTGCATTCCTTTGTGTTTTCGTGCGGAGTCGAATAATGTGGGAATCTTTATCTCGAAAATTGATTTAAAAAAAAAAAAGAGATTTATTTTGTACAAAAAAGAACTATTTACAAAGAAGGCGGGATATCATCAACAAAAGAATTAATCATTGGATATAATAAATTAATTGGACCAAAAGATAGGACGAGAAGGATCAGGATAACGATGAAGAGGAGGTTTATATACGGTTTGAGTAGTTTCATCCCATTTGAATTGAGGAGCTTGATATTGAGGATGATCATCAGGAAGTGGTGTAGGCATAGTGAATTGTTTACAAGAAGCAGGAATATGGATAAATGTCGGTCGATTCGGTCGATTCAATGAACGACAAGAAGGTTCATCATCACTATCATCGTCATCATCATCATCATCGTCATCGGCTGTATTTGAACTGTATGAACCCATGGATGATAAAGAAGGGGGAGATCGATGCTTCAACATGGGTGGCATCACTACCACAGGGGCGACGGTAGGTTCCAAAGTAGATCCAGAGAAACGAGGTAAATGAAATGAAGGATAATATTCGGCCATTGACTGAATGATGATGATAAAATAATAAAAATAAAAAAAAAATACAAAGAAGAAAAGGAAAAAAAGGGCTTTTATATGAGCTTCCTTTTTAGAAGTGGGCTCACCTTTTTGTTTATTTGTGTAACTCGGTTTCCATGAATTCTCACTTTTTTAGCCTGATGTCGTTTCCGATTTGTTCCCGCTAGTGTCTCCCCACATTTTTAGAAGAACAAAAAAAAAAAATAGACCACGGAGTTTTTTTTTTTTTTTTGTTTCAATGGATTTATTATTATACAAAAGGACTAAGATAAAAACTATAAATCACGAATTCTTTCCACCATACCACATTCTGGAAGATGAGTACCACGATATTTGATAAGATATTCACCATTTTGTTTGGCCGTCACCGTTTTATTTACTTGACAACCCTATAAAAAAAAATATACAGGTTAGTCATAATCCATAAAAGGAAGCGAATGAAAAAAAAAATCATTCAGTGGAGCATGAATATCATATGTCAGCTTCATACAAATGATCGGGAAAAATCGTGCATATTCAAATATGCGACCACCTTGATTTTTTGCCCGTCTCTTCCCGTCCCTTTCCACGCATATGATCCTTTTTTTTTTTTTTTTACCTTATTGCTATTTGAACATTTGTAATAAATACTTCTACATCCGGTTTTCTTTTGAGTAGTGTTTCCGTTATTGCGCCAAAAATAACTATCCATATATGGGAAATCTCTTGTTTCGACAATCTTAGTAATGGCCTGCATTTCACGTCGTCTTCGAGGTTTAGTTGTATTTTCTTCTTGATCTTCATAATGATCAGGTACTGGTGATGGGTAAGCACTACTAGCAGCACTATTGATAATAAAAATAAGTGCCTGATTCTATCATCCTTCCTTTTTTTTTAAAAAAAAAACAATATTTTACCTTTGTTCCATTTCTTCATCCGTTAAATTTGGATCAGTTGTTGATGGTGAGGTTGGAGAAAGTGATGGTAATAGAGTAGGATAATTAGAACCAGAACTTCCCATAGCTAACATGGCAGCAGCAGCAGAATTTCGACGTTGTTGATGTTGATCAAATGATTCCCTTCTTGATGATGGACTGAGAGATTGTTGTATGGAAGGATATGGACCACGATCTTGTTGTGGTTGACGTGTAGGTATAGATATTTTACGTTGATACTTTTGTTGTGACGTTGATATTGTTTCTGGAATAGAAGTGGTTGTTGGTGGTGGTGGTGAATCATGTTTCAAATAATAATCCAATTCCTTTGCTCTTAATTTGGCTTCTTCTGCTCTTCGTTTATCTTCTTCCACTTTACTAGTCAAAATCAATTTCAATAATTCAGGATGTGCTTTGTATTGTTGAATAACTTCTTGTAATTCATATAAAGGAGCTGATGTAGAGACTTCATGAGGATAACGTGGTTGATCATTGTTATTGTTATAAGGAGTACAAGTAAGTTCAGACATTATATATGTGTATGGGGATGTAAAATTATGTATAAATGTAAAAAGGTATGTATAAATAAATATATATATATATATATAAAAGGATAATATGTATAAGTGAAAAGAAAGGAAAAAAGGTTGGAAAAAGAAAGGGACAGAAAATAAAAAAAGAGGGGAAAAAGGGACTCATTCATTTATAAAGTTTACTGAGTTTGAATACCATCCAACGCCCAAAAAAAAAAAAATATCCCACGAAATGGATTGCAATAAACATTTTCATATGGCGAGAAATTGAGTTAGTCAATCACTTTCTTTTTTTTTGTAATTTCTATTTGTTTCCATTTCTCTTTTTTTTTTTAAAGAACGGATGATCATTCCATTTACTATTTTATTCTTTCTTTCTTAATTGAATAAAATCATCCTTTTTTTTTTGAGTCATCCTTGATCATCAACAAGAAGATAATTAGAGATCGAAAATAAACCAAGTTGAGTCAATGTTTGTACTACTCACTTTTTTTTTGATATTTTGCTTTGTCATTGTCAAGTGCGGGGAATAGAATCCGTTTCGTGATCTTCTCTCTTTTTTCCCTCCGTTTCTTACCTAGGCTTTTCCAGTCTTTGCCGCTTTTTCCCCCCCTTTATCAATTTCACATGCTATTTCTTTGTTCAGTAATCATCAAAAAAAAATTCTCCTTTCATACCTTTTCTCTTTTTGAATTTATCATTTCATCAAAGTAAAATCAATAAAATAGATAAAATATTATATATATATTTCATAAGCTTAAACGATTATCCTAATGTTTAGATGATCGGATACTTAAATCTTAATTCTTCCAAACGAAAAAAAAAAAGATAAGAATAGAAGAAGAAGCGATCTAACAGGATGTAGGAAAAAAAAATAAGGATTATTATTATTATTACAATTATCATTGGATTGATTTCGATCTATTCATATCTAATCGCACATGTCAAATTTAAAAAAGTTATCATGATTTTGCGGGGAAAGCGATAAAAAGAAGAAAAAAAAAAACTGAGAGTGAATCAACAAGTTTATCAAATTTGATTTGATTCAATAATCTTCTTTACAAACGTGAAAAAAAATAAAAAAGAAAAAGCCCGATCTATCCCGGGAAACCCCGTACTTCATCCTTTGTCCATAATTTTGAAAAAAAGGAAATATCTTTCAAACCTTTTCGTATGTTGTTATCGGGGATGTATGTATTTTTTTTTCTTTTTTTCACACCCGCCCCCAAAAAAAAAAGTCAAAGTTAATTTGTAAGAGTATTCAAAGTTTGCCCTAAGAAAATCACATTTGTCATAGAAAGCTAAAAAGTCAAATCGATAAACTAAAAATGTTTTTTTTTCAAACAATACATATTTATTGATCATCATTTAAATTAAAAATATTAACTATAATTTCATTTTCTTCCTGCTAAAAGCATGGCCCTGAAATCTTCATTACTACGAGGTTCTGTTGATGATGTTTGTGTTGTATCTTGTTGTCGTTGTTGGACTCCAGATCCTCCTAATGCTACTCTTCCACCTCGACGACCACGTCCCCGACCACCACGATTCCTTGGTGTAAATGCTGGCTTTTTGAATCCATCATTTTCATCCTTGGTCGTAGATGATTGTTGATCCTGTGCCTTGGCTTTCTTCATACTGTGATCCATCGTATCTTTTTCATCATCTGTCGAGGAGAGTCTTCGTTTCTTTCCTTGTGTTGTCATGGTTGCTTCCTTCTTTGAATCCTTTTGCTTCCGTCTATGTGCACTTTTCTTGATCTATAAACAAATGGAATCAGTTCGCTTTGACCTTTTTTTTAAAAAAAAAATATCTTTTCTAACCTTTTGATTGATTTCTTTTTGTTTCTTTTCTTCCTCCATTGCTTCTTGTTGTGCAAGGGCAGCCTAAAAAAAAAAGGAACGTCAGAATTCAAAGATGAGCCATCTTTAATATTATTACCTGCCATTCCCTTGTCAACACTTTGGATTTCTTATTGATCCGCACAAAACAATCTTCCAATGATTCTACAGAGCCTTCTTCATATTCCATTGATAACCATATATTGAGTAATCGGTCTGGGTAGTCCAGATTCTTGGCAACAGCTTGTTTGAAAAGAGAGGTACATCGATGTATATTTCCAAGTGATCTAAAATGTTGAAAGAAAAGAAAGAAAAAAAAAAGGTTAAAATGGATAATTCGAATGCTATTTTGTTTTGTTACCTTTCTAATTCGATGTAGTTGAGCCAAGCTTCAGCATTACGACCATGTTTTTTGATAACACCATCCCAAATTTCTCTTGCCCGTTCAATATCACCTAATCGTTTGCCCTAGAGGTCATATCAACAAAAAAAAAAAAAAAAAAAAAAAAAAAGAAAGAAAGAAAAGGGAGAAAGAGAAAAATGATCAGTTACCAACTAGTGCCAAACCTAATATCGATATATCCCATATACTGACTGTCACCTTTCTTTTTCTTTTACCTCTATCATTGCCCAGTACTTTTCAATACGATAATAAGGATCACCAGTCTCCGGGAAAGCTTAAATGGGTATATTTAAAAGAAATAATTTGATTAGTATCATTCATTCATACCATTTTTTTTTCTATCACATGTTGTACTTACATTCGTCAATGTACATTAAAGCTTCTTGGAAGGTGAGTCGCAGATAGCTCACTGAATCTTCATCAACTATATTAAGTATGTAAACAAAAAAAAAAATGAGTCAAAGCTTGTATAATCTTCTCCATATATGGTTTCTTCTATCCATGTTTTCCTATTCCCCTAATCTGCACAAAACCAAAATCTCATCATACCTTGTTCCCAGTCCACTTGTCTTCGTGCATGTGCACATTTTGCCATCATAAGTGTCACCAAATCTTCAAGACTTGCTAATAATGCTTTGTTAGAAATAGCACGATCAAAAATACCTAGCGCAAGAAAAAAAAAAAAGATGATCACATTAATATCATATGATTCTCTCTTACATTCTATCATCTTACCAATCACTTCTTCCATAGGACTACCGGAGGATTCCTATAAACAATGAAATTATTAGTCTCTTCTTTTTGAATACATGAATATCCCTCGATCATATTTTTTTTTTTTTACCATAAATCGTGCCAAATGAGCCCATAATGCGCCAGACCAAGGACAATTACGTACCGCACGAAGAGCAATAGGTTTCAAAAACACTAAAACATGAGCACTTTCCATCTGTCAAACCAAAGGAAAAAGTAAGAAAAGTACACAATACAAAATTGGAAGAGACATATAAACTTACCATAAAACAAATATAATCTTCCCATAACCCAACGTCAGTACAATAGATAGCAACTGCACGTTCATACAAGTTTCGAACATGATTCAAACTTTTCATTTTCTTAGCTATCTTTTCATTCTCAATATATTGATAAAAGACATCCAAAGAATAATCTGCTTCTTTCTAAATAATAATAATAATAATATACAATCAGCTTTTATGTAATATTTTGATGTTGACCTGTTACCAGTTTTTGTTCATAATAATCCCTATCTTCTGCAGCTGCTTTGGTCACGGCATAAATCTTGTTTGCTTCCACTAGACTTGCTTCATAGTTCACATTGTCGTAAGTACTGATAAGTTGCGAATAGTTACTAAAGGTCTCTTCACAAGCTATACCCAAAAAAAGAAAAGATGACTATGAGTCTGATAAACCAAAAATAAAAAAAAAAAAATTCTTTACCTATATGCAGTACACCTAATCGATCGAGATAAATTTGTTTGAGTTTGGCAAATCGTTCAGGACTAAAAATTTGACAAGATTAACAAAATTGAGCAACAAATACAACAAGAATGATGTCAGATATCCATAGATCTAAGGTATTACCTTTTGTAATGTTCCATCAGCTTTGTTTCAAAATCGGCATAAGCATTCCAAATAACATGGCTCTAAGGAAAGAAAACAATCCTATCAATTCATCTGCCTGTCCCTTTTGACTTTTAAATCTCATTTATTCTTTTTTTTTTTTTATTCAATACCTTCTCCACATGATATGCAGTTGCCCGTACAGCCCGTAATAGATCTTCCCTAGTTGTATTCACTATTTCTTCCAAATCAGAGTCATTTTTATCCTCTATTTTATCCCATGCTTGATCAAACTTGTTGCGAATAAAGTCCACATATGATGTCCAAATAGGAATGGCTAATCATATTTAAAAAAAAAAAAAAAAAAAAAGAGAGAGAGAGAAATATAATGTCAGTGGCCGAAAAAAAACAATAGTTGTTCATATAAGCAACTTACATAGATAGTCTTGTTCTGCCTCTTGATAAAGACGACGAAGTTGAATTTCTCCTTGTTCAGTTGTAGCATTCTTTTTGACGTCTTCAATCCAATCCAACCAAAGTTCTATTAACAGTATAAAAAAAGAAGAAAACAAACATTAAAGTTTATTCCAAAAAAAAAAAAAAGATACCTACGTTCTGTCAAAGGATATACATCATGCATAGCTTCCCTAGCGATTTCAAGTGCATCTGGTAAATCGGCCACTTTACACGCGTCAATTCGACGTACCAGTAGTTCATAGTTCGTATTATCAATAGATAACTAAAAGAAAACATCAGTTTGTCAATAATAGAAATGAGAATGTTACTTTTGTGTTTCAAGTGTCCTTTGAATTTACCTTTTCTTCAATATCAGGTAAAGATTCCAAAGCAGCCAAGCTTCTTTCAGCTTCTTGTTGTTCAATAGATTGGGAGGACTCCTTATTCAAGTCTAAATCCATTTGATCATTGGTTGTTGTAGTATCAGTAGTAATAGGGACATCTTTAGTAATAGCAGTATCATCCAAGTTTGGAGTTGGTTCATCCATTATTGGTGTAGAAAAAGTCAAAAAAAAAAAAAGTGGAATCCAATGCAGACGAAAAAAAGAAAAGAAAAAAATAAGCGGTACTTGAAAACCGTGACCTGTTGGAAACTTCATAAGGGGAATCTGTCAAATGGGTTTGTCGATCATCATGGATCAGGATATTACATTAAAATCATGACGTTTTTAATATATATTTTGTATATGAAGTGCATTCAATAAATGGAAATGATGTGCATATTGATAAAACAAAACATCCTCTTTTTTTTTTGATCATATAAAATGGAGAAAAAGAAAAAAAGTGGTTAGATCTAAGTTATTTTTTTTTTATTTTGTTTCATTGATTATATAGGCCATCTTTTTTATTATTACCATAAACAGCCACACTTTTGTCAGTCAACACTGCCCCTTTTTTTTTATTTTCTTGTTAGAAGAAAACAAAACGGAAATGATCGGTGGACAGGAGGAATATAAAAAAAAAAAAAACTCCTTGATTACTATATTGAGGGTCAATTTCCAGCGCGCATGGGTGATACAAAAGCGCGAAATGACTTTAAACGGCAAGTGCATTGGTAAAGAACGGAAAAGACAAAAGGTAAAATAAAGCTGTAATGCATGGTGACCGTATGCGTTTGACAAAAAAGGGACGAGTCCGGTTTTAAACCCCGTTTTTCAAAAAAAAAACAACTGAAATAGGAAATCATCTAGTTTTTCTTTTTTTGTTTTTCTTTTCTTTTTTTCTTTTTTTTTTTTTTTTTTGTCATTTTCTTTGTATATATCTATATTATTTATAATATTGTTTTTTGCCTGTGATGAATCTTTTTTCTGGGATAAAGGATTTGAAAAACTTATCCATTTCACCTATCAAGATGCCGATGGGGTTACCGACATCAACAAATACTACTGGTAGTGGAAAAACATCTTCAACTCCTCCCGTTATCCAACGTCGTATTAGCTCAGAAAGTCGACGAAAAAGATTGATTCTTGCAAGACAAAAACATCAACAATCAATCATCTCATCCTTATTACCACGGTTATCTCGATCTTCGTCTGCATCTACTTCCTCACCAACATCCTCTGTCATGGCAAAATCAAGTCCATCACAACAACATATGTTTTCTTTTTTGGGGAAAAAGGTGGAAAACCAACCAGTGATGACTGACAACATTCAAAAACCATCGACATCATGGCAATTTGTGAAAAAGAAGAAACAAACACAACATTCCTTATTAAAAAAAGCAAGTCAAATCCTTCATTCTTCAGTAAAGGATGAATCCGCTATTACTATGGAAAGTGGAACATGTGATCCATCAGCAACAACAACAACAACAATAGCAATAAAACAAAAATCAGATCCCAACAGTTTCCGATCCTTTCCACCACCTGGTGACAACAAACATAGCAAGAAACCAAGTAAAAAACTATATGACCTAGCTCATTGGCCATGTGTATTGATGCAAGATGCTATTGAACAAGATCGATTGGTGGCACAACATTATCTTTTACGAACTGCTTTCGGTAAGGATTATCATGCACCTGTCCACTCACTTTTACAACGACAATATCCTCCATCATCATTGATGCTTGGACTTCAATTGGATGTAGCAAGATCAACGACTTCTCTTCATTCAACGTCACTATCACGATCATCATCATCTTCATCATCTTCATCATCATCATCATTATCTATCTCAGCAACCAGATCACCTCAAATGTCACCCACTTCATTTTCACCAGAACAACATAGTCATCAATCCCCAGTCGTCTTGGATGTAGGATGTGGCCTTGGACAATGGTGTATGGAAATGGCTACGACTTACCCACATTCTACCTTTATTGGTATTGATCTTCTTCCTAGTTATCCCAAAGACATCAAACCACGCAATTGTCATTTTCGTCAAGTCAATGTACGACATTTACCTTTACCTTTTCAAGACCATAGTATTGATTTCATCTTCCAACGTGATTTAAATTGGGGTTTGGCTCAAGATGAATGGCATCCATTGATTATGGAATATCTTCGTATTCTGAAACCTGGTGGATGGATTGAATTGGTGGAACCTGTAAGTACCCAAAAAAAAAAGGAAAGAACACATGACTTATATGTATGTTTGTTAGGATTTGGAAACCAAAAGTAGTCTGGAAAAAGAATGTGCCATGAATGATAAATGTAAGTAAAAAGAAAAAAAAATCTTTTTTGGCTCCCCTGACCATGATTGATGTTTTTTTTTAGTGTTACAAGGATTTAGGATGCGACAACAAGATCCTTATGCGGCAAGAAAATTACCTACTATCTTAGCTGTTCATGGATTTCGAAGGGTGGAAAGTCATTTTCAATCTTTACCACTTGGTTGGGAACGATTGACCAATAGCAAGAAACAAAGTCAAGCCATGGCAAGTCAATATTTATTCTATCTTCGATCATTAGGACCTTGGTTACGAAGAGTGATGGGATTCAGTCAGGCCAAGTACGTGGAATATGTCGATCAATTGCCTTCGGAATGGGAACAAGCGAAAACTTATGTCAATTGGCATTGTGCAACCGCCCAAAAACCATATGAATCTTGATTATTATTTTGATGCATGTATGTATGTAAGGATTCACTATAGAAATATTCTCCCTCCTTTTTTTTTTTTTTACCCTCATTCTCTCCTTCATTTTTTTTTTTTTTTTGTATTATCAAAAATCATTTTATGTAGCAACTATACCATTGATCTTTCATTTTTTTTTTTTTGTATTCTTTCTTATTTTATTTTTGTCTTAAAACAATAAAAACCATCTTTTTTATTTTTTTTTTCTTTTTTGTTCATGTTTGTTTGATAGAAGATAGATGGATAAATAAAATGAGTGACACAAAGACAGGGAGTGAGGGAGAACTAAGGGGAGAAGGATATAAATGATATATTGACACAATCAATGCATGTGAAATATCATCCATCCCAAGGGAATCTCTCAATGTTGTTTTATTGTCACCCACATATACTTTTTGTAGGTATCCTAGCGAACCTATATGAGACATGACATTGTACATATTCCCTTTTTTTTTTTTTTTTTTTTTGGTCCATATCTTACGTAAAAAGAAAAAATTGGTTGATTCTTACATGTATTGAACGAATGAATGATCAAACACGATGACACAACGAATAGTTTCAAATTCCTGGTAAATGAAAATAAAAACATTTGGATCATCTGATGATACCTTTTTTTTTATTATTATTATTATCATGCGTATCATCATCATCCGCATCGTCATTATCCACATTAGCAAGTCTATTATCGTCACCCTAGACATATACAAAGAAAAAAAAAAAAACTGACATGAAATGTGCATTTATTATGTGGTATCATATTGAGATACAAAAAAAAAAAAAGTACATGCGAAATCAAGGAGAAGAAATGAGGATAAACTAAAAACTATGAATTATACTATACTACACTACACAAAACTTTTTTTTTCAATCATATCATAAAATAGATCTAATAACGTCGATGATGACCAGGCTTGAGTAAAACATGAGTCCCAACAAGGAGCACCATCCTTATTGGTCAATTCAGGCAAACCACGCCAGGGATTCTTCTTGATTTCATCACGATGATTGCAAAGGATCCGTGCCACCTGAGAAGGGGTCAAAGCGTTGAAGAGGAGACACGCACGTAAAAAGTAACCGGTACAAAATAACCATTCGGGTCCTTGGTGATAGTTGCGTCCCTTCGCCACCTTGATGTCATCGGAATCATCACTGTTGTTGTAATAGGGTCGATATTCCAAATCCGAGGGATCAAGTGTTCGCATTCCTAAAGGTCCTTTGATGGTTGTGTCGGCTAATTGAAGAGCAAGTTGACCATGTTGTTTATTGAATAATTCAGGTGCTACCACCATGGCAATACAAAAGTTGGGACGTAATTGATATTCCGTATATGGTTTGCTTGCTTTCCATACATCTTTATAGATAGTTCGTCGGTTCACTATACGGGGATCCACATCATATTTGGTATCATCAGCAGGATCTAATTTTGCAGGAGAAGAAAAAAAAAAAAAAGTGAGATCGTCCTATCTGTCATTTCTGTCTTGTATAAATAGCTATTGTATTTACCTTTTGGTATATAATACACTCTTTCGAAATTATCTTGAATTAAACGATTCCAATCTTTGTAAAGAATTATCTTGCCATCCTGAGCTATATATACAAGATACCATCAAATAAAAAAAAAAAAAAAGATGAGAATAGTCATATATTTATATAAAAAAAAAATATCATAAGAAATAGTTCTATTACCTTTCACTTGAGTCCATTTGAAACGCCCAGCCTTTTCAAGTTCAATGATCCAACGTAATGTACTTTTTAGTAAACCGGAAATTTCAATAGGTGCACCATCCCGAGAAGTACCAGGTAAACCTTTGTTGTGAGCCTTTTCACTTTCACCCATCTTATCCATCCATGTGCCACAATTGAATGCATTGCCACCAACCAACAAACCAGTTTTCCAATCTACCTCGATATCAATATTGAATCCTTCATCCGACATTTGACGATCAATGGCTGGGCCAGCATTGTATTCTCTAAAATGAATACCTTGAGCGTGTCGTTCCAAGATCTCTTGAATGATCTCCCCAATAGTACTGGTGTATTGATATCCTTCTTCCACAGGCACAAAACGATCATCCTTTGGGAATCGACGTAATACCTTTTCATTCAAAATGTCATGTCCATCTGGCGCCATGTTATAATAATCTTGAATAGCTTGTGTAAAGAACCATACCGCATCACGTGCATTGTATCGTGGTTGTCGTACCGAATCCAGTAAATTGGGAATCAAGCCATGCTTGAGTGATCCTGCAAAGGAAAGGATATGTGCCTTGGCTTCTTTGAATCGTCCAGTCACCATCAAAAGTCCACGAAGAGAAATAAATACATCACGACCCCATGTACGGAAAGGTCCATTGGTAAAATGAGGAAGTCCTGCTGCCAAGGATGGATTGGATTCAGTTGGATGGAGTCCAGTCGAAGGTACTTGACCAAGTAATTGCACACTCGTCATCGCCAATTGTTGTAGGAAGAGATCATGTTGTACCAAAGGAGACATTAAAGAAAGAGCATGTTGATATATCTTGTTGTAAGCAGTTTGGATAGTCATAGCAAAATATTTTGGCACCAAAAAGTCTGGCATATCCTTCACTTTTTCCATACGAGAATCAAGCCAATCTCTCAAGCCTTGTAGATGAGGGTATTGAGGTAGATACTTGTCCAGACGATGAACCACATACTCCAATGCCCATTTTCCTTGTCGTAAATTGTCGCACACAGGATGACCAAGATCATTGTTGATAATAATAGGTTCAAGAACAGTCATGAATCCTTGCAAACCAGCATACACTAGTTTACCATAGCCAGGAAATTCGTAGACACCATCACCACCAGTATATTCCATTTCTTCCCCTTCACAGCGGTACAACGCAACATTGATATCCACCAAATTCAAACCCTTGATCACATCATTATCCAGTTGAGTCACCATTCGTTTCGTTTCTTCATATAGATTACCGATGGATGTTTTCAATATCATGATGGATCCAGGAGTGAATTTATCATCATCCAATACCACTTGAATGTATTCCCCTTTTTCGTCTTGTTTTGATACTAATGCAGGAGCAGGTAGAGGATCTACATGACTTGGTAATCCAGTAAGGAATGCATCATTCTTGACGTTCAGATCATCCACCTTGAGAGAAGCTCCAAAAACAAATTCAGCTTGAGATTTACGTAAAATAATAGGAGAGATGCCAGTACTTGCATTATTGGAGAATGCTGTTCGTGTAATCAAAAGATACCCATCTTGGGAACCAGGATGTTGTCGATGTACTAAAAGATAATCATTTTCTTGATGAACATGAACTTCACCATAACCTTGAAGAGACATTTGCAAATGAAGTAGTTGTAACTTGTGTTTGATTTCAACAATACCAATGCCTGTATCCGGTTCCGCATATTGTCGTTTTTCACCAACAACATCTAAAAGTCGTGGGTAGAGTTCATCATATCCTTTCACACTTCCAATGGAACAATCTGAGAAAGCCACCACTGCTGCATTAGGCAATGCATCCTGCAAATCAATCAATTAATAATTAAAAAAAAAAAAAGATTAGAAAACAAAAAAAAAAAATCATCATCATCATCATAATAAGTTTAATTTAATTCCTCTTTTTCATTACCTGAGCAAGTCGTTTTTGTAATGGAGTTTCATTATCATGAGTACAATCCATAAAGAGAGCACGGGGAGAACTACCATGTGAGACAGGTATTCGTTGTACATATTGAATATCTTTGAGTTCACCATCATAAGTCACTAGTTTCCAAGTCATATCTTCATCCATACTACCCACAGGTTTTCCACCATGACGATGAACCAATCGCGATAGCTCATGAGTATCCCAAGCTTGCATAGCCTCTCGAATCAATGCATGAATGCCAAGTCGCGACACAAATACATTATCTTTTTCTTCGGATCCTGTGAATAGTTCAGCCAAAACATAAAGATGAGGGCGAATCTTGCGAGCAGCATCCAACAGATATTCAGCCACATGCATTGGAGTAGAATGACAATTATCAATACGAATACCATGGAACATACTTGCTACTTGCTTTGTATAACACGTCATATGTTGCCATAACCAAGGATTATCTTCAGGTCCAGAACCATAACGAAGTTTCACACAATCACCCCAAATAATAACTTGTCGACGTAGATAAGCAGATGATCCAGGTCCAGCAAAATCTACCAAAGGATCAGCATTCCATATCCAACCATTGTTTGCCAACTGAAAACTACCGGGAGGATGAGATGATTTGGATTGTTCTAGTCGAGTAAAATAAGTTTCTACCAAAGGATTGCTATGTTTTATAAACACATAGTTAGTAAAAGAGAGAAATATTTTGAATATTATTCTTACCTTTTGCTTATGGGACCTAAATGAGGACCATTATCGGCCAATCGAGTAAAGATCATACGATTCTTGATATTATCTAAAGCAATACATACATCTTGATCATATTCCTTGTACCAGGGTAAATTACATTCATCCAAAAGAATTTGTAAACTTTTAGATAATTGTTCAATATCATGTTTTGACGTTTCATTGATATCATCCAATTGATTGACGGCCAAAATAAATGAAATAATGGATGGAAGATCCAATTGCTTGGGAAATCGAGTACCCGGTTTACCATTGCTGATCCATTTCTTATCGATGACGAAAGCGGCTTGCTGCTTCAAGGAGAGAAGATGCACTTGCTGATCTCGATATTTTTTTACGTTGACACCAGTTGCATCCTTGTCGATCAATCGTTGTTCGAATAAAGCCACACATTTGGATACATCTAGTATTTTATATTCATAAAGTTTAAGGTCAGGAAAAGTATGATGCTTGATATAATCGATAATAAGGTTCACGTCTGTTTCACTTTCAATAGTCGATTTTAATCCAAGGTGGTCTAGTTCGCCTGATAAGTTAACAAGAGCGGTATCCAATTCATAAGCAGGAACAAGGTGAGGAGAATTATGAAGATTATAACCTAACAAACGAAAAAAAAAAAAAAAAAAAAAAAGAGGAGATAAGAAAAAAAAAAAAAAAAGTGATATATTCATTTATCTTACCAGCTTCAGGATGTTCCAATAAAAAAGCAGAATCATTACTGGTATGATTCCAAACAATATCAGATAAAGAAAGTATTCCATGAGTTTGTTCCAAATGTTTCAATGTCTTTTTCACCAAGGTAGCACGTTGTTCAGAAGAAACAGAAGAAGGATTGTCAAAAAGATCATCAGCAAAAGTCAATTGGTCAGCAATAGAGTAAGGTGAGTTGGAAGTACCGCGTTGTTGCATAGGAACGAAATGAATCATATTGTAACCAGCATACTGAATAAAGTTGAAATATCGATCCCAATCCGAAATAGGTCCCATCCATTTTGGTACCACTGATTGTATCATCAACGCATCCATTGGCAAAAGAGAATCATCTGATCGAGTAATAATATGTGGTTCAACTACCCATCTACCTGAACTTGAACTAGTATTCTTCAAATCAGGACCATACTTGACATAATATTCATAAACACCAGGTCTATCCAATAGAAGATCACAATAAGCACAAAGTAATTGAGGATCTTGATTAAATCTAGAAAATAAATAAATGTTTACTATTTGTTTTTATTTTTATTTGTTTTTTTTCGGGGGGTAGATAAACAAGAATTTTCTTACTTGATTGCATGGAAAGTATGACGTTCGAATGGTTTATCTTTTTCAGGATAATTGGTGAATAAGATGGCTTGATTAATAGCAGCTAATGTTCCAGGTTGTAAGATCCATCTCATAAGAGTCATACGATAAGAAGGCGGAATACGAATATACTACATAACAAAAAAAAAGGATATTGTTAATTTTTTCTTGATAGAAAAAAAAGGAAAGAGTTCGGTTGACATGCAAAAAAAAAAAAAAAAAGAAATTACTCCCCAACGTGTTCTATTAGTTTGAACTAAACATGCATAAGGGTAATAAACACGCACACACACACATATTTATACAACGCACACCCTTTCTCTCGTTTTCCCCGGTATTTTACCTTTTTATCAGCAGTAGGTGCACCATCATCAGCCAAAGTCAAAGTAAAAAGAAGAGGAATAGCATCTTGATCATTTTCTTTAGTTGCTGATTTTGGCATTTGAATTGACTTGTAATAATAGTTGACTAATAATAAAGGCCAAAAAGTCAACGTATAACAAAAAGAGAAGACTTGATGAATCAATGTAAAAGTTTGAATTGTCGTGAGGTTTGTTTTTTCTTTTTTTTTTTTTTTTTTTTTTTTTTTTACCCTTTCAAATAAGAAAAAAAAGGGGGGTCAATGATATGCGAAAAACAAAAGGAAAAAAAAGTATTGACAAAAAAAAAAAAAAAAAGAGAAAAAAAGAAAATTAGGAAAAGAAAAAAAAAAAAAAGGCGCTACGTTATCTCTCAGTGTGGACCCGCCTTGTCATCCGTTTTGATGAGAACTCCTTGGAAAATGGCGTGTTTTCCATCTCCGAACATCGCTCACCCAAAACAAACTGCATAAAAATCAGCAATCAAAAAAAAAAAGTTTCTTTTTCTTTTTCTTTTTCTTTTTTTTTTTTGTTTTTTTTTTTTTTATATATATCTCTTATCATTTAAATATAATAATCTATATACACATAATTATTATGAATGATACCAAATGGAAAGCTTCATCATCTAATTTTGCTAGTGAGGTGACTATTCCCAAAATAGCCATGTCACCACCTTCTTTAAAACGAGAACATTCTATTGCCAATACTACTTATTCTGAAAAATCCGCAACATTAACCCCTCCTAAAGGAACATGGATACAAAAAATCAAATCTCTTATATTGACTTTACTCTCAAAATATTGGTTTCTTCTTGGTTTGGCTATTGCAATCATTTTGGCATGGCAATTTCCAAATGTTGCAAAAAAAGGCGGTTATCTCCGGGCTGAATGGACAATCAAATGGGGTAAGTTTTTTCTATATAATGTATGATATCATCATTCATTTTCATATTTTATTCTGATCTAACTAGGTGCTGTAATTGTGATTTTCTTCATTTCTGGACTTTCGTTACGTACAAAGATTCTTGCTCAGACCGTACTACGTATACGATTACATTTGCTGATTC
The DNA here is from genome assembly GCF_025201355.1 of Halteromyces radiatus. Classification (NCBI taxonomy): domain Eukaryota; kingdom Fungi; phylum Mucoromycota; class Mucoromycetes; order Mucorales; family Cunninghamellaceae; genus Halteromyces; species Halteromyces radiatus. Next base: position 142,148 of record NW_026251695.1, on the reverse strand, counting down.
AAATTATTAATCTGATGATTATCCCTGGTGTGGTCTTTGGTCTTATTCTTTTGTTTTTCAAGATGCATATGCCCCTGAATTCTTTATTACTCGTTGGCGTGGTGATTGCAGCAAGTACGCCCACTACCGTTTCTTCTAATGTTGTAATGACAAAGAATGCCGATGGGAACGAAGCTTCAGGTAAACTTTTTTTTTTATTTTATTTTTATACTTTGAAAACACTTTTATAGTAACTTCTCCCTTTTTTTTGGCATTACATGTTTATTGACATAGCTTTGATGAATGCAGCTATTGGAAATGTTTTAGGTACATATCTTAACAAAAAAAATCATCACAGACACATGAATACTATGCATCATGATGCAAAATATATATATACTTACTGATCATCTTTTCACACATATAATATATATATATATATATATATCATTTTTATTAATAATAGGTATCTTCGTATCACCTGCTCTTGTATCTGTATTTCAAGGTCCTCTTATAGACGCAACACCTGAAGATGAAACGCCTCAACAAGCTGGAGGAAAGGTTGATTTTGTATCGGTATTACAACAACTTGGTTTAACAGTATTGGTACCTTTAGTGGTTGGACAAATCATTCAATGGTTATTTACTGAAAAGGTGGCGAAAATCAAAGTCAAATGTCGATTATCTGATGTGAGTAGCTTTTGTTTATTGACATTGGTTTGGTCCGTGTTCTCCGATGCCGTGGCTTCAGGTTCTTTTGGTTCAGTAGCTGTTGTCGATATTGTTGCTGTTACCATTATCAATGCTGGTCTATATATCTCTTTTTCTTTACTTTGTTGGTTTTTGGCTTATATTCCTTTTCCATTTCCTGGTCCTCGTTGGATACAAAGATTACGTTATTCTAGACCGGATACAGTGGCTATCATGGTAAAGTATTGTTTTGTTTTATTGATGCATCATAAAAAAAAAAAAAAAAGATCGTACTTTGCTTTATTGTTTGTTTATTTTATTTATTTATTCTTTTTTTTTTTTATTTAGTATTGTGGTGCTACGAAAACTGTTGCGATGGGCGTGCCGCTGATCAATGTATTGTATCAACATGGCGATCCTGGAACGATAGGGGTTTTGTCAACACCCCTTCTTTTATATCATGTGGAACAATTGATTTTGGGAAACATTGAAGTGGAAATTCTTAAGAAATGGGTTCATCGTGGTCAACAAGATGATATCGAACAACAACAACAACAAGAAGAGATCGCCATTCCAGCGCCGCACGATGATGATCCTACTGAATATGGAACTGAATATGGAAGTGACACTACTCATGTACCCTCCACTTTATTGCCATCTCATTTGGGTCAGTCTACTTTGATACAATCCAATATTGCCAATCATTCAGGTTTTATGCCAAGTCCCTTTTCCCCTACACATCATTATCGTTAATAGTTTAATTTAGTATTATTATATCCTTGTTGTTGTTGTTTTCTTTTTTTGTATCCATACTATTATTATTATTTTTACTATAATTATACTAAATTAGATACCCTCTTTATTTTATATCTAGTCTCTTATTTATTTTACAATAAATATCTCTGTATTCCTTTTTTTTTTATGCAATGGATCTTCCATGGTCCAAAAGAAAAAACTGACGCGCTGTTTGAAATCTGATAGACCTTACCAAGAAAAAAAATCTTTTTTTTACCACAACTGATATTTTTTTTTTGTTATTTACTCTTTCTCAAAAAAGTCATGACAGATATGGATCAACAATTAGAACAGGTTGCCTCTGAAATAGTAAACAATCCTACTGCCATCAAAGAAACTACGTCTGATGATACAAAGGAAGAAACATTAGATGATATCCTTAGTCGACACCGTGCAGAAGAACGTGATCTCAACAATAAAATCATTGGTTTAAGGAAAACGATACCAAAGAATAACAAGGCCAAAAAGCGAGAAATGACAAGTAGGATATCGGATATGGAATACCATTTGAAACAAAAACAACAATTGGAAATACGACAATATCATGCTAAACAAAAAGGTCTTGATCCCAATAGTCTTGACGACGACAATGACGATGACGGTATTTCTTTAGATACTTTGAATAGACTAAAGGTGGAAGAAGATCCTATAGCACCTTCCTCGTCGCCTACTGTCAAACCCATGAATGCTACACCTAGCAAGAAACCTAACCGTGCCAAACTCAAGAAGGAACGTAGAGAACAAGAAATGCAACGACTTCGAGAAGAGGCTGAAAAGGAAGCTGAAAATCAGGTGGATATGGGACAATTGGAAATAGAATCTATTCGTGAACTTTTGGTACCTATGAAACTTCGTGTACAAGAGGTAAGAATTATAGTTAATATGAATAATATCATTATTTATTGTATATTTTTTTCTTTTTTCTTTTTCTTTGATATTCTATATAGATTACTGCGGATGGTCATTGGTAACTTACCCCCTCAATGCAACTTTTATTTATTTATTTATTTATTTATTTATTTACTAATGAATGGATTATTTGTTATTATAGTCTTTACAATGCTATAGGTGCTCAACTTGAAAAAAGATATAATGAAAAGGTAAAAATCAAAGGGAATAGTGTCCATCCTTTTTGATTGGACTAATGTATGATTGGTATCCAATTTATATGTATTAGGAAACTTATCAAGATCTTCGAAAGCAAACTGCCAAATATATGCGACAACACCCTGACGATTTCATTCCATTTTTATACAAGGATAATGGCGATCTATTTAGCGCAGGTTAGTAAGAAATAGAATCATTTTTATGCGGGATTATACTAATAGTCCGTTTCTGTCATTCATTAGATGATTTTGAAATGTATTGCAATGATATTGAATCAACAGCGCGCTGGGGTGGTCAATTAGAGGTAAATATATATATAAGGTAGAGTAGTAGTGGGTTGATTCATTTCATATTTATGCATTCATAGATTCTTGCATTATCCAATATCAAGCAAGTGCCTATTCATGTCATCCAAATGGGAGCTCCTGTGATCAAAGTCAATGATGAAATCTATCAAGATAAACAACCTCTGAAGCTGGCTTATCATAAACATCTATATTCTTTAGGTGCACATTACAATTCTTTATTAGATATCTAGTTTTACACTTTTCGTTTATAAAAAAATAAATCTTTGTATTGTTTTGATATTCAGATGCCGCCTTTCATTTTTTAATGTTCCAATTCTTTTTTTTTTTTTTTTTTTTTTGGTGTTTCACTTTATTTGTCTTTTATTCAATAGAAAGTAAGTCATGAGAACTGTTTCTCTCGTGAATAGGTTGAAATGGGCCTTCTCAGGGAATATGAATCCTCATGCCTTGGTATTGGGTGATGTGGATAATGATGGCGTAAGTTGAAACAAAAATAAAGAAAATTAACTTTTGTGGTCATTAACTTTTTTTTTTTTTTGTATTTGATACGCGAAATAGGATATCGAGTTTGTTATTGGTAATTTGAATGGTGATTTAGCCATCTTCAAAGGCGAATGTCCACTTGGTTTACCTTCTTTTATCTGTCATGAATTGGGAACGGTAAATAATAATAAAAAAGATATATTTGTTTCTTTCCAGAAAGACATCTTCACTCTTGTTTGTCTTTTTTTTTTTTCTTACGACATAGATTACCTGTATTGCAATAGGAGATGTTCGAAATATTGGCAAGGTATAATATGGAAAGATATACAAAAATGAAACTATGATTTATCTTGTATTGTTGTAGAATTCCATAGTAGTCATCAATGCTGAAGGTCATTGTCATATATTTGATATCGATAGTACTCTCTCTCAACCTATTAATTCTCGAGCTCAACACCAAATTCTACTGGACGAATATTTACGTCAAGATCGCCGATCATCAGATTCGAATAGTACACAAAGCTTTTTTAGGCGATCGACAGGGGATGATCAACAACATCGTTCTTCTGAGGATACCAAATCATCAATAATACAAAACTTACAACAACCAAGTACAACACTCAAAGTACCTGTCAATGTCAACAAAATCCTTATTGCTGATATAGGTAAGATGATTACAAAACTGCACGATCCCACCACATCACTAAAGAATATTCTCTCGGATTTTTTTTTTTTTTTTTTTTTTTACTTTTTCTTATAATAATAGATGGTGATGGTTTAAATGAACTTATATTGGCAAGAACCGATCGGATTTTACATTCTTTTCAATTAGATCATCATCATTATCAAACTTTTAACAACAAATCGGATTCTCCAACTCCTCCTACAAACAACTCTCCAACTTCAACGCTAACATCGACAATTCAATCGTCCCTTTCTGCTTTATCAGGAAACAAACTCGGAAACAAACAAAATAATGATGGAAAGGAGCTCAAATCACACGTACTTCGTAAAGGAATGGCTTGGAAATCCGCTGGAAAAACAACAACGACAACAAAGGATACCAAAGGTTCGAGAGCTAATACAGATACAATCAATAAAGCCGTTTTGGATCAACAAACAAGTTTGAAAGATAAGGATATGTGGGTCTTTGACGGTCAGGTAATGAATCAAAAGGGATAAAATATTTGGAGAACCTGAATATATATATTTCTAATGATCTCCTATTGTATTCTAGATTACATCTCTTACAACAACACACTATCCTGATCGACCCAATGAACCTATATTACTTGTAGCTCAGCCTGGCAATACGTTTACCATCATTGATCAAAAAGGAAATCGACTCAACCGCGACTTTACTCCTCAACATGGTCCATATATTTATGATCGACGGCAGAGACATCATTTATCCTCACTGATAAAAGATAACAAAAATGACATCAAAAAAACAAATCACCAGCAAAGCAATAATAGCAAGATGAACACAATTAGTACAACGACGTCAACTAAGCCCTCGATCCCAGTGGATATCAAGCAATCATCATCACCAACAATAACAACTACCATACCCAAGGAATCCTCAGCAGGCACCATCCGAACACTTCTTAATCGACTGGCGACGCCCAACGACATTACTGTGGAAAATGTCATTATCACCAAACAAGAAGAGGGGAAGCATAGTCACGACAACAATGATGAACAACAAGAGAAGAGTGATGACGATGATGATCTTTGCAATGATCTGGAGCGTACAAATTATGTTATACAAGATTGGCCGGTGACGGATGGAGATGATATTATCGGTGACGACAAGAACGGCGCTGTGGCTACAGAAATCGTGGTTGGAAAACGACATGGCAATACTGAACAGGAAGAATCAGGAAATGAAATTGGTATGCTTAGTATGGATGGTAAGTCGAGAGAAAAAAAAAAAAAAAAAAAAGGAAAAGAAAACCATTTACTAATGATATATTATAATCGGTTTATGTCGATGAAGGGAAATTCACTATTTACGATCTTCAGACCAAAAAGTCTTCACAACAAGACCTATTCGTTACACACAAATTATTCAGCTTGGCAACCTTGAATGTATCTGGAACAGCAATGTTACCAAAACCACTTTATCCTGCTCGCAATGCTCCCCTCTATTTTGCAGGATCACCACAACTACAGCAACAACAACAACAGCAACAACATCATCATCAAAAAAGACAACATCGTCAACAACCACTTCAACAACAACAACAGCAAACACAGTATCACCAAGTCTTATCAAATCGACATCCTTCATTAGCATCAGCTGCATCATCACCATCGTCATCGGGAAGAGCTATGGCCACAACAGCAACAACAACTGCAGTAGCACATTCCAATACTGGTTCTCCGTCATTTTCAACCTCTTCTAAATTGTCCCTCACAATTTCTAATAGCAATAGCAACAACGGAGGAGCAGAAGATACAAACAAGTTACCCATCTCACCGTCACCAACGACAACCGTGGAGCAAGATACCTCAACTATTCAACAACAACAACAACAACAACAACAACAACAACAACAACAACAACAACAACAACAACAACAACATGATTCCTTGGGTGAAAATACATCCGATGGCATGCATGCGAGTGACATTTTATCGGTCTTATCAAAAAACAATACATCGCAACAACAACAACATAGAGGAGGAGAAACAATATCAAATGATTATTATAATGATCACAGCAGCATTATTCATTCCAGACGGACAAGTCAAAGTAGTGATGAAAGTTCATGGAGTGACCTAAATGAAGAGGATGATATGGACCGGCCTGATTGTGATCTATTTGTCGCCTGTGCATGGAACGGGGTGACCTACCTGATTGATTGGAGCCAACGTGATGATACTCATGAGGATGATTCTTTATCTTCATCTTCTTCTATATCTCCTTCTTCCAATATTCGATTCCAACTAGTGAAATTTGCTTTTGAAGGTCGAGTATGTGCCTTTACAGCTGGTAAGGAAAATAACAATAATAATAATAAAAAAAAATGAACTATACTGAACCGTTCTTCTTTTTTTTTTTTTTTGGTAGGTCTTTATGCAGTGGCTCCAGGATACAATGTACCATGTTTGTTTTATGTGGATTTTGAAGATCAAATCTTTGTATATTACGATGTAAGGATTACGCCAGGAAAAGTGACAGGTTTCATTGATAGAATGGATGATGATGTGGAAGAAGCCTTGGATCGATTATTGGGGATTGAAAAGGAATTAGCAAGAACAATGACATCGACATTTGATGCATCAACAAGCAATTCTGGGAAACAAGATATGGAGGAACCTATTGATTTGGGTGATGGATGGAAAGGCATTATAGATGATGACTCAAACTCTGAAGCTTCTTTGACATTGAGTACAAATCATCTAGGCAAGTATAGAACAGGTGATAAAGGGAGATGGAAAAATTAACATACTTTATCCAATGGTTGATAGATTTGTCTGACTTCATTCATGAATGTCTTTATGAATTTGATGATATGAAGGATCGATTGGAAAGTGATTTGTTCGTGGTAAGAATTAAAAAAAAAAAGATATATATTAGGTTTGTTAACTTCTTTTTCTTTTACTTTTATCTATAGTTTGAACATGAACATCTTTCGCATACACGTGCTAATCACGCTGATATTCGACGCCTCTCGGACTTGAACATCACGATTGAACCTGAATTGGAAAGTGAAATATCTGAAACAGAAGAACCTGTAGAAGAAGAAGAAGGAATATTTGCTTACGATGACATGCGATCAAGTCAATCAAGTGATTCGGAAATACTACGGACTTGGATGGATGAAAATTTACTACGATCAAATATTGGACCTTAGTATAGATCATCTCATTTTTTGTTTTTTGTTTGTTTTTTTTTGAAATTGTCTTTTTGTAATATATATTGATTCATCAAATAAACATACATGTGCATCATTCGATCACCATTCAGACCAACACCGTCATTTTATATATTTTATAATAGTTTATTAATGATATATACAAAAAAAAATGAATAAAAAGGGGAATGATAGATAATATACGTGGACAAGAGAATTTACTTGTGCTTCATAGCACGATGATGATACTTGCCCAACCAAAATGTTTCACCCTGTTCTTCAAAAAGTTCAGCAACACCGGTATACCAAGCACCAAGGGCGGCCAAGTAGGCGGTGACACCAGCGATACGTAAAGGAATGAGATTACCAGTGACACATTGGATGCCAGTCAAAAAGAGAGTAAGGAACACAAACACCAAATTCCAAGTAGACATAAAGTTGCCGCCTTTGATACGCAAGGACACTGAGATATTGATGAGGGTATAAAATGCCCAGACGAAATGATAGATACCATTACCAATATCAGCTTGATCTTTAGTGAGGACTTCCATTGTAGAGGCAATGGCAGGGATCATCATCAAGCCTGATCCTGTCCAAAAGGTACCATAAGACACAAAGAGAATACCACCGAATGTATTACCACTAGCAAGTACAAAGAAACCACTGATTACTTGCGCAAGTCCACCAAACATCACAGCTGTAGGTAGAAGGACATGATTAGGTGTAGTTGGAAGGAATAAATCATATGTACCCAATAAGGCAGTGACCGTGGCAAAAGACCATAATGCTAAAAAAAAAAAAAAAAAAAAAAAAAAGGTTGATTAGAAGACCGATGATCATGCACAATTTATAACCCATGACTTACCAAGAACACCAAAGTTACCAACAATAGGTTTTTGTACCATACGAGTATCCATGGAATAAGATAAAGGTAATGGTTGAGGTGATAACATAGGAGAAGTAAAACCATGAGCCTTTTCTTCATCAGCATAATGAGGTCGATTTAAATAAAAATCAGGATCTAAATGATCATTGCTTGTAACACTCTCTCGACGTCGATTCTTTCGATCGAAGCCTAATAAAGTATTTTCACTAGTCACTTGACGGATAGCAAAACGTTCATCTGAACCAGTAGGAGTATTAGACATGATGATGAATAAAAAAGATAATAATCAACAACAATAAAAAAAAGTAAGCTTGAAATAGATTACTATATATATTCTTTTTTTTTTTTTGATTTTCCGCAAAAAAAAAAAAAAAAAAAATGGATGAAACTTGGGAATCGTTCGACTTTGGGGACATTCTCCGGTGCAAATCCCTTTTGTTATTGTCTTGTCACTGACTTTCAAAAAAAAAAATAAACATCTGACATTTTTTCATATCACTCCATTCTGGGAAAGTAAGTTACCAATCTTTTCTCTATGGATGACTCTAATAAAAGATCATCATGATGATAACAAGTTTTTTTTTTTCTTATCTAGAAATATCATCATCACCACCAGTTTTATTAAAAAGGAAAAATAATTATTCCAGTGAGATGATTCTTTTCAATCTGCTTTCACCTGTAGTAATTGGATGAATTAAAAAAAAAAAAGCAGTAACAGGCAAGTCAAAAAAATTTTCTTGGCTTAGCTTCGTTTTTTTTTTGTTGTTCTTAAAGACCGGATGTTGAAATTCCAAAAAAAAAGGTATAAAAAGACAAGATTTTGAAATCATTTTTTCTGTTTTCTTTTTTTTTCTTCACCATTAGTAGGAAATCTTATCTGTTATGCCAATTTGGTATAATAATTATTTTTTCCAATTGTGATGAAATATGGGTCTTAGAATGATAGTATATCGTATAGATGATTCTTATGAGCCCTGCGTGGAAACACCTTTCTGATCAACTTTATTATATAATGTTTTATCATTATATCAAATTATTATTATGATTTAAAATGAAAAAATGAAAATAATAATAAACTATTTTTAATGATCACTAAAAAAAAAAAAAATGTATCTGAAACCAATTAACTTCGAACAATTGAATCATTAAAATAATTGTGTTACAATATAATTTGATCGTAAGCCAAAAGCCTAGTTACCATAACAGGGCTTTCTCATATTCGGGATATGAAATAGTTACGACTTGCAATATGGTCTCAAAAGGAACAAACATTCAGTTTTATATATATTACTTCTTTTCTTTCTTTTCTTTTTTTTCTTCATCTTCCAATCAGTGAAAATATATATCTATATACTATTTTTACCTTTGACTCAATGATTCCTTCTTATTAAACTTATTATTTCCCTTTTTTTTTTTGTTGTTTTTATACCCCTTTACGCTCATTTACCTTTTTATTATTATTATTATTATTTTATTATACATTCCTTCTTCTCTATGGGCAACCAAAACTCACGCTTAGAACGACGATTAGGAAGTACAGCAAGTCAAGATCCTCGACTCAACACCGTGAATGAATGGTTACCTTCTTCTCAAGATCCATACCAACGACAGTATCCTTTACCCATCGTGTCATCCTCACAAACTGATAATGGACGTGTCAAGTTACGAAAACATTCTTCTCCTCTCATACCTGCATCAACTACAAGAACTACCTCTAGACGTCCTCTTTCTCGTGTCTTTCCTTTTCGTTCTTTCAACCGATCAAATAATGTTGCCACTCCATCCACTCTTACTACACCATCTTTATCCCGTTCTTCCAGTGTTTTGGCTGTTTCTTCTGATATTCCTACAACAACAACAAACAACAATCTAACCATATCTCTTCATCCTCTTTTGACTACTCAACAACAACAGCTTCTTTTATTGCAGCAACAACGTCATTCCTTCTATGCAGGTGTATCTTCACCTTCTTCAAATCCTCCTGTTATCACACCAAGCAACTCAAATCATAGTTTGTCCCATGATCATATTTTGATTAAAAATGAATTATTACTCAATAATACCGATGTTATCTGGATCGAAGGTCGAAAATTCCATACTTGTGCTGCTTCTTCTTATATTCTACCTTGTGATGAAGAAGAAATTGATCGTTTACATTTACTCCACTTCATGGTTCGATTTGCTATTCAAGGGTAAAAACTATAAAAAAAAAAAGTCTTGTGAGCATTTTATTTAATTATTTATTTTATGATGATTAGAAACTATTTGGCACCTGTGACTGATAGCTTAAGAAAAGGAGCTAATGTACTGGATATTGGATGTGGTCCCGGATCATGGTAACAAAAGAAAATTACTCGATGATTAAAATGAAAAGATAGACTGTACTAACTGAGTTTTTTTTTTTTTTTTTTTTTTTTACAATAACGCACAGGACCATGGAAATTGCTGGTGAATACCCAAAATCAACTATTGTTGGCGTGGATATGACATGTGTATTTCCTCGAGATATCAAACCTACTAATTGTCAATTCTATCAATGCAATGCACTACAAGGATTACCTTTTGAAGATGGTACTTTTGATTATGTTTTTATGAGGTATCTATATCAATTTTATATAATATAGGATGATTATATTCATTCATCTTTTTTTTATTATTATTATTGTGATTAGATTCATGGCGCAAGGGATTGAATTAAACCAATGGGATCCTCTCATGAAAGATATTATCCGAGTATTGAAACCAGGTGGATGGGTGGAAGTTGTTGAAGTGGATTTGGAATTACATAGAACTGGTCCTACAACAAAGATATATAATGAACATTTAATGACTCTGATGAATACTAGACAATTGGATCCTCATTCTGGTCGACGATTGAAGGAACGTTTTGAAAAAAGAGATGAATTGACTAATGTCAACGCTACCTTTATCTCTTGTCCTGGTGGTCAATGGGCGGGAAAGGTAATCTAGAAAAAATGACATTAACATGAAGAGAGAGAGAGAGAAAAAAAATCATTCACACTTCACTCTTATTATTATTATTATTATTATTCAAGCTTGGTCAATTGACAATGCAATCATGGAAATCTTATTATCAAGCTATACGACCTCAAATATGTATGATGACCAACATGACAGCGGATGAATACAATGAACAACTAGATACCTGTTGGAATGAAGCGGATGAATATAAAACTTTTGAAAATGTTCATTTTGCTTATGCCCAGAAACGAATATCTTAATCCTCCATTTTTATATTACACTTATAATATTTTTTTTTTTTTGTTGTTATCATGTATATTTTCATTGTTACTCTCAAAATTATCCTTCCTCTTTTGTTTTATTGTTGTTATTATTAGTACACTTTTTTTTTGGGGATGATCTTTGTTTCTGGCCGTAAACAGATCTTTCCTTTCCATTTTTATTATTATTGGATACTCTTTTTTTATTATTATTATTGTTATCACTTCCCTAATACACGGACCAATTCTTGTACTCTTTTTTTTTTTTTTTTTGTTTTAGATAGTTCCTTTTTTTTTTTCTTCCTTTCTTGCCTATTAATAAAAAAAACACCTTTTTTGTACATCAACCATTTGTTTTATTTGTACTACTTGATGTAACATATGGTTCATTGCTCGATCACGATGATGATCATTAGTGTAATTATGTAATGACGTTGGAGGATGGATAGATGATATGTGGTGATGAAGGATACGGACGGTAATGAACTAACAATAAAGACAAAAAAAAAAAAAAAAAAAAAAGATAATGATGATGAAGATTGTACATTGTTTTATCGTATCCTTTTTCTATAATAATTATATATATCTATATTTTATTCCAAAAAAAAAGGTACACTATAATAATCTTCTAGTTATATTACACTGCGTTAAATCCACAGACTTGTTCAAGTTGTAACAGTCGATCTCTAGGTGATGGACCATTATTCCATGTTTCTTCTTGGTTATCCTTGGATAAAACAGGTACACCAACTTGTTCAACTACAAAACTAGATGAGACAGAACCATACAGAGTAGCCATGATTGCATTTCCTTTTGTCAATTGCCATCCAGCCATAAATCTATATAAAAAAAAAAAAGTTGACCAAACTGACTAACATATTGGACAAACTTACCCACCACAAAACGCATTTCCTGCCCCTACTACATCTACGATATGTTCTGAAGAAGTCCAATAAGGAGGTACCCATGTCATAGATGATGATGATGATTTGGAGGAATTCAACACGGCAGCACCATGTTTTCCAGCCCTGATCACAATGGTGGCATGCGGGAAATCCTTTGCAAATCGTTGTCCACAAGCTTCCACCAAAGATATCGTATCATCGTACTGTGTCGTCAAATTAAGAAAGGCAGCTGCTTCTTCATGATTAGGGCTAATGATATCAACAAGTTGTCCAGCTTGAATAATGGCAGGATAGTTCTATTTATATACAAATAAGATGGAAGCTTTCCTTTATCTCTTTTTTTTTAAGTTACCTCAGGTAAACATGCCCATGGTAAAGGTTCCCATAAAAATTGTGTTGGTGATTGTTTTTTGTTGAGTTCTTTTTCCCTTTTTCTCCATTCAGAAACAATTTCAATGGTACGTTCGGTAGAGCTGATAATATGTACTAATTTCATTGATAGAATCCATGCGTCAGGGAAATCATCTGGAGTTGATCGTATGATAGGATGGATATATTCAAAATCTCTATTTTTTTTTTTAAAAAAAAAAAAAAAAATCAATCATCATTATCAGTTAACAAAAATCCTGATATTTGTTTTACCTATGATCGTCTGGACCAAATGTATTTAAACCGCGAGTAGTATGCTTATCCGGATGTGTTTTCTCTACGAGATTTATTTCCAAACAAGCTAATGCATCATCTACATTTTTTGGATGATCATATCCACGTTGTGCAACATATCCAATTTGTTTTGCTTCCTTTCCTTGTAACCAAATACGCATGCCTAAGAAGAAGAAGAAGAAGAAACTTGAAAAAAGGTGAGAACATAAATGTACCTATTATTTTTTTATTTTATTTTTATGTTTTACCATAAATTGCAAAAACGCCTCCTCCACCAACTACATTTCGACGTTCAGTGCCATTTAGAAAACGAATATCATCAATGATAAGTGAGCCTAAGGACCCCAATGTTGGATTCATGAAAATAACTGAAAAGAGAAGGAAGAAGAAAAACGAGAGATAAGCGACAGAATGTATTTTTTTAATTTTATAATATTTTCTTGTGACCCGACAAAAAAACTTTGAAATCACTGTAAAATTTTATTTCCTTTTTCTGTTGCCTGGCTCTCACTCTTTTTTTTTTTTTTTTTTTTTCTCTCTCTCTTTATCTTTTGTCTGGATCTTTCTTTTTCTCTTGAGAAAATGAAGATTCTTCAGTCTTTTTCTGAACTTTATGCCAATGGAGAACAATACGATACTATAGCTTGTGATATATATGGGGTTCTTCATGATGGATATGAACCTTATCCTTATACTATGGAAACACTCAAAGAACTTCAACAAAGAAAGCAAGACGTGGTACTCTTATCCAACTCTAGTCGAATGTATTCTGCTTTAAGTCAACAACTGATAGACAAATTCAACATTACACCTCAGGCTTACAATGATATATTATCCAGTGGTAAATTGACTCGATTGTTTTTACAAGATTGTCAAATGTATACAACAACCAAACAGGATATTGTTTCTTGTTTTGCGACAGTGGGTGGAAACGCTAGCATAAGCAACAGTAATATAAATCATCAGTCAACAATAGCAACAACAATGACAGCAGCAGGGTTTTGTCAACAATATCAACTTGCACTGAAACAGGAGGATACCAAGATCCGGTTCTTTATTGCAGGCGATGTCGACTATCTTGAACCTCTTTACCGAGACCTGACAGTGTTTGAAGCGACGGATGATTGGTATTCTATGGAATTTGTATTAGTGGGATCGATTCAACGGCTTTATGGTGATGATGAAGTGAATCCATTTGATGAAGAAAGTGTACAACAGCATTATAAACCCTTCTTTGATATATGTTTGAAAAGAGGAATTCCTTTTATATGCACTAATCCTGACGTACTTGCTCCTCATGGTGTGAATCAAGATGGTTCTCAACGTTTATTACTTTGTCCTGGTTACATTGGTCAATTATATGAATCTATGGGAGGCACTGTGTTGTATTTTGGAAAACCATTCAGTAGTATCTACAAGTATTTACAAAACAAACAGAATAATCAAAGTGGTGGTCGCATTCTATGTATTGGGGACAATGTAGCCACTGATGTACTTGGAGCAAATGATGCTGATTTAGATGTAGTGCTTATCTTGGGTGGTGTTCATGCATCAACTTTATTATCAACCAAAAATGATACAGAATTATTATCTCAGGTACGTGATCTTTGTCAACAAGCTGGTACTCGTGAACCTACATATGTGATGCCTTACCTTCGATATCAATAGATAGATAGATAGAATAGATAGATTTTTGTTACTGTAGAAATAAAGAAATAAAAAAAAAAAAAGAAAAATTGAACAGTTGATTGTCCAATTTGGGAATGTTGTTTTTGGTGGTACTTGAAACTTACAAAAAAGGAGGGAGCTATGCAAGCTGGCTTGAATTTCTTTCTTTTTTTTTTTCTTTCTTTTTTCTTTCTTTTTTTTTTTTTCTTTTTTTTTTTTTTTCTTTTTTTTTTTTACATACATAAAAATATTATAGATTCATAATGATGCGTCGATTGCCAACATGGATGTACCCATATCCTGATATCCTTCCACAACAAAGATCTCGAACTTTACATGCTGCTCATTCTTATACTCGAAAGTTTTGTGGTTGTATGTCACTAAGAGGTGGTTGTACTGTAGCTTGTTTTATTTGGATAGTAAGCAATATTGAATCATTCTCTTTCATGTATTGATCTTTTCTTTTTTATTATTATTATTATTATTTTGTAGGGTCTAAACCTGTATGGATCCATTCTAGCTTTTCAAGGTCAAAGTCGTAAGTTTTGGCTTTTCCAATATATCATGGATGATTGATTTGGTTTCATTTTTTTATTTTATATAGCCATCTTTTCTTATATAGATCGTACAGCTTTATTAATACAAGGAGCTATTTGTCTGATATTTGTCCTAGTGGCTCTTTTTGCTCTTTTTGCTGTATTTGTGGTAAGTTCAAAGAACGGATGATTGTATTGATACTGATATATAAAATAAATGATAGAACATGCCTGGTACACTTAGTTTTGCACATCGGTCTATATGGATGGTGGTGATTGTATTTTTAATTGATTTCTTTGTCTGTCTCGTTCTTTTTGGTGTACAACAACCTCAATTTCAAGATTGGTGTATTAATAAATCAAGAAGTGTTGTTCGTTCTGAATTATCATCTGGTAATGGTACGACAATTCAACTTACATTCTCCCCACATATACCTGGATCTGATCTTTATAATTGTACTCGATTATGGCAAGATGAAGTCAAATTCGCTGTGGTTACCTTTGTTATGATTGCTGTGTGTTATGTAAGTGATAACAACAAAAAAAAAATAAGAAAAAAAGGAGATACCTTCCTCATTTTTTCAATTATTATTATTATTATTATCATTTTGGATAATCAGGTATATTGGGCTACTTGTTTATGGTCTTATGAACAAAAAGTCTTGGTTTTGTTTAGTTCTGAATTACAACAAGGTGCAATCGAGGATTCAGCAAGAATGGCCAATTTTAATAGTATGACCGGAATGATGAACATGCCACCAAGTAACAAAGCACAACCTCCATCCGTGCACTCTGACAATGGTCAACAAACTCTAGCTCAAATCACTACCAATGCATTATCATCTCTTTTTTCAAAATTTAGATCATGATTCTCTTCCCATAGTCCTATATTCATTTACACATAGTTCGTATTCATTTGGTTTTGTCAATAAAAATAGTGAGCAATTTATGCTTCTTTTATTTTGATCTCCGCATTATAAACAAAGAATTCAGCTTTTGTATGGTTTCTTCACTTCTCTTTCCCTTTTTTTTTTTAATTATTCCAATACAATGGCAATCGAGAAAGAAGGGGTGAAATATGCTTGGTAATAAGAACAATAGACACATACCAATGAAAAAATCAATGATCATTTGTCTATATTAAATTCCTTTCATTTCTTTTTATTTTTATTTTTATTTATTATTCTAGTATATCGTGCATTCGTGGTCATCGTGTGAAAAAGTGTCAACATTTGGATAGAAAACTAATACCTGTTTTAAAACGTGGTCGACAAGTCTCTCAATGTACTCATTGCCGTGATCTACGATCTTCAGGTTCTCATGTGAAATGCACTTGTGCTATTGCAACAGGTAATAAAGAAGGAGAAAAAAAGATATTCTTCCATCTATAGTATTGACTCAAATATTGTTTGATTTTTTTTTTGTTTTGTTTGTTTTTGTGAATAATAGTACCCAATCCTCTTAACGGTTGTCTTTGTGAAGTGATACAAACATGTACCTGTGTAGCTCGTCACTTACAAAATACATTTGCTATAGAAGACGGAAAAGATTTGTTATCATCAACATTGAATGACAATAACACTTCAATATGTCATACTACATCATCGTCATCATCATCATCATCTTTATTATCATCATCACTAGCAACGACACCATCTATAGAAATGACCTCACCTTCAGCATCAACTAATACATATCACAATTCACTTGACTCGTTAGCATATCTTGATTTTTTACTAGATCCAACTGGTGATCTGTTTAGCACTCCGTTAGATCATCCTTACCCACAGCCGACTTTAGAACATCAACATCGGATACAATCACCTATTAGAACTGCTTTCTCAGATGGCTCTTTAGTTGATCTTACTACTGGAACCGATAAGGATTCTCTGGATCTTCTCCTGCAGCAAGATATCCATGAGCTGCTATCTTAATATTAGAAATCCATTGTTGTTTAGATTTTGATTTAGTTGTACTTTTAGTTTATACCTATCATTTTTGTATCTTTTTTTTTTATTATTATTATTCTATATATATATGTATTTTTATGATGATCTTTTAAATAAATCTTTTTATGAATTCATGCTATCTGTACCTTTTTTCAGCTACCTTGCGACTGCTTTTCGCTTCAAACCATTGTGCTGGGTTTGAACTCTGTGAAGCTGTAAAAAAAAAAAAAAAAATCTAATCTTTAAATCCATCCATTTGAGAAAAACTTTCTTTGGGACTACATTCTTTTTTCTTTTTTTCTTTTTTTTTTCGAAAAGAGTGATCTATATAATGTCAGAGGACGATGCACAAAAATTGATGATCAAGACGAGGCAAGTCTTTATAAAAGCACTAGAAGAAAAGAAAATATAAGACATGTCACTAAACCTCTTTCTTTTTTTTTTTTTTAATGTTGACAGTTTCAAGTCGATCAAGACGATCGAATCCATTTATACCGGTGGCAAGGTGGATTTGACTGCAGACGAAAAACTACTTGTATCAACGTTGAATGAAGACATTATTGTGACAGAAACAGAAACAGGACGTCAAGTACATACTTTGGAAGGGGATACTGAAATGGTGACCAGTCTTGCTGTCAAACCCAATGGACAACATGTTGTTAGTGCCAGTCGTAGTTTGAGTCTTCGGGTATGGGATTTAGCCACAGGTACTTGTCTACGAACAATGAACAAAGCTCACGATGCACCAGTGATTGTCATGACCATCGATCCTACTTCCACCTTAGTCGCTACAGGATCTGCTGACGCTTCTATCAAGATTTGGGATATTGATAAAGGTTATTGTACTCATAACTTACGTGGCCATGGTGGTGTCATTAGTGCTGTCAAATTCCATAAATTCAACAACAAATGGTATTTGGCTTCTGGTGCGGATGATTGTACGGTTCGTGTTTGGGATTTACAATCAAGACAGTAAGTACATTTGAAAAATCAGGAAACAAATGTTTTTTTTATGATAACTCATCCATCATTACCTTTTTATTTCCCTTATTCTTATTTGATGATAGATGTATTGCTGTTTTGAAAAGTCACGTCAGTGTTGTTCGTGGTCTTGATTTCTCTTCGGATGGTCGAACTCTTATATCTGGTTCTCGTGATAAGGTGGTGAATGTCTGGGATTGGCAAACCAAGAAACTTAAAGCAACCTACCCTATCTATGAAACTTTAGAAACTGTGGGTTTTGTCGCTAAAGATACTGATTTTTCTGCTTACGGTGGCAAACCTTCGTCTGATGTATTCTATACTGGTGGTGACAAGGGTGTGATTCGATTATGGGAACTTGCTACTGGCAAATTGGTCCAAGAACAAGCAACTGAAACAAATAGTAAACATACAATTTCCGATATCATGTAAGTACTTGTATATATTACGTGTGTAAGGTGGTTTTAAATTATGATTGACATTTACTTGTTATAGATATTCTGCAGCCTCTCAAACTTTGATTGCTGTTACAAACGATCAAAACATCTTGTTTTACTCTATTCCTCAACAACTCAAACGTATCAAACAAGTGGTGGGATACAATGATGAAATTGTGGATATTGTATATCTCGGTGAAAATGAAACTCATTTGGCGGCAGCAACTAATAGTGAACAATTACGTGTATACGATGTGGAAACACAAAACTGTGATATTGTTTATGGACACAAGGATATGATTCTTTGTTTAGATCGATCCAAAGATGGTGATGTACTAGTAACAGGCTCAAAGGATAAAACAGCTCGTATTTGGAAAATCAATTTAGAAGCCAAGGAATCTTCTGATAGGTAACTCAAAAATTAGAAAAGAAAAAAAAAAAAAGAAGTGATATTGAATTATTATTATTATCATTATTAAAAAAATCCAGGTATACTTGTGTTGGTACTTGTATTGGTCATACTGAATCCATTGGTGCTATTGCATTTGCACGAAAATCAAACAACTTTATGATCACAGGTGGACAAGATCGTACCATCAAATACTGGAACTTACGAGATATTAAGTTTGACCAAACTGATTCACAACAACAAGAACAACAACCTCACGCATTATATACTCATCAAGCTCACGAAAAGGATATCAACACAATCAGTATTGCACCTAATGATCGACTCTTTGCCACTGGTTCTCAAGACAAATTGGCCAAGGTATGGAACGTGGATACTGGTGATTTGATCGGTACTTGTAAGGGACATAAACGTGGTGTTTGGTGTGTACGATTCTCCAACGTAGAACAAGTACTGGCTACCAGTTCTGGCGACAAGACCATCAAGATTTGGAGTTTGAAGGAATTCACCTGTTTAAGGACATTTGAAGGACATAGCAACTCGGTATTACGTGTAGATTTCTTGACTGCTGGTTTACAATTGGTCTCTGGTGGTTCTGATGGGCTGGTCAAGTTATGGACTATCAAAACCAATGAATGTGTTGGTACTTTAGACAATCATACTGAAAAGGTTTGGGCGTTGGCAATTCGAAAGGATGAAAAAATGATCACTTCTGCTGGAGCCGATTCCGTTATCAATTTTTGGGAAGATGTTACTTTGGAAGAACAAGAAAATGAATTACGTGAAAAAGAAGAATTTATCATCAAGTAAGTTTGGTTATTATTATTATTATTATGTATATTTATTTAGTGATGACTGATAATAATCTTTTTTTTTTGATAGAGAACAAGAACTTCAAACTTATATGCGAAAAAAGGATTATCTGAATGCAATTCTTTTGGCCATGTCTCTCAATCAACCATTCCGATTATTAGGATTATTCCGTGAGGTGATGGAATCAAGGTCAGATGAAGAAAGTATCACTGGATCTCTAGCTGTAGACAAGATATTGGCAGAAATGGGACCTGATCATTTAGAAAAGTTACTGAAATATATACGAGATTGGAACACCAACGCCAAACACTCCAATGTTGCTCAAACTGTACTTTATGCCATTTTATCCTCACATAACTCTGAAGAACTCGTAGAACTTACCAATGCCAAAGAGGTAATCATATGAATTATGCTGATCAATATATACTCATCTATTGTTTTTATTTATTTATTTATTTATTTATTTATTTATTTATTATAGTTGATTGAAGGCTTATTACCTTATACTGACCGACATTACCAACGCATTGACGATCTCATCACCCAATCATACATCATAGATTATACTTTACAAGCACAAGAATAGCTTTTTTTTTTTTACTTACATTTTTTTCCAATTCCGCATTCAATTCCATTTTTTTTTTTTATTTACTGCACTCTGAAATAAAAAAAACCTTCATTGTTTCTACTTCTTTCCTGTTATCTTTTTTTTTTTTTTATTCATAATATTATTATCCATTGCTGGATCTCTCCGTGGTATGTTGAGATCAAGTCTTCGGGTACAATATCCCATACAAGTATTCATATCATATGAACGTCGAACCTTCACTTCAACAACGTCATGTCTACGAACTCCTCCAAAGAAATCTTCCCTTGATCTGGCCTCAGTTCTTGGTTTGATTAAACCAAAACCGAACTCCAACTTTATCGGCAAACGAAGAGACCGATCTCATGATAGTAAGTCATTCTTAAACATATTGATATCTTGAATTAACTAGATCAATCCTTTTCTTTTCTTTTACTTTTTTTTTTAGCTTTTGTGAAACTAATGTCAAGATTCCCAAGAAACTCTACAGCAAGAAGCAAGGCCCGTAGTATGGGGATTACGCCTAAATTATTTGCAGATATATCTAAACGATTTGTTGCTCAAGGATTGAAGGGAAATGTATCTCGATTAGATCCTCAATTGATCAAAAAGACATTGGGCGAAGAAGGCACTGGTAAGATATAAAATAAAAAATAATACCATAAATTCATATCTGATAACTCTTTTTTTTTCTAATAGAGGGTGTGGATCGTTTGATTATGTCTTCATTTTATGAATTTGCAGAACCTCACATGAGTCAAGAAGTATTATCAGAATACAATTCATTACGGAAACTCAGTGACATGCGATTCCCTAGTGAATGGTTTCCGGAAGCTCGACAAATGCAACGCAAGATCTATCTTCATGTAGGGCCAACAAATAGTGGTAAAACATATCGAGCGATTCAACGACTTCAATCTGCGGAATCAGGTATTTATTGTGGACCATTACGGTTATTGGCACATGAAATTTATGATAAGATGAATCAACAAGGCATCCAATGTAATTTACTCACAGGTGAAGAAAGAAGAGAAGTGTCCCCTACAGCACCTTTGACAAGTTCTACTGTGGAAATGGCGAATTTAGCAAAACCTTTGGAAGTCGCAGTATTGGATGAAATTCAAATGATATCGGATCCTCATCGGGGATGGGCATGGACACAAGCTTTATTGGGACTGAAGGCGAAGGAAATTCATTTGTGTGGTGAACAATCGGCAGTACCTTTGATCAAAAAATTATGTGAATCTCTTGGGGAACAAGTCATTGTCAATGAATACGAACGACTGACTCCTGTGGCTTTATCATCCTCCTCTTTGAATGGTAATTGGAAAAATGTGCGCAAAGGTGATTGTGTTGTAGCTTTTTCTCGCAACTCAATTTTTGATATCAAGAAGAAGATTGAAAAGGAAACTGGATTACAATGTGCTGTTGCTTACGGCGGTCTTCCTCCAGGTAAGTCGCTTTTCTTTCGTCATGATTGTACTTGATTTTTTTTTATCTGAATTATTATTTTCTTTATATATCATCATTCATCATTATCAAATGATTTAGAATCTCGATCACAACAAGCCAAGATATTCAATGACCCTACTTCTCCTGTCAAGGTACTGGTGGCTTCTGATGCTGTAGGAATGGGACTTAACTTGTAAGTGACCAAAAAAAAAAAAGAGGAATATCAATATTTATCAATGATTATAGAAATATCAAACGTGTGGTTTTCTCTACTGTGCAAAAGTTCGATGGACGTGAATTCAGATATATGCATATACCTCAATTGAAACAAATCGCAGGAAGAGCTGGTCGTTTTGGTACTACATATGCTTCTGGGGAAGTGACAACGTAAGTAGGAAAAGAAAAATGATTTTTAAAATAAGATCTTATTTATGAAATGATAACATCTTTTCCTTTATATGTATATAGATTTTTCAACAAAGATTTGGCTTATGTTGACAAATGCTTGGAATCACCCATCATTCCTTTGGAGGTAAAAAAAAAAAATGAATAGGAATGGAAGAACCTGATTGGATGACTGTTTTTTATGCTTATACTAAAAAAATAGCTTGCTGGATTACAACCAACCGTTGATATTGTTGAAGTGTTTGCTCTTCAAATGCCAAATGAAACTTATTCTTCAGTCCTGGTAAGTATAATAATGCTGTTAGAAACGAACTGTAGATCGGAGGAGTCAAAAAAAAAAAAAATTCAACGGTGGTTTTTTATTTTTATTTAGCAAAAATTCGAAGATTTGGCTTCCTTGAATGGCAATTATTTCCTATGTAACTTTAAAGATCAAAAGGTAAGAAGGATTATACCAAAATAGAGGTTATATTCATTAAGAAATTAGATGTATCTATTGTTAACCTTTTCTTTTTTTTCTTTTTTTTTTTTTTTTGTTAGAGAATTGCCGAAGTGATTGAAAGTATCAAGTTACCACTCCGCGATCGATATCAATTTGTCACAGCACCTGTCAGCACAAGAAACGAAGAAACATTGAATGCAGTTCAAGAAATGGCCAAAATTCATAGCAACAACAAAGTCCTTGAATTACCTGAATTGGTTCAATTACCTAATAGTCAAATGGTCGATGTTGGTTCTCTCTCTTATTTAGAAACAGCTCATAAGAAGATCATGCTTTATATGTGGCTTAGGTAACAAAAAATAGGATTTCTAAAGTATTTGATTATATGATTTTTATTTTATTTTATTTTATTGTTATAGTTTACGATTCCCTGATACTTTTATTACACATCAAGATGAAGCAATAGAACTTAAACGAAAATGTGAAGGAATGATTGATGAAGTTTTATCACAGTCTAACGTGGTTACTACTAAATTCAAGAAACACAAATCAACAAAGAAACATTACAACAACTAATATTAGACTATTTAGATTTGATTTAGACCTTGGATTCGAACAAAATAGAACAATAAAGAATTCAATTTTTTTTTTTTTAGATTACCTTTTTTTCACTCACCCCATGTGTAACATCTCAGACTCAGCTTATGTTGGTTGGTTGGTTTAAATTTTTTTTTCCCTTTTTTTCTATTTCCTTCTTTTCTTTGTTCCTCTCACCTCTTATACCCGACGTTCGGTCAAAACAATATGGATAGTATTCGATCAACAGCAAAACTGAAAATAGAGCTAGAAAACGATAGTCTGACCATGTTTGGATCTGCGCAAGAATCTGCTGGTTGCGTTTTACGAGGCGTATTACATTGTACATTGACTCAACCCATGAAGATCAAATCTATCAGTTTACGCTTTACCGGGAAAACAGTCTTGACTTGGTCTGAACGTAAATCTTTATACTCTCTTTGTCTTTCATATATATATATATATATTCTTAACTGGGAACAAACTTTTACTCATTACCTTTTTTTTTATTTTATTTTTTTTTTGATTATTATGCATTTGGAAATTAGCCTTGGGAAACGGACAAGAACGATTATATCATGAAGACGAACAAACGGTGATAGACAATCAATTTTATTGTCTTTCACGTCAACAAAAACTTCATACACTTCCCATTGGTGATCATACATATAACTTTGAATTTGTACTTCCTGGTCATCTTCCTGAAACAACTCATGTGATCAACTTTTATCAAGTCGAATACAAACTCAAGGCAATGGTGGAACGTCCAGCGTTTATACCAAACCAAACAACTAGACAAGCTATTCATGTTTCTCGTCAATTATTTTCACCATTCTCTCCTGAATTTATGGAACCTGTCTATGTAGTGAAACGACACGAAAATATGTTGGAATATACTGTGTCCATGCCAACCAAGATCTATGCTTATGGTGACACCATCTCATTATCTATCAACATTTCAGCTTTACATGACTATATTCAACCGGATTCCCTCACTTGCAACTTGAAAGAATACATTATCCTCGGTAATTTTGGCAATTCATCTGGAAACAACCCTGGTATGGTCATCGATGGTACAAGAGCACATGGGCGACACCTTTTTTCAACAAGGATCAAGCATTTTACTACCACTAATCATCAAACATGGACTAAACAATTGGAAGTAGGATTGCCAACCGCTAAGAATGAAATGCATTGTGATATGGACAACGATATGGTACGCGTACGACATAAATTTAAGTTTATATTGGACTTTCATGACGCTCGGACTGGTCATTCTATGCAAATGCGAACAGCCGTGCCTATCAACATCTGCGCCTTGTCTCTCAATACACACCAATTACCTGCTTATGAATCTTCTTCACAGGACGTTATCTATGATCCATCAAACCGTTCATCACTAGCTCATCATTATCATCATCATCATCATCATCCGAATACAGGTCTACCATCTTACTTGGATACAATACATCATGATGCAGATCCATTATTACCTTCTTATGACGATCAATCTCCTCCCTTAGTCTTTTAGTTTCATTTTCCTCCTTTGTATTATTATTGCTATTATTATTATTACTATTATTATTATTTATGATTATTATTAATATTAATGTATTGTTTTAATTTTGTTGTATACTATCATTATTTTTAATATAATAAAGAAAAATCAACTTTTTTTTTTATTTATTCTTAGTTATGTCCAAAAAAAAAAAAAAAAAAAAAAAAAGCTTGTGATTTCAGTTGTTTCGGTTTTTGAGAAAGAAAAATCGGTGACGATATATATTAATAAAATAGCTTCTAGACTTATTGTCAAGCAATCCAGGATTAACGCCAAACTTCAGGACAAAAGAGTCAAAATTGGTGTAGACAGCATCATCAAGAAAGCAGAAATACAGAAGAAATTAAAAAAAGGTTTGATTCTTTTGGCTAGACGTAGCATGAGCGCTGTTTGAAAACACTGAAGCATTATTTTTTTTTTTTCATGGTTTTCTTTCCATTTCCATACATTTCTTTTTTTTTCGCTTTTACTTTATTTTATTTGGCCACAAAAGAGAGTTAATTCTCATTAACAAAATGACAGTCAATTATTATGAAATACTTGAAATTACACAAGAAGCAACTGATAATGATATCAAAAAGGCTTACAGAAAGCTTGCTCTAAAATATCATCCTGATAAGAATCCTTCACCCGATGCAGCTGAAAAAGTAAGTAAGAAAAAAAAAAAAAAAAAAGTATATAGAAAAAGTGGTCCCATCTTCCCAATACTAACTATTTCCTTTCTTTATACATGTTTAATCTCTACTTTTTAGTTCAAGGAAATAAGGTAATGCTCTTATAAAACGATATATTTGACAACATTCACTTTTGCTTATACATCTTTTTTTTTTTGATTTATTTATTTAGTCATGCCTACGAAATTCTATCTGACCGTATGTATTGTTGTTTTTGATTACACAGATCAATCGAGTAAGCTAACTTATTTTTTTTTCTCCTTATTCATAGCTCAAAAACGACACATATACGATATGGGTGGTGATACTGCTGGAGGTGAACAAGCTTACTCATCCTCAGCCTATGATCGCTTTGGAGGTGATCCATTTGCCCATTTCCATGTAAGTTACTCTCTTTTTTTTTTTTTTTTTCTTTTATCGTTATCGCTCACTTTTTTTTTATTATTATTACTATCTACTGTTTTTGTTACTTAGTTCCATTCTCCTGAAGACATATTTGCCCAGTTCTTTGGAACAGCTCATCCTTTTGGTGGATTTGGTAAAGATATAATTAAAAAAAAATGATGACTCAAACCTTATATCCTTTTTTTTTGGTAGGTGGATCGCGTTCAGGAAGACAACGTGATTTATTCCAAAGTATGTTTGATGATCCTTTCATGACTGGACAATCTCAAAGTATGTTTGGTTCATCCATGACAATGGGTGGTGATCCTTTTGGTGGAATGGGTTCTCATATGTTTCATCATTTTGGTGGTGGTGGTCTTGGTGGAATGTCTTCATTCTCTTCTTCTTCATCCTCTTCCTCCTTTGGTGGCGGAGGCGTATCACAAAGCACATCAACAACTATTCGCAATGTCAATGGAAGACAAGAAAGGGTAACAGTGACAAAAGTACAAGATCAAAATGTAAGTTTATTGAGAAAAAGATCATTTGATAAAAAAAAAAAATGTTGGAATGAATAACTCATAATGATACGATCTTTTTTTTTTTTTTATATTAATAAATCTAGGGAACACGCATCACTGAAGATTATGGGAATGGGCGAAGACGTGTTGTAATCAATGGTGTAGAACGTGAAAATACTCTAGATTATGCAAATAGTGACCATCGAATTGGCGCTTCACAACAATACCAACAACAACAACAACAACAACAGATCTCACAGGGTGGTCCTGGCTATTCGCAAACACAACAATACCAAAGTTATGATGGATCCAATCCTAATTATTATGGACACTAGTATAGTCTTTTTCTTTTTATGATTTTAAATGAAATAAATCTTTTCTTTATCTTTTTTTTTTTTGAGGGGTTATGCATAAAGTAAAATATAATAATATTGTAGATGAATAAAAAAAGAAAGCTTTATCTCTTGTATTTATCCATCCATCTTCGACACATTACAATCATGCGAAAGCACATTCAGTTAACAAATTCCTTTTATTTTGTTATTTTTTTCTTTATTCAGTTTTTTTTTTTTTTTTTTTTTTTTTTTTTTTTTTTTTTTTTTTTTTTTTTTTTTTTTTTTTTTTTTTTTTTTTTTTTTTTTTTACATTTACCAAACACTTGACTTTTTTCTTGTGTTTGACATTTGTCAAACACAATTCCTTTTTTTATTTACTTTTCTTTTTATTTTTTTTTTAGCATAAATATCCATCTTTTCTTAGTTTTTTTTTTTTTTTTTTTTTTTTTTACATTGTCAAATTTTATATTTTTTTTATTCAATAAAAAGGTTTTTTTAACCGAAATCATATCGGCCACTCTTAAGGAACAAATCATCCAAAGTTTTATCTTTATTTTTTTATCATCAAGCAATCATCAAGCATTTTATTCAAGTTATTTGGTTAATCATCATCATCTGTGATCAAATCATCATTTATATAAAACTGGTGCTCACTACTCATCATATATCATCGATATTATTATTTTAATAATATCATCCTTCAATTAATCAATCATCTACCCAATAATAAAAAAATCTTTAACACTTGTTTCACTTTATTATACGGAGGTATTAAAATAAATAATAATACTGTTATCTTTTTTTTTTTTTTTTGACTTTTGCCCATAAAAGACATAACCATTTCCTTTTATAGCATCAATATAAACTCCGCATGCAAAAATTGATAAAAGAAATCCCTTCAACCTGATTCGAACAAGTGACCTAAGGATGTCAGTTTCATTACAGTCCTCCGCTCTACCAACTGAGCTATAAAGGGATAGCTATTGAAAAAATCGATCACATCTATATCAATCTCAAAAAAATTTTTGCGCAATTTCATTGGACAAAAGTAGCCGATATTGTGTGATTGGCTGAAGTATTGCCGTATGTTGCTGTGAAACGGAATATACGTCCGGTTGCTAGAGGTCTCCTACTACATAATGGAATCTTTATTCCAGTAAGCTGTGTTCAAGCGAAAAAAGAAAATGAGGGAGACAGCGGAACGTGAAATACATTGGATAAGATTTCGTCCAATCAAATGGACCCACACTCAGAGGTTTTAACGATCAAATTGCTCGCCGCGTTCTCTGAAAAAAAAAAAAAAAATTTATACAACTCTTTCTTTTCTTCTCTATCTTTTTACTTTCTTTCTTAATATATAATCACATTATGGTAATTCAATATCAAGATATATATATTTAAAAGGATAAGTTGATGGGATTACTGTTCTTTCACAGTGTGTTTATTGGGAAATGGAAGGATCAACTTCTTTTTATTTATTTTTTTTTTTTATTTTTTTGATCATCTTTTTGAATACTCATAACACTTCTTATATATATATGTATTCATCATATAGGCCGATTCATCATCCTCTACTCCCAAAGGTACTTTCAGGTAAATAATAAAAACAAATACAAAAGAGGATGAGGTCAGAGAAGGGATAGATGTGATACATAATGAATTGGTGTACATGTCAAAGAATGATATGAATCCAATATTTATTGTATTTATTGTATAATAGAAAGCGAGTGACCTCTCGATCAAATCAAAATGCTGCTCGTGGTCCTATGCCTGGTGGTAGTACGTCTAGTATGATGCGTATTTACTCTGATGATTCTCCTGGTCTTCGTGTGTAAGTTTATTTATAAAACAATACGGGGAATATCCAATGGATTGATCTTTTTTTTTTTTTAATAGTGATCCTGTGGTGGTCTTAGTACTATCCCTTACCTTCATTGCTAGTGTATTTGGTTTACATATTGTTGGAAAATTCTTACGCAATTAGTTTTGGTATAGTTTTGATGATATGATGATTCCTTGTTTTTTTTATTATTATTATTATTTTTACTATATATCAATGTTACAAATAAAAAGTCCATCAAATTTTATAAATAAATGAATATGGATACGAATGTAGTCTGCCAAAAAAAAAAAAAGATACTAATGACTTTATTAATCATAGATGGCATTTTATCTAATGGATTGAATGCGATCAGGTCATGAATTCCAAAACAAGCAAATACTTTTAAACAATTGACTACTTTTACAGTCAGGAAAGGCTTTCCCTACTCAATCAGCAAAATGCTACAACCAACCATCACTCAAAAGGATGAATGGCTACTTGAAGATGATATCAAGACTTGAACTAGCTCTTCTCGGAGGACAAGGAAAAAAATCATAGCCTTCTCCTCTTAGTTTAGTTTGATATTTTTTATTTTTGATCTATTCTTTCATCTCCCGACATCTTTGTAAAATAAAAAAAGTTCCTTTTTTTTTCTTTCTCTCTTTTCTTTTCCTTTTCCTTTTCCTTTTTTTTTTTTTTTATCTAGATTTATATTTGATATGACTGTTGGCAAAGACAAGACTATTCCCATTACTGTCTTCACAGGGTTTCTTGGCAGTGGTAAAACAATAATCATGTGTTACGATCAGAATCTAAAAATATATTATTTTTCGCTCTATAGGGAAAACAACTACCATTCTATCTTTACTCAAACGTCTTCCTGAAGGTTATAAAACTTGTTTATTGAAGAATGAATTTGGTGATATTGCTGGTAAGTGAGATAAACAATGAAGTTATGAATAGATCCACTCAAAATATTTTCTTCTTTGTTTTATGCTTAAAGTCGATAGTCAATTGGCCAAGGAAACGAATATTGGTGTACAGGAAATGATGAATGGTTGTTTATGCTGTGTGCTTGTTGGACAAATGAAACTGGCTTTACAGGAACTTAAAGGTAATCTAGTCGAACTCCTTTTTTTTTTTTTTTTCTTTACTGCTCAGTGAGTCTGACTCTATTCTTTTTTTTTTTCTTTTAGACAAATATAACCCAGATCGTATCATAGTGGAAACAAGGTAACGTGGTTTTAGAAAATGAACTCCGTCAGTTGAAGGAATCATATATTCAATGATACTTTTTTAATAGTGGTTCTGCATTTCCAGGTCCTGTTGCTTGGCAAATTCGTGAAATGGAACCTGAAGGTTTTGTATTAGATTCAATTATTACTGTAGTGGACTGTGTCAATTTCACTGGATATGAAGATACTAGTTATACAGCAAAGCTTCAAGCACAATACAGTGATGTTATTTTACTCAACAAACATGAATTGGTAAATTTATACAAAAAATGGATCAAAAAAAAAAAAAAAAGGATTAACATATTATTTATGATTAGGTATCAGAACGGGAATTGGATATAGTACTTGATCATGTCAATGAATTGAATACAGATACTCCCAAGGTCAAATGCGATAGCAAGCAGGGAATATCACCAGATCTTGTGTTTGGATTGGATACAGAATTATTCAAGGTAGCTTACGACAAATCAGGCAACATGGAAGAAATGATATTTGATCCTCATCATCAAGAAAATGAAGTCGACCTTATTCAAGTCATTCAATCATCATCAACGACAATACAAAGACATACTCGCAATGAGTTGGAAACATGGTTAACAACGCTTCCAAAAGACGATATTTATCGGGTGAAGGGTTTTGTACGGTTGGATCAAGGCACATTGTATATATTGAACCATGCCTTTGGACGATTTACTTTGACACCAGTGGATCATACTGAAACATTACATCAAAGCAAGGATATTGAAATCAAAATTACGGTGATGGGTCAAGATCTGCGGATGTACAAGGAAAAAATACAACAAGGTTTACTCAAAGGGACAGATGGAAGCATATCGTTAATTGAAGCTCATAGACATCATTAGTTAGACTTTATATAGAAAATTAGAGTTTTATTTTTATGAAATAAAAAAGATGATATATTTTTTTTTATTGTACGTGTTTTGTTGTGGATGATGGACGGTTAAGCATGATTATATTCGACATCGCGAATCGTCCATGTGTACTCTATAAATTAGCCGCAATCACTAACCATTGAGCCCACAGGTGCACCAGTGAGTTCGTGCACACCAAAGCCATTGACTTCCTGTTCCGCGCCTGCGAAATGCTGTTCATCGTTGAGACGAATGATACATCCGAAGGTATTAGGTATGGGATTATAGACGGATCGTGGGTTTATTACAGGATTCAATGCATCGACTTTAGGGAAAGTAAATCCTGTCCGTGTGACCTTAACATCGACGTGATACAAGACATTCCCAGTTTTTTGTGAACCACTGAAAAGACAGAATTCACCTTGGTTACAGGTGTCAGCTGCAATATTTAGCTGTATTAAACCAAACAACAGACCTATGATTATCCAGCACATCTAAATAAGAATTTTTCAATTTTATTTTAGAAGGGTTCCTTTTTTTTCGCACCTAGAATCAAATAACAATCGCCACTTTTTTTTTTTTTTTGATCCGCAAAAAAAAAAAAAAAAAAAAAAAAAAGGAAAAAGAAAAAAGAATCAACATTTTATCCTAAAGACTTATAAAATAATATCATGAGGCGAATATGCATAAGGCTTCTTGTTTTGGTATCTAAAGGTATACCCCTTGATCTATCTTTTAGCTCCTTGAAAACTCTAGTAAAAAGGAGAACAAGTGCATGTATACTCTTTTTTTTTTTTTTTGTCATATCATCCTCTCTTTTCCGTTGCTCTAATTCATTCCTTTTTTTTTTTCCTGTACGATGAATATCATCTTTTTTTTTTTTTTTTTTTTTTTTTTTTTTTGCGCTCCTCTGAACAATCATGATGATATTGATAGATGGATAATGTGTGATGATGGATGATGTTAGTCCTCTACTACGAATATTTTAAATTGATTATGATCTGGTGTCTAACTTGCTTAGAGTAAACATTATCGCATGCCTTGATCGTATCATCTATCATCTAGATGACCATACATATTTTACCATTGAGTACGGATGTGTTTTTTTTTTTTTTTTTTTTTTTTTTTTTTTTTTTTTTTCAAGGAGGCACTTAAAAAAAGCTTCTGTTTTCTGTATAGCCGTAAGAGAATACTTTTCTGTTCCTTTTCATCCTCTTTTGTTCATGTACGACAACGATTTTAGAAGGTAAAACCGCTTAAGTTGCTCGTAATCATGAATTATCTCTATATTGAAAATATGCAATTTATGTTCCTATTCAAAAAAAAAAGATGGATGATTCGGATTGAAAGATTACTCCTCGAAAAAGGAGTCATGACCGAAAGTAAAAGTATATATAGAGGCAAATCATAAAACAAAAACGATCTATTTTATTTCTATTCTTTTTATTATTTTCTCAACACAATGATGTATCACACCTTATTATTCCTTTCTTTGGGTCTCTGCGTTCTGAGCGCTCCTATTGAAAAGCAATCACTTACTGATCAAACTGTACAAAGTGAATCGGATCTACTAACCCTTGAGCGTCGACAAGGACAAAATCTCCCACTTCCAGTTTCACTTCCAACGTCTATGGGTCTGCCATCCATTGACGATCTAGGAGTTCTAGAGAGTGTTCTGGAAGGAGGTTTAGGAGGAAGTTTAGGAGGAGGTCTTCCACTAGGAGATACCTCAAATCTTATTCCAATAGGAGATCTCGGAGGTGTTTTGGGTGGTTTAGGTGGACTATAACATGAAGAAAAAAATCAAGATCCTTTACTATCCAAAAAAAGGTGATGGAAGCATTGATAGTGGCGCTGACCCCCAGTTATATTATCCTAAAGAGAAATTATTATTATTTATTATTATTTTTTTTTGTTTTATTTCAATTTCATTATCAATATAATAAATCAAATTCTATTATCCAAATCAAGGTGCAGTTGGGTTGATGATATAAATGGTAGAGGAAAAAGATAAATGTCAAAAGGAATGAATGAAGACAACTGATTTCACTGCGAGCGCAAACTCTTAGTCTGTTGATGATTCCTGTGATGGGATGATAGATGATAATCACGATAAAAAAATTTTTTCGGATATCTGTCATACACGTAAAAAAAAAAAAAAAAAAAAAAAAAAAGAAGAATTTTAATTTTATTTCATCATCACAAATACGCTATACTACTAACAATAATAATAAATAACTATACACTACAAACGATAAAGTCCATGAGCATGACTACTACCAGTACTGATACCAAAACCACAACTTCCACTTTGGGTAGAGCTATTTTATTTGATACAGGTCAAATTGGCAGCCTAACAGAGTACTTCAGTGAAGAAGGCAATGAATCTTGGTTTGGTTGCATGATTTGTAATCTACAGATGAACTCAACTAAGTGGTGATCCATCGACGTTATCCTTTTTTTTTATACATGTTACCCAGACCATGCTACTGAACGTTTGTATCACCGCTATTGCGTAGAGGACTATCTTGATACCTACAGATAATATCAGAAAATCGACAAAATGAGTAATAATTCATCGGATGCTCTTCTCTTTTTTTTTATATGTACATATTACCTTCGTAGCATCATTCACCAGCGTTGATGTATAAATCATAAGAACCAACACCGAAGGGACAACCAAAAGTACGTTACGTATAGTGTAGGCTAACCTGAATTGAACTTGTTGACTTTTTGTTAAAGAGAATGGAGAGAACAACAAGAACTGGAGTAACAGGCTGAGATCACAGGAGAGAATGATAATAGGGAAACATCATACCAATTGGGAAAGGACAGATGGGATAGGGCGAAAGACCAACAATGTAGGAAACAGACTTGATGAAAACACCACCACAATGAGAGACAGTTGCGAGAAAAGGAAAAAGCGTGGGGCCAAACAAGCAGAAAAAAAAATTAGTTGAGCTGTCCGTTGTCCTTATTGTGTTTGAAGGTATTCTTGATTACTTCCATTTTTTCAGTCAGGGATCGCATTAGTCCTTTTAGTTGCTTCGTGATGGTATCCATGTCAAAAAAAAAAGTGAATTAAACCAGAAAGAAAAGCGAAGGAAGGGAAAACAGATAATTTTCTTTTTATCTTGATGGCTGGCATTGAATCGACTTTGAAAAATAGTATAAGCTGATCAGCCTGTCTAATACATCAATTGAAAGGCTACTGATTGCACTTTGATAATATAATTTTTATTTATTTGTTAAAGATAACTGGGGAGAAAATAAAGTAAAAATATTGGAACTTAAATCATCATGTATTTTTTAATAACGATCCTCATGCAGATTGGCAAGGCACAATCTGTCAAATCTATCTTATTCCACGCTGATTCGTTTGATGATGATGATGATATGAAAGAAATCTGCCGATAGGTCAAGGGTAATTTCCAAAAGTTGGGAAAACGTGGGATGTTCTGTGTTTGAATTGATTGCTTAATAAGACTAAAAATTTTCCTTTTTTTTTTTTTTAAAACTTCCTTTTCTTTTTCTTTTTCTTCTTCATCACGATTCATCACTATCATGGCCAATATTGAGGAAGCTCAAGCACTTGTAGCTACATTATTGGAACAAGAAAAGCGACTTCAATTTACAAAATTCACATCTCAAGATGCACTTGACTTGGGACTCAAGATTTTGGAGACTGTCAAAACAAAGTATGATAATCGACCTGTGGCAATTGATATCACTGTCAATGGATTGATTTTATTCCGTCATGCTATGGATGGTACTAGTCCAGATAATGAAATGTGGATCAAACGCAAAAGGTAAAGACAAAACAAAATCAGAAATGATAAAAAATCTCATCATCACGTTACTTGTGTGAATGACAAATATAGTAATGCGGTGAATCGGTTCCGACACTCCAGCTATTGGTTAGGAAATGCTCTGATTATCAAGAACAAATCATTAGAAAAAGCTTATTTTGTAAGACTTGAGAAAATGATAAATAAATAATTTAGTGAACTCATTAGTTTTTTCTTTTTTTTTTCATTATAGATTTCTGAAGTGGATTATGCGACTCATGGTGGAAGTGTACCATTGATCATTAAAAATGTTGGTATGATTGGTACTATTACAGTCACTGGATTGAAACAACACGTAAGAAGAAAAATAATCTTCCCAAAAAAAAAAGATCATCAATGATTAATAGTTTCTAATATTTATGAAATAGGAGGATCATGGTGTTATCATTGAATGCTTAGAATATATGTTATCTAAAGCTTAGATAATTTGTAGAATAATTAATTTGGCAGTGTTTTTTTTTTTGTTGTCGATCTTTAATGAACTTGTATTTTTTTTTTGAAATAAAAGAAATAAAAAATAAATATTTTCTCTTGATTGGATAGATACACTTTATTCAAAAATGTACAACAAAAATTGATATAAAAGAGAAAACGTGGAAAGATTTACTGGGATTCTTGTTTTATCTAAAAAATTTCAGAAGAACAAAAGATCGGTAACTGAATATGAATACTACTTTTGGTTCATCATAGAAGAAGGTAATACCATGGAATGTACTATCCAAAATATGATTTATTGTTATTATTATATAAATTAGTAAAAAAAAAAAACTGATAGTTTATATAAACAAATGACGCGTTTTTTTGTTAATGATGTCAATCTCCTAAACTTGTATATTATAATAATTAGATGATGATTTCTTTTTTAACGCAATACACAAATCTGGAAAATAGAAGAGAAATAAGGGATAGCGCACTTAAATTTTAGTTTGCTCATTCCCCGGTATCGAAAATTAAGCTCATTTTGTATCTCTATTCGTATAATAAAACTTTAATATGGTTGTGTAACTAATTTCTTTTTTTTTCTTTTTTTTTTTCTTTTTCTTTTCTTTTTTTTTTTTTTTTTTTTTTTTTTTTTTTTTTTTTAGTTTCTTTAGTTTGTTAGTTTGCTTCGCCCCCTTTCCTTTCCTTCCTTTTTTTTTTTTTCTTTGACGTTACCCTTTCTACTTTCTACACTTTGAAAGTTTCATCCTCCTTTTTTTTTTTTTTTTTTTCTACTCCTTCCCTTCCTTTTTATTATCGAATGTCCACTTCTCGATCACCAAAACGGGTCATTCGTTTTCTTTTACTACTCATTTTTTGTTTTGGTATTCTTTCTTGGTCTTCTTTATATTTTACTATTCCTTCACCATCAATATTACTAACAAAAGAAGTACAATCACCAGCATCATTTGAACTATCCAATACTCTTGATTTATCCCTGAATGCTACTTGGTCAAAAGGTGAATTTTTATTATAAATAAATTAAACTTGAAACTAAATTGTTGTCAATTAGATACCTGGACACAACAACGACAATATGGTCTCAATTCTCGACATACTGTACCTGAATTATCCTTCTTACAGCGATTACAAATATATGAAACACAAGGTCATAATACAACTGCTTTATTAGAGCTTTCTTCTTCTTCTTCATCATCATCGGTATCAAACGATACAATTACTGCCATCATCAATACTATAGATAAACAATCATTACGCATTCAATTGGACGCATTAATCAGTCAAACAATGGATATTCAACAAATTTGGATTATCTGTTCATCAACTTTGGAAACAACAGCGGAATCATTGGCAGCAAAGCATAGGTCTCCTCAACTTTTAATTCATGTCATGAATACGGATTATATGAAATCAACAATGGCTACTTATCCCAAGAAAAGTGCTGGTGCTACTCCTTGGCTTCCTTTGTTATCTCAAGTACAAACTGATTATGTATGGATATTGGAAGATGGTGCAAAACCAAACTCCGATTACCTCAAAACTATTCATGGCCTTTTACAAACGGATCAATATAAGGACGCTTTACTTGGAACACACGCAACACTTTTACCATCCAACATCAACAGTAGTAATAGGAATGATATCGACATCAAGTTAGCTCAATCTCAAATCCATTGTTTACCTGCAGCTTTTCATTTTTTACCCAAATTGACTCAACCTGTAGATATGTTACATCATGTTTGGTTTTTACGTACTTCCTGGATTCCTTATCTTTGGATGGACAGACGACCGGATGCCTTGGCTTCTCCATTATCATATCATATTAGTCAATCTTTATTATCCTATGGCGCTATACCATCTATTGTGATTCCTCCTGCCAACATATCTTCTTCAACATCCGTAAATGACACCAAACCTCTTTTAGTCATTCAAAATCTTCGATCATCCGTCTCATGCACCAACGTCATTCCTTCCACTTTTCAACATTCTGATTCTTGGCAACGTATCTTGTCCTTACAATCTAATCCAACAGCTTTAGATCAACGTCAGCGTTCGCTAATGACATGGTATGAATCGTCAAAAGCTTTGTTTTTTATAGATGGTCCAAAAGAAGCAAAAGCCTTCCTTCCTCTGATCTGTCGCTTCTCACCCATGTCTACATCCTCTGGTGGAGATTTTACTCAACAAAGTGCAATTCATGTGGCAGTCACTGGTAAGCAACGAGGAGTCTCTGGATCACTATTATCAACTCTACTTAAGGAAACATCTGGTTGTCAAGACAATATCGTCATTCATGATCTTGATCTATACACTGTGATGAATCCAATGGATGCCGCCACTCAAGCATCACTTATTTTGGCCCGATTAGTACAAACATTACAGCCTCGTATCTTATTCCATGCTCAACATGACACTCCTATGTTCCATTCCATCAACACTTTGGTTCAATCTCTTCGACTTTCTTTCATTCAATTACCTTTGAGCGAAGTACAACATGCTCTTTGGATCTCAAAATTACCATTGGAAACCTTACAATGTAAGTAAATATAGATATATAAAAAAAAAAAAAGAGGAAGAGAAAGAAAAAAAAAAGGATACGTTATTGATATCATTTTCTTGATTTGTTTACTATCTAGATTGGAATCAAATCAAAGTTACCTTGGTAGTAATTACGGATCGGCGGCCTCATTCTTTATCTCGACTATTGAACTCCATTCATCATGCAAAATACTTGGGCGACAAAGTAGATGTATCAATTCATATGGAACAATCAGCCGATCGAGTGACACGAATGTTTGTGAACAGTTTTCGTTGGGAATATGGTGACAAAAGGATTCGACATCGTATTCAAAAAGGAGGATTGATGCCGGCCATTATCGAATCTTGGTATCCTGCCGATAATGACGATTATGGTGTGCTCTTGGAAGATGATATTGAAGTATCACCACTCTTTTATGCTTGGATCAAATATAACATCCTTCACTATCGATACAACACTGACAACTCGGAGGCATACAACTGGGTATACGGAATCAGTCTTTATTCACCACGCAATTTGGAACTCATGCCTGAAGGTCGTATCAAATTCGATCCCAATGATGTTTTACTTCCTGAACATTATCCACCAAGAACACCTTATGCAAGTCAAGTACCGTGTAGCTGGGGTGCTGTTTATTTCCCTGAACATTGGCGTGAATTTCATCAGTACCTGACTAGTCGATTGTTGGATTTGAAAACAGATCATCCTCGTCTTCATATCCATGTCCCCAATAGTCGATCAGAAAGATGGAAGAAATCATGGAAGAAATATTTTATTGAAATGGTATATCTACG
Source organism: Halteromyces radiatus (assembly GCF_025201355.1). NCBI lineage: Eukaryota > Fungi > Mucoromycota > Mucoromycetes > Mucorales > Cunninghamellaceae > Halteromyces > Halteromyces radiatus. The sequence goes on along the minus strand of NW_026251695.1, from coordinate 103,950 downwards.
TGCCTATGTGATGGTGTATCCCAACTTTCAAGACTTTGAATCTTTTTCAACCAACCATTTGGAATTTGGAACTCATATCAAACATGAAAGAGCACAGGGGGCTATTGACTCTTTTGTTGTGCCTTTGATGCAACGTGATACTTTACTCAGTCAATTACCCAATCAACGTTTACCAAGCATTGACAAGTTACCTCTGATGGATTTATGGGGCCAATTGATGACTCACCAACAAATGGACGCTATTGCTGCTGAATGGCATCAGCATGTATCTGCATGTATTCGACGACCTTCTCAAGATCGGTTTGATCCTCAAGATCTTCTTTGTCCATTTCCACGGAATTCTACCATCATCAACACAACAATGACAACAACAAAGAAAAAACAACAACAATCCAAGACAGTACACACAAAACATATGTTGGAATATATCGAATATGTGACAGTATATATGGATGAAAACCGTGATCGTATACTTGAAGACTCCTTTAATATGGATGCTTGGGATGATATGCCTGAATCTTTGGATGTGGCAACCATGACAACCAAGACTAGCGATCATGAACATGAAGATGATGAATTCAAGGATCTGGAGGAAAATTGGCGAGATCTGAAAGAAATTGCAATGGAATATCAACAACGTGTTTCTTGATTTGGAAATAATACGATCAAATTTCGGTTATATACTTTTTTTTTTTTTTTTTTTTTACCCATTTGAATAGATACATCTTTTAGCGTTTATATTGTAGTTAGTTTATTTTTATCCATCCTATCCTTTCACTTCTTGTATATTTTCTTTTGTGTTTTCAAATTAAATTTGTATATTTTATATCTAATATAATAAAAACTGAAAAAATTATTATAATAACTTTTTATTTCTTTTTCCTTTCTTTTTGATTTCGTTTCTAAGATACAGTGATAATGTCATGAGTGGGTAACGAAACATCTGAAGTTGCATGTACGGATCAATTCTTTCTAGTATATCGACGAAATAATAACAATAATGATGATGATGATGAAAGGAGATACGAATCATCTGACATCATACAGCCCATGCTTAGTGACCTGTAAACATCTGAAGAAACGATAATAATAATATTGATAGCATGGGTGATGATGGACCGCCCGCATTACCTTATCAACCAAAATCTCAAACTTTCTTGGCCATTGAGTGCATTGCATTGCTAAAAACTAATGCAAGCATATATAATGTCTTTTCATTGGTTAGCTTGCCTCGTAACTAGAAATTCGACACGAGATAAACATTATGCTGTAACATTCACATGGACATGTCCGTGTTTATTCTTTTGTATCTCGCTCAAAAATGTTCATCATCACGTTCAAATTTGAACTGAACATAGACGAAAAACATAATCTTTCACTTGTCTTGAAAACAATTTATGTCTTATCTCACAATTTATAAAGTAATTTAAAAAATAAAAGTCAATTCAGTCATCCCTCATCCAATTCTCATCATCATCTAATAAAAATACTGCATTGGATTCCTTCTCAAGAAGTAGTCTAAGATCACCTCATCTTTTTTTTTTTTTTTTTTTTTTTGCCACCTAATGTACAATGATCATCAAAATATTTCTTTGATTTTTTCCAAAAATCGCCTGATGACCCCTGATGATTGACCTTTGTACCCAAATTTTCACTGCAGAATTCAGAAATCGATCCCATCCTTCCCCCCTTGCATTCAAGCGCAGGAATAAACTTTGTCTTATCCCTTATCCAAAAGTGACCATCATCGGACCAAATATTTGAAAAGTAGTTTCGTCTAATGGCGTTTTATCCTTTATCCCTAGATTTGATGTCTGATGTCTGTTATCTGATGCATGATGTTGCATGATGATGATCGATGATGTCTGATGTTTTAAATATCTTGAGTTGGCTGCCATCTGATATTTAGCTTGTGTAGAATATCCCCGCTCGACGCTAGCTACTATCTGACTTCATGTTTCATTATGACCTGTCACTGAAGATTTATAAAACTAGACTTAATGATTGCGTTTGCGACAACAGATGAATGGGAGATAGTGCGTAATACGATGATCATGTCCATTTTTTTTTTTTTTAAAAAAAAGGATGATACAAAGAATCCTTTGTTTTCTGCAAACTAAAGATGGATGCATTGCGGTACTTGAGTATTTCACTATGCTTTTTTAGCCATCTTGATCATGTACAACGATGATCCCTTGGAATACCGTACTCTATTCATGATCATCGATCACTAACATGTCAGATTTGTGCAACTTCCTCATTCAAGATGGATAAGAAAAAAAAAAGGATGATGATTTAGAACAAAAAAAAAAAAAAAAACCTGTTTATCGAAATAAGTGTCACCACAGAAAGAAAAAGATATATAAAAGAGAGATAGATTATAAAAAAAAAGAGCGAAGAGCAACGATATATTTGTTTTTTTTGTATCAGTCAATCTATTATTTTTTCCACTATGTACCGCACTGTATTATTCCTTTCTTTGTGTCTCTGCGTCCTGGGTGTTCCTATTGACAAGAAACAATCGCTTGGAGTGGATGATCAAATTACACAAGGTAAATCGGACCTGCTTGCCTATGAGCCTCGACAAAATACAAAGAGAGAAACTGCACTGGACGGTCTTGTAGCTGCTGCGGGAACACTTACAGGAGCAGCAGGGGGGGGTCTTTTACCGGGCGAGTTTGTGAACAACGGTATAGCAGCTGCGGAAGGTGCTTCAGGTCAAACTGCAGGAACTCCTCCAGGTCCAGCTGCAGGAACTTTGCCTTAGGTATTCCTTTCCCAAAACAATAAGAAAAACATTGAACAATAGTGCTTATCTAGAAAGGAACCATTTATTATTTATTATCGTTATTTTTTTTTATTTTGTTTCAACGTCAACGTAATAAAGAATTCTATTATCATAATATAGATAAGAGTGTGATGATGATATGAATGATAAAGAGAAACAGATAATTCACGAAAAAGAATAAATGAACGCAGTTGATCTCACCAAAAAGTGATCTAAGCTCAACCTTACAGAGTTTTATTCAATTTCTTTAATCTAAAATTCTATAAACTCTAACGAATTTATTTTTATTAATTATAAATCTATCTATTACTAAAGTCCAGCATGGTGCCAAATCCGTATAAAATCATCTTGTGTCACCAATCCATCATGATCCCAATCCCCAATGGTGATCATTTCTTCCATTTCTTTTCTTGTCCATTCTTGTCCTTGAGCTTTGGCCAGTTCTTGTAATCGGTTCAGGGTAATACCTCCTAACTGAGGATCTGCTAATAACTGGAATGCACGACCTATATCTTGTTCATTTTGATCGACTTGATTTTTTTGCTACAGAACAAAAAAAAAAAAAAGAAAAGGAATGATCAACCTTTGTTCTTAATTATGCATAAATACATACCTCCAAATACAATATAATATCTTTAAAATCTTCAAATATAACAAAGTCTTCACGGTCTACTTGTTTTAAAAGATGATCTACATCTACGTGTTCATAGCCCAGTGAATTCAAAGCTTCCTCAAGTCCAGTTTTGTCTAATAATTCCGTATCATCTTTATCTATTTGATTGAATACTTTATATATGTGTTAGTTTATTTGCGATATTATTTATAAATGATTACCTTTTTTCAAGTCATTTATTCTTTGTCTTGTTAATTTCATCAACCTTATTCATTCAAGAAAAAAAAAAAGGGAAGGAAGCAAAGAAAAGTAAAGGGAGAAACCTCGCATTTTTTATTCCAAGCTGTGTTTTAAAAATGGACGTTGTTTTTTTTTTCTCTTGCCCAATTCTCATTCGTTTTATTTGGCTTTCCATTTTTTTTTTTAGTCTTTGTTTCCTTTTCTTTCATATTTTTTTTTTTATTTATATTCAATCTTAACAAACTTGATCATACATATATTATATCATGGCAACATTATCTAGGTAATGAATTAACATCAATAATTAAATTATACTAAAAGATTCTTTATGAGAGATGATTTTCTTGTATTTATATATTGATGAAAAGAAAAAAAAAAAAACGAATTGACTCATGTCAAATATCTTTGTTTTAATTATTTTTTTTAGTTTACTGCCTAAACCTCGACAAACGGTCAAGACATCAACACCCAATGAAAAAATCAATAAACAACAAACATTTAATCAACTCATCAGCAAAGGATCAGCACAAGTGATTCCTCCTTATGGACAACGAAGTTCATTTCGACCTCGATTCCCCGAAGACTTTGGTAATGGAGGTGCTTTTCCTGAAATCAGCATGGTACAATATCCATTAGATATGGGTCGCAAGAAGAGTACCAAAACAGAAACTAGTGGTGGTACTTTAACGTTACAAGTGGATGCTGATGGCAATGTTGCATATGATAATATAGCTCGCCAAGGTCATGCAAAAGATCGCATTGTACATACATCATTGAAAGATCTTGTCCCCATCAAGGAACGCAAAGATATGGATGTTGAAAAGTTGGTGATGGATCGTCCTGGTGAAGAAGAAGTCATGTCTGTAGCAGAAAAAACAAAGGCAGCTTTAGAACGCATTGTGCAAGGCAAGATCAAGGCAGCTCAACCTAAGAATGTTGTCTCTACTACTGGTGGTACCAACAAGGATCCTACTTATATTCGATATACACCTTCTCAAGCTCAAGGCAATGATTCTATGAATTCTGGTGCTAAACAACGTATCATTCGAATGGTGGATGCTCCAGTTGATCCAATGGCTCCTCCCAGTTTTCTTCATAAAAAGGTACCTCGTGGTCCTCCTTCACCTCCTGCTCCAGTGATGCATTCTCCACCTCGAAAACTTTCAGCAAAAGAACAAGCCGAATGGATCATTCCTCCGTGTATCTCTAATTGGAAAAACACCAAAGGTTATACCATTCCTCTGGATAAACGATTAGCTGCTGATGGACGTGGTTTACAAGAATTGACAATCAATGACAACTTTGCTAAATTCTCGGAAGCTTTATATGCTGCTGATCGTCATGCTCGTGAAGAAGTTCGACAACGTAACCTTATGCAACAAAAATTGGCTCAAAAGGAAAAGGACGCTGAAGAAGAAAAACTTCGTGAATTGGCCCAAAAAGCAAGAGAAGAACGGTAAAAAGTTTTATTAAAAAAAAAAAAAACTGATATATATATTCTTACTCTTTTTTTTTCTTTCTTTATTGAATAGATCTGGATTCAAACCATCCTCTACTTCAACATCATCAGCATCTTCTGTTCCTTCCAATCGACCTACAGCCGCTTCTCTTATGCCTGATTATGACTCATCAGATGAATCCTCTGGTTCTGATCGCAGTGAAAGTGAAGTAGAAGAAGAAAAAGAACATGATAGAAAATCTATCCGTGGTGATATCGGTGGACGTAGCCGTCAAGAACTTTTGGAAGAAGATGAAAAGCAAGCAAGAGAACGTGATCAAATTCGACGGGAAAGACAGAAACAAAGAGAACGTGAAATGCGTATGAGTCATATGGGTACTGAAGCAAAAGCAAAACACTTGGCTAGGTAAGTAAAAGGGGACGATAATTATATATATATATTACATATACTGATTTGTGAATATACATAAATAGGGAACATGGACGAGATATTTCTGAAAAGATCGCACTTGGATTAGCAAAACCATCCGCCAACAAAGAAAGTATGTACGATGCTCGACTCTTTAATCAATCTGAAGGCATCTCATCTGGTTTCAAGAATGATGATTCATACAGTTTATACGACAAACCATTATTCAATCAAACATCATCTTCCATTTACAAATTCCGAGGCAACCAAAATGAATCTGATATTTTAGGTAGTACGGATGCAGATGAATTAGAACGAGCCATTCATCATGATAAATTCGGTATGAAACGTGGATTCAAGGGTGCGGAAGGCTCAAGCGCAGGCGAAGGCTCATCAGGACCTGTGGAATTCGAAAAGGAAATGCTAACTCAACAACGATCCAAGGATACAACTGACAAGGATGTGTTTGGATTGGATACCTTTTTGAACAAAGCAAAGAAGGGCAAGCGAACTAGAGATCATAGTGATGATGATGATGATGATGGTAGAAGGAAACGATAGATCTCTCTTTCTCTTCTTTTTTTCATTTTATAGTATATATTCACCTTTAGTTTATTTTCCCCTATTCATCCCATCTCTTTATTTTTCATCTAGTTTTTTATTTGATTATTTTTTTTTTTTATAATTACGTACAAATAAAACAAATCGTATCTTTTTTATGTAATTACATTTTTTTTTTTTAGTAAAGTCCATCCCTTTAAAGCGATCTGTCCATATGAAGAAAAGCGAGATTTATTTGGACTTTATAGGATCACATCAAGGAGAAAACTCATCATGAAATGAGTCATAAAATATATTTTACCAACTCACATCAGTGACGACGACATCAGATTCATTATTTTTGAAATGGAAAAAAAAAAGTCTGCATTGATAGCCTTGATTGGTCCACATCTCATCGTTCGCTGCGGAGTTTTCGTTATAACGAAGAGAGAAAAAAAAAATACTTGTTTGCTCGCCTTCTTTTTTTTTCTTCTTCTTTCCCTTCTTGCATTTCTCTTTCCTTCTTTGTACATCATGCCTACGGTCGGTATTCAGACAATAGATGAAGATCGGTTAGATGAGGATAAGACACTGATGACGAAAACGACACATCATTCTGCTGGGGAAGAGTGTGGTATATGTTTTGCCCGACCCGATTTCCCTTTGGTACCACCTCTCAATTTCGCCATGGTTGCCACAGGTGTCTATAGATCGGGTCATCCCAACAAACAAAATTTTTCATTTTTAAGAAAATTGGGCCTGAAAACGATCATGTAAGTTTTTTTTTTTTTTGTTTTATTTAATATATATATATATTTTACTGATTAATTTTTCGTTTAGGTATTTTGCCATGGAGGACTATCCACCTGAAATGAAACATTTTGTTGAACATGAAGCCATTGAAGTAATGCATTTTCGTATGGAAGGGAATAAGGAACCTTTTGTGGAGGTCAATAAGGATGATATCTCTCTTGCTTTAGTCAAATTATTGGATGAACGAAGTCATCCAGGTAGCAAAAAAAAAAAAAAATTATAATCATCTCCAAAGTTCATCTTTTTTTTTCTTTTTTTCTTTAGTGTTGATACATTGTTTGAAAGGAAAACATCGAATTGGTTGTCTTGTGGGTTGTCTTCGAAAAATCCAACGATGGTCGATGACATGTATCTTCGATGAATACAGAAAATTTGCCGGTACAAAAGTTCTTGCTGATCAAGAGGTAAAAAAAAAAAAATAAGAATGTATATATATGTCTAGTAATATATCTTTTTTTTTTTTGTTATTAATGTAGTTCATTGAAACCTTTGATCATGAAAGTGTACCATACGATCCTCTGCATCAACCTGTTTGGCTATAGAATAGAAACAATCCATCTCATTTGCATCTTTATCCTTTATACCCATATTTAGATAGTCTAACCTCATCCACTTTGTCATAGTAGTGATAATCATATTTGTAATATCAATAAAAAAAAATAATGCTGATTCGAAGACAGTTTTATTATTTTACACAAAGATGATGAGAAAAACAGGAAGCAGTAGTAATAATGACAAATAATAAAGATAAAAAGAAATGGACATATACAAAGTGACAATAATGAAGGGCAAGAAATGGAAGGAAGGTGGAGTGTGAGAGAGAGAAAAGATAATAATGGTACTAATAAAAATACTAAGATTAAACACTAACAATAATAATAATAGGAAGGATAATAATAGTAATAATAGTAATAATAGTAATAATAATAACAATAATAACAATAATATCAGGACTAAAAGCTAACGGGGAGAATCATCATTTAAAGTGGTATGATCTTGTTCTTGTCCACATTCATGTTCATTTGGTTTGTGTTGTTCACCATCATCATAAGCATGGGCATAGGAGGACCGATTATCTGGCTTGATCATAGACATGTCACCCAAGTCGGCCAAAGTAATGATATTATTGTGCTTATAATCCAATTTATGAAGTATATCCTGTTTTTGATCTTGCTGTTGTTTTTGTAGTCGTTGTTGCCGTTGCAGGTAATGTCGTTGTCGTCCAAGAGCCTTGCTTACAATAAAAAAGATACCACCACCAAGCTAAATATATATTAATAACATTTAATATATATCATCATTATCGTTTTTATTTATTTTTTTTTCCTTACCACAACGACAGCTCCACTGATAATACCAGCCACTACACCTGCCTTGATTTTTGATTCTGTAGGGTTGTTTTCTTCATGACTTTCAGGATCTTCACCTGAAGAAGAGTTTGGATCGTCCCAAGCATAAGGAGTACCTTTTGGATAGTTCGGATCTTGATTGCCAGCATACGGGTTGCTATAGATACCACTACTGTTTCTTGCCGTACCACTATTAGATGAAATATTACCTGATAACCAGCCCAGGTTCGGTGTATAAGTGGTGATCCATTGCCAATTCCTTGTGTCCAAAATATTTACATCGTTGTAACCGGTTCCCGTTTTCTCAAACCCAAAAGTCACTATCATCAGATTATCCATGAGATTGGCTAAAAATAAAAAGCAATAAAAAAAATCATATAAGTCAAAAATACATTCTCTTCCGCTCTCTCTTTTCCTCTTATACGCGTCTTTTCCCTTCTCTCTTTTTTTTTTTTTTTTTTTAATGTTACCTTGATGATATTTCCTTGGTTTTGGAGGAACACCAATAATTGAAGGTGAGTTCCATTGCAGGTTTTCGAGTTGAAGAACAAAAACGTCATTAAGCATTACTTGATTGTCATCTTTAAAGATAGGAATAAGGAAAGAAAGAAAGAAAAAAGGAGGAGAAATTAAAAAAAAAGGGTCCTTTTTATCTTTTTTTTATATTGAAGTACCGCCACTATGTTGCCTTACCTGGAGTACCTCCACCAAAAACGATGATACTATCATTATCTGGATCTAATGAAGATAAAATAAAATAAAAATTCTCTTCTTTTTTTTTTTTTTTTTTTTTTTTAAAATGAAACACATGATGATGATTTACGTAAGACAGCGGAATGACCACGACGAGGAGCAGGAATATTACCGCCAGCAGTAAAATTCTTCCATTTGCCAGTAGCAGTGTTATATAATAAGAGTTGATTCATGGATACAGGTAGCAAAGTTTGACCACCCAAGGGATCAGTAACATTTTTAGAAAAAACGACACCTCCCATGATCAAGATTTCTTGATTTGTGATCAAAGTTGCTGTATGATCGATCCTTGGAGCTGGACTTGAGCTATGTGCGACAGGTATACTAAAAGCCCAGGTCTTTTTTGTTATCACAGATATCCATAAATGGAAATATGAATAGATATATACATATACACACAATACATATATATATATATATATATAATATTTTTTTTTTTGACTTACATTGGTATCTAATACGGTCCAAATAGTATAATAAGAAGTGGATGTTGTTCCATGATACGTAGATGGGTCACTAAACAGGGTTTAAAAACTAGGGAAATTACAAATCATCAATCTAGCAAATAGTTTTCTTTTTCATTTTCCAAGAAAAAAAAAGGTTAATAATATTTATCAAAGATAATCATACCTGACTCCACCCCACATCCATATTCGACCTTGATAATCTGAAGTTGCTGTATGTTGTTTTCTTTTTTTTTTTTGAACCAATCAGTCAAAAAAAAAGACAATAATAATAATGATGATGACGATGATGATTATACCGAGACAATATCCGAAAAAAAAATAAAGAATATATAAATACATCAAGTAACGAGAGATGATACATATTATAATGATTTACCTTGGAGGAAAAATGGAAGAACTTCTAAGAGTTGACATAATCCAGGTTCTCTTTTCACTATCATACAAATAAGTTGAATTGATTGAAGTTGCATAATCATTGGTGATGCCTCCATTAATGATGAAGCCTTGTTTCCAACAAGGTGCCGAACTAAAATAAGCTCTAGGCGAAATAGGTGGTTCTACTTGAAGTTGTTCCCATAAAGGCTCTGCGGTATCCCATGGATGATATAGATCTAGGCTAAATACCTCATTGGATAATGTATTACCTATTTGTTCACCACCATAACATACTAATGATCCTGATAATAATATGCAACCTTGTATATATATAATATAATCAATATTGATTTAAATATAAATATGATTACTTACTATTTGCCCATCGAGGTGTTGGTTTCAAAGAATGGATAAGAGAAGGATTTTGTACAAAAACAAGATATAATATCACATAAAGCGTTGAATAGATAGAAAAACTAGTCATTGAACGGTGATGTTGGATAAACTATACTAAAATATTTAATCATAGGGTCAAATCATCTTTTTTTTTTCAATAATAAATAATAATAAAAGAGAATGTAAAATCTTTTTTTTTTTTTTTCACCTTTCTGATGGCTCTAACAAAGAAAAAGTTCAACGAGAAAGAAATACAAAAGTCGCTTTGATGATCCTTTTTTTTTATTTTCCACCTAAACATGTGACACCTCAGTTCATTATACTATATGATTTCGATTTCATGAAGAAAGCTCTACCAATCGGATCATCCATCGGTTGACGATATAGAGAAACTAACTACTACTTTTCTACCCCTTTGTTACCATGTGACTTACTCCATCACCAAAGAAACTGTATCTGCTTCCTAGATCCTTAAATTGCACACCAAGAAGCGGAACCTCAAAAATTTGACAAAACATCCTTTTTTTTTTTTTTTTTTTTTTTTTTTTTTTACTTTTTTCTTTTTAGTTTATTTTATTCTATGAATTCTGTCGTACCTCCACTCCCTGATTCTAATCTTTCTACTACTGATCTATCTTCACCTTCCATATCCACACCTCCTTCTCCTTCTACTAACAATACTACAACTATCACTTCTGCTGCTGAAGAATCATTATCTGTTTCGTGGCAAAAAGAGTTTTCCCTTTTTTTAGGTGCTATTGGACTAGACGAAACAAAACAATGCTTTGATACTGAACTCTTAGTATTATCTCGATACCATCAATCTCAATTACCACAAGCATTGGAATCTCTAGTAGAACGACTCTTGTTGGCCTTAGAACAACACGTCAATGCAGAAGAAGAGCTCTTATTGGACCCATCGGAAGAATCTTCAAAAAGTAAAGATTTGTTGTATCCAAAGAAACGCAAACGACAAACATATGATACAGAAAGTGATGACAAGACAGACATCAAGAACGATGACACCAAGATGGATTATGAAGCACTTGCCAAAAGTATGGATCCTGAACAAGTACAAATCAGAGCAAGCAATCGTCAAGTACAACAACGTATCAATACTTATATTCAAGCCAAGCAACATGATGTAGATGCTAGCAATCGAGCTGAATTCTTGAACAGATCTGATCCAAAAGGGGAAGACGTGACCTGTGCTAGGGCGGATGCTCGTGAAATAAATAGAAATATTCAAATGAAATTCGACATTGTCAATAATGAAGATGGTCCTTTGGCTCGATCGCTTGTTTCGTCCTCAGCAACAAAAGTACAACAACAGCCACAACAACCAACAACTGCGGATATGGAAGAACGACTAGGTAATCTGGAGGCACATTTGAATGTCAAATTTGAACAACACCCTACACAACCTTTTACTTGCATGGAACGGATCAAGATTTTGGAATCCACTTTGATTGACATTGAAAAGAAGTATCCTACTTGGGCAGCTGTACATTTCAACCAACCCAATCGAACCTATCCTCCACCACCACCTTTGACTTTTATCACTAGACCAACACAACAATCACCAACTACTATCACCACAAACAACAATAATAATACCGATACTTCAGCAACGATATCGATGCCAACCATATCCTCACCAACATCCTCTTCATCAAATGACAATTATGTGGCTTCCCAAATCATCCCTTCAACATCAAAACAATCATCATCATCATCGTCATCATCAACGCTCAGATTGACAGGCAGATCAAACTCGTCTTTGACACGAGCAGTGATGGAACAACTTCAACGACAGAGGCAGTTAGAAGAACAACAATCAACAGGGACATAACATTAGTCTTAGATTATCATTGTAGTTTTAGTATCATTTGTATATAAATAAAATTCATCTTTTAAATCATATCCTTGTTTTTTTTTTTTTTTTTTTTTTTTTTTTTTTATATTCTGTTATTTTTTATACGACATTATACAAAATCAACTTCAAATTCCTATTCGAATGCCATAGTCAATTAAAAAGAATGTTTTATTCATTACCACATGAATCGTTGCCATTCACCAGGATTTTGTGGCCAAATAAAAGGACGGTAGAGAAATATATATAATGTAGCAACATTGATACAAACATAAAATACAAGAGTGGATAGAATAGCTAGTGGGGTAGAAGGTGGAGGAAGGTGAAGACTAAAGAATAAAAAGGGAAGGATAAAATATCTAAATTCTAACAAGGGAGAAGGTACCAAGGTTAACAACAGAGTCATCATATAACCCAACATCCATAATAAAGACACATGAGATCCTGTCATCAAAAAAAAAAAAAAACATTATTATCTTTTTTTTTTTTTTTTTTTTTTTGAAATAAGAAATGCAGATACTGCTTTTTTTCATGTTTTACCTAAAATCATCATCTTAAATTTCATACAAATGGCATAAAACGGTACCAAAGCATACCGCACCATCCAATGACGACGATAGATTCTTTTCCAAACATAAAAGGTATAATGTCGATTGTCGCTAAGCAGGAATGGATGCTCATAGCTAATCAAATAATAAAGAGAATAAGGTCATCTACCTCTTTTTTTTTTTTTTTTTTGTGTGTTCATCACTTACGTATAATGTCGAATCAAATAAACCATGATTGTCAAAGAGCTTAATCCAAATAGGAAACTATATATATATATATGTAATAAGACCATCATCAATATCAAGATAAATAGCCTTCCCTTTTTTTTTTTTTTTTTTTTAAAATTTACCTTTTGGTATTCCATCCGATCACGATATTGATGCATGACATTACGCGAGACCATGTTAATAAGAAGGGAGCTCCAAAGAAGGACGAGAAGGAAATATAATAAAATAGTTGAGGGAAATGTAAACCAGCCAGATGATTTGATTTATCACCTAATACAATGCCACCATTATGGACCAAGAACGCACAAAAACCAATCAAAGTCGCCAAAAATGTCAATAAACGTGGTACGATCGACAATATGTTTTTCAATGTCAATAACAAGAGACTGAGGATCGATTTGAAAAGACTATTGAAGACTGAGTCTATATTGCTGTATATAGGATTGTATAATGATGTTGAAGGTGTGTTGCTAGTAGTTGACGGTACAAGTTGAATAATAGAAAGAACCATAAAAAAGAATGTCCACACTATATTGGTTTGACGAAAACCAACAGCAACAGCACTCATCTATAATAAATAAGATAACAATTTGTTAAAAAAAAGAAAAGGTGAATCGTTTCTAAAGAGAAGGAGGTGATGTTACCAAGCCAGCCAAAAGATAGTTTTCGGTCTTGACAGAAAGGTACGAAAGTAGAACAAACAGAGTGGAACCAGTGTCAGTATAATACAAAAAGTAATAAAAAAAGGATACAGGGAACCAAGATAGAATAAGAGCATATAAAGATCGATGAAAAGAAGATGTAGTAGGATGGAGTTGAAATAATAAAGAGTTGAGGACAAAATAAAGTAAAAAAGCAAATATCAAATTGGTAGCGCGTAATCCTTGAATTGAACACAAGTTTTGAAGATGAAAGATATCACCTATACCTTTCAAACCAAGACTAATTATATATAAACCAGGAGGAGTCGTTAACTTTGGGTTCCAAGTTACATAATCACCTTGACAATATTGTTGAGCTTGAGGTATATGGAAGATTTCATCCTATAGTATAAGCAAGTAAGAGAAAAAGAAAAAAAAAAAAGAAAAAGAAAAAGAAAAAAAAAAGGAAAGAGACAGGTTTATATCATTAAATAATATATCAAGCTTTTTTTTTTTATTATTATTTCTAGTAATAATATAAATAATATAGAAATAAAATAACATACCATGTACGAATCAGGTACAAGGTGATTGACAAGTTGAGCCACTATAGCCAAAGCTACTGTATGAGCAAGAAGGCTCCCAGGCATGAAATTTGGTATAAAATGTGAATGAAAGAGGAATACAGAAATAATTTGATCCCACACGTAAGACGTTGCGATTCGGCCCTTAACCCAATCGATATCATCGGCGTTTAAATCTTGTTTTGTGTTCAAACATCTTCATTCTTTCTATTTCTTTCTTGTTCGTTCTTTTTTTACACTTTTCTTTTTTTCACCCATCCAAAAAAAAAAAGCCAATCATTCAACATTGAATTATTGAAAAAAAAAGAAAACATATATTCTCTCTTTTTTTTTTTTAATATTTTCACTTTACTCTCTTTTTCTTTTACCTTTACTATTACAACCCTCTTGATCCCTTTCTCCCCTTTCTTTTCTTTTTTTTTTGTCACATTATGGATTCATCTGAACAGGTCTCTGATCTTCCTCCTTCTGCCCAATTGGCTCGTTTACATGCTCAAGCCAAGTCTGACTCTCTTGTAGAAGAACCTATTGTACCAAGCCGAAATGATCCTGTTGTTGTTGAAAACTCCATGTTTGCTGAACCTCTTATTGCTGGTGATTATCCTACTCCCATTGGTCAACCTGTAAAGAAACCTACCAACGTTACTCCAAATAAGAAGAAACAAGAAAGCAACTTGGATTTATCTTCTGAATCAGCTTTTCCTACTTTATCTTCAGGTGCTCCTCGTCCTCCTGTCATTTCTTCAGGTTGGTCTTCTGCTGCATCTCGCGTCAAGGCTCGTCCAGTAGTTCAACAACAACAACAAAAGAAACGTACTACTGGTAATAATGGTACTATTTCTTCTGGTGCTTCTATCACTGATGTTTTGGAATTACCCGCTAACCAACAAATTGCCAACCAATCCAACAAGCCTTTGGGTTTCAAGAGTGCTGCTGATGTTATCCAACAAGTCATTAATAGAACTGGTACAAATATTATTGCTTCTACCAATCGTACTGGTACAACGACTTTTTTGATTCAAGGATTGACAGCTGATGTTGCAAAGGCTAAGCGTGAATTGGTAGCTGGTTTAGTTGTGAAGGTACGTGATAATAATAACATTATAAATTATAATCAATCTTAACCATTTTTTTTTTTTTTGATAGCGTACGGTGGAAATTCCTGTTCCTGCCTCTACTCGTCGTTTTATTATTGGTACCAAAGGAAAAACACTTCAACAAATCGAAAACTTATCGGGTACTCGTATCAATATTCCTCCTCGTAAGGATGATGAAATCAAGGATGAAGAAAATGATGATACTGTCAATATTACCGTTGTCGGGGACGTGGCTGGAATCAAGATTGCCAAGGCTGAAATTGAAAAAATTGTGGGTGAAAAGGTAAACAAATAAAAATAAAAAAAAATAGAGTGTCATTTTTGGAAACTAATATAATTTATTATTATTATTATTATTTTGGATATCAGGCTGCAAAACAAACCTTGAAAATCGATCAATTTGACCCTAGATTCCATTTGTTCCTTGCTGGTCCTCAAAACTCTACTATCAAGGCTTTGGAAGAAGAACTCAATGTCAAGATTCAAATGCCTCCTTTTGTCAATGTGGGTGAAATCAAAACAGGTGATCAAGTCAACAATGCTATTTCAATTACAGGTGATAAGGAAAAATTACAATTGGCCAAACAAGCTTTGGAATCTCATTATGCTGAATTACAAAAATCTACTCGTACGGCTGCCATTGGCGTTCCAAAACGTCAACACAAGTATCTCTTTGGTAAGGATGGTGCTACTGTCAAAGAAATTTTGGAACAATCAGGATGTACTGTGGAATTACCTCCTTTCAACGATCCCTCCGAAAACGTGACGATCCGTGGACCTGAACAAAGATTGATCAATGGTCTTACTTTGGTAATGGAAAAGGCTCGTGCTGTCCATGTCAATGCTCTCGATTTGGCCGATTTACATAAAAATGCTACCAATCCTTTACAACATGGTCAACATATTATCACCTATTTGGTTCACAAGGATAGTTTAAAGGCGATTGAAAATGAACATCATGTCCAAGTGGGTATTCCTCGTGGTCAAGAACTCACCAAATCAGTCTCTTTAGAATTTGTTAGCAAGAATGAAACAGACGCCACAGAAGCTTACAGAGCTGGGTATGATCTTTGTCGCTCCTTGGTACCTGAACACATCACTACTGTCAACATTGACTCTCATTTGCATCGTCACATCCATTTGCGTCATGCTCGACAATTACAAGGTATCAAGTCTCGCCACGATGTCGCCGTTATTTTCCCTGAAGAAAAAGAAGACTCTTCTGTCATACTTTTGGTTTTTGAAAATAGCAAGAAGGACGGTGAATCTGTTTCTCCTCAAGATGCTCTCAAGGCTGCTGCTACTGAATTACAAAAGATTGCCGCCGACTCTTCTGATATTGTCAGCAAGTCCATTTCTATTCCTAGCAAATTCCACCCCATCATCAATGGTCCCAAGGGTACAACTTTGAATGCTATTCTCGGTGGTGATGAAACTACAGTGACTGTTCGTTTTGGTGGTGACAAAGAAGATGATGTTATTGTGCGTGGATTGAATAGTGAAGTGAAGCATGCCATCAATGAAATTCAAAAGGTTTATGAAGCTGCCAAACATGAAGAAGTAAGTCTAAAAAAAGAAAATGGATATGATTGTGATATAATTTCTTATCTTTTTTTTTTTTATTTATTTATTTAGTTTGTCAACTCTTATACAACTGAATTCACCATTCCAGCTGCTTACTCTGCTCATGTGATCGGTAAATCTGGAGTTAACATCAATAAATTAAAGGAAGATTTGGGTGTGAAGATTGATATTGGAGATAATAACAAGGTGAATGATGGTGGATTTGAAGCTGTCAAGAGCAAGAAGAAGGATCAACATGTCAAGGTGGTGATTCAAGGTATCAAGGTGAATGTGGAAGCAGCCAAGGTACGTGTATCAGCTTTGGTGGCTACATTAGCTGATCAAGTGACTTCGAATTTGAATGTACCCAAGGAATTCCATCGGTTTTTGATTGGTCCCAATGGTCGTTATGTCAAGAAATTGGAAGATAAGTATTCTGTGTTCATCAAATTCCCCAAAGGTCAACATGTCAATGGTGATGAAAGCCCTATTCCCGGTGGAAATCCAGATACCATTACAATCCGTGGACGCAAGAAGGATGTTGCCGCTGCCAAGGATGAATTGACCGAACTCTATGAATATGAAAAGGAAGAACTCGTCAAACGTAAGGAACGTGAAGCCAAGCATCGTCAAGCTGAAGAAAAACGAAAGGCTGCTGCTGCTGCTACTACTACTACTACTACCGAAACTGATGAAACTTCCTAGTTAGATTATACTATTTGTCATTTTATTATTATATTTTTTTTTTGTTAGTTTTACATTTCTTCATCTATTGTCATTTTGCACATAGTTTGATTTTTTTTTATCCTCTTTATTTTTGTATCTATTCCTGTTTTTTTATATTCTTTATTTATCTTTTTTTTTTTCTTTATCCCTTTATTAGTGTTGGATATGATATATTTTTTTTGACAGAAAAAGTAGTGGTGGTCTATCCGAATAAAAAAAAAAGTTTATGCATAAAAGTAGAAAATGAAAGGTGATGGATAGATGATTTTTTGGTAGGATGATTGTGTGACAAGATGAGAATGGATGGCTTGGATTGATATTGATTGGACTTTTATGTCAGTCAAATGGACCCCTTATATCTTCATCATAGCCCCTCTCACTCTCATAATACATGTTCTAGCTAGTGATAAACGGAGGCAAGATGCAAAAGAAGAAAGAAAAAGACTATTATGTAAGAAAGACTAGCCCAATATTATCGCCTATTGTACATCGTCTCCAAATGATTAGAAAGGAAAGGAAGGGTTTGGAAGAATAATCATCATCATAACTCACTCTATTCAAATAGTAATTGATATTAATTCATAATGGATTTGATTTTTTCATCCTACTGCTGCGAAAAAAGTCGTCCACTGCGGAGTCTTGAAAAAATTTGTTTGTTTGTTGTTTACCCTCTAGTTTTTCTGACTGACCGGCTGGCTGGGCTTTTTTTTTCTTATTTTTTTTTTTTTTTTGAAAGTAGATCTCTTTTTCCATTCTTTTTTTTTATATCATACAGCTTTACCATCATGAGACCCATTTTACTACAAGGTCATACACGTTCTTTGACCCAAATCAAGTACAACCGTGAAGGTGATTTGTTATTCTCAGTATCAAAGGATAAGGTCTGCAATGTTTGGTATTCACATAATGGTGAACGTCTTGGTACCTACAATGGTCACCTTGGTAGTGTGTGGACTGTGGATGTAAACTGTAAGTATATGATTCTTTGTTTTATGTATATTTGACTCAACTTTATCTTCTTTTTTTTTTATAATTATTATTATATACGACCGATCAAATATAAAGCTACTTCAACCATGGTAGTGACAGGTTCAGCAGATAACACAGCCAAGTTATGGGAAGTACAAACGGGACGATGCCTCAAATCTTGGGAATTCAAGACAGCAGTGAAGCGTGTGGAATTTAGTGAAGACGATACAATGATCTTGTGTGTGACAGAAGAACGTATGGGTTATGCAGGTACTATCACTGTCTTACCTGTGAATCCTGATGTGAATGCTCAACAAGCCAGTGAACCTCTTGTACAACTGGTGAACCAACAAGGTAATGCCAAGGCAGTGGTTGCAGGATGGACATACCTCAACAAATACATCATTAGTGGTCATGAAGATGGATCTCTTTGTCAATGGGATTGGAAGGCCAATGAAAAACTCAAGTCTATCAAGCCTCATGATGAACTCATTTCTGATTTACAATTCAGTCCTGATCGTACTTATCTCATTACTTCCTCTAAGGACAAAACTGCAAAGATCTTTGATGTTGACACTTTGGAACAAAAGAAGACCTTTTCTACCGATACACCCCTTAATTCTGCCTCTTTGACTCCCAAATTCCAAGAATTCGTTATTGTCGGTGGTGGTCAAGATGCCATGAACGTCACCATGACTTCCGCTCGTGCCGGTAAATTCGAAAGTCGTTTCTATCACAAGATCTTGGAAGAAGAAGTTGGTCGTGTACGTGGTCATTTCGGTCCTATCAATACTATTGCTGTACACCCTGATGGAAAAAGGTAAACATTAAAAAGAAGGGAAATAAAAATGATCATGTTGATCATGTGACTCATCTTTTTCTTTTTTTTTTATATAGTTATTCTAGTGGTGGTGAAGATGGTTATGTGCGTGTACATCATTTTGATCCTGATTACTTTACCTTCAAGATGGAAGCTTAGATATAGTTGAATCACCTTATTCATGCCCCACTCTTTCTTTTATTTTTTTTTTTCACCCTCAATCCACTTGTATCTCTTTTTTCTTTTTCATCATTTGTTTGTTTATTTTACTTTTCTTTTTTTTCCCTTTTACATCCAACCCTCATATCTATTTTTTTTTTTTTATATTCATGATGAATAGCTACCCCACCTTTATATATGTATGAATTTTATTGTTTTGCCATTGATGAAAGAAATAATAATAATAAAAAAGGCGCTAGGAACCTGATTCTTCTATGATCTTGCTTTTTTTTTTTGTGAATGGATCAGCATTGTTTATATGGATGTGTTTAATTCTGTCATTTGTTTGTCTGTGCGCCATCCAACTATGAACATCGGTGCTTTATGGTTTTTTTTAAGTTCCAAAAAGATGAACACATCTTCTCTGCTTCTATAGATATATATTACTTATGTCATCATTTGTTGTCGATGATTCATTTCCCTTCAATGTTTACCCATCTGTACTTTTATAACGATGTTTTTTTTTTCTGTGTGTGTGTGTGTATAGGTGAATCGTATCAACATCATTATGACAGTTGTCTGGGTATCAAAATCCGTGGGAAAGTAGAAAATATTATCCATATCCCCCATTTTTGAATGTAGGTAAATCATCAAACAAGAAAAAAAAAAAGGAATCAATACCTCAACCTCATCATCATGATTATTTGGCTAATCATCAATTATTATCTATCACTATAGAAATCATCAATTAACTTTCTCACATCAATCATCCACTTTACTGACGGGAAATAGATGATTCATCCATTTTACTATCCGTGCCTTTCATATGATTTGTGCGGGAGCAAAGTATCAAGACTAAGCTTTTGCATCACGTCACATGGATATGGTCCTGATCTTTCTTTTTTTTTTTTTTTTTTTTTTTTTTTTTTTTGAAAAAGACGCTAATTTCAAAACAGGACAAAGAGGGATCTTCACGGAAAAGAACGATGTTTTGATTTATTCGTCATGTTTCAATTTTTTTTTCTGTTCAGGTCCCACGTTCATCTGTCTACTTTAACGAAGAAGAAAAAAAAATGGAAGAGTGTATCAGAATGATTGATCATTTCTCTTATTCTATTTTTCTCCCCTTGTCCTCCTAGTTTATCAGCCCATTTCTACTTTATCATATGAATAGGCTTGTATGAAAATAGGGAATTTTTTATGTTTTATTTCTGTATGCCCCCCTTTTTTTTCCTGGGCAGCGGATTATGAATTGTTGTTAATGACACTTCCTGCTGATTGGCCTGATTGGATGTGGAGCGAGAGTGGGGAAAATAAGGTTACGGGAAACTAGTATAAAAATTCACGCTATATAATGTATTTTTTTTTTCTCCAATTTTTTTTTTTTTAGTATTTCTTTTCTGTTTATTTCTTTTCTTTTGTTATTCATTATTATTTCAATATGATACACTTGGCTACTTTGTTCACTGGTCATGGTTCTCTTAGTATCAACGAACAGCAGGATGACAGTATACCCACTTATATCGCCATTATCAGTAAGAAAGACGGCACTACTACAACAAAACGTTTGAATCCAACAAGAAGGAGGTCTTCTTCTGCATCTATACCGTCACAACCTTTAAAGAAAAGATTAGTTGATTCTTCTTTTTTTTTACCCAAACTTCGACTTCAACATACTAGTCAACGACGTCGTTCAAGCGCCAAATCAAATATCGACCATTTGGAAAAAGGTAAAATAATCATCAACTACAAAGTCAGCTTTTTTTTTTTTTTTTTGTCTCTGAATTTTTTTTTTCCTTCTCTTTCTTTCTTAGACTTCGCATTCTATTTACCTCTTGAAATCATACAAGGCATTGTTGCTTACTTGGATTATACTTCTATTCTCACGCTCTCCAGTACGTCACGTTATTTCTATCAGCTTTGCCAAGATGACCATATCTGGTATACGTTATTCACACAAGATTTCCACACACCACGCACGCGCTATCCAGTCTCAGTAACAACTCCTCAACAACAACGACATCATATGGCTCTTTATCGTAACCACTGTATATTAGCTCGCCGATGGTTGGATGGCCAAGTGGATACTCGTTATCTACAAGGTCATGAAGATAGTATTTATTGTATGGCAAGACTGGGTCGTCATCACCTTGTCAGTGGTAGTAGGGACCGAACGATCAAGATATGGCACTTTCAACAACATAAAGCAAACCCCATTGTCATTACAAAAAGAGCGGCTCATGAAGGAAGCGTCTTATGCCTTTCTCTCTCTCACAATGGAAAAACAATGCTCTCTGGATCTTCTGATGCAACCTGTATTCTCTGGTGTTTACAAACACTTCGACCTTTACAAGTTTTACGTGGACATACGCATGGTGTATTGGATGTTTGCCTGATGGATGATGATTATTACGTGAGTGCATCGCGTGATCATACTTTATGTGTTTGGGATACGTCCAAGGGGACATTGGTGCATCGGTTATTAGGTCATCTTGGTCCCGTCAATGCGTTGGACTGTTACGACAAGGATCATGTGATTTCGGCTTCTGGTGATGGTACGTTGAAGGTGTGGCAGGTACGATCTGGCCAATGTATCAAGACATTTACACAAGACCATGTTACGGAGGATCCACAACGACACGGATTGGCATGTGTGAAATCGGATGGACAACAGGGATTAGTATACAGCGGTGGACAAGATGGCAAAATACGAGTATGGGATTATGCCTCAGGAACCTGTGTGGCCACGCTATCAGGTCATCATGGTTTGATTCGGACAATGGATATCATGGAAGGCGGCAAGATCTTGGTGACTGGAAGCTACGACAAGACAATCAGAGTATGGGATCTTAAGAAACGTCAGTGCATTTTGAGTTTTCAGAGTGGTCATTCTGGTTGGATATTCAATCTTTTAGTCAGTCGGTCAAGGATCTTCAGTGCTGGTCAAGACAAACAAATTATGATGCTGGATTTTGGAAAGGGTCTCTCTATTTTGGATGATTAGTTTTAGTTTAGTGTAGTATACCTATAATTGTATATATGAATATGTATTTTGTTTTGAATTTCTTGATTTATGACAATAAATTACCATTTCTTTCATTAGATCATTGTTATCATGCTTAGTTGGACATTGCAGAAGTCTAGATATATGGTAAATCATCGCGGTTGTCCTCTTTTTTTTTTTTTTTTTTTTTTTTTTTTT
Source organism: Halteromyces radiatus (assembly GCF_025201355.1). Lineage (NCBI taxonomy): Eukaryota > Fungi > Mucoromycota > Mucoromycetes > Mucorales > Cunninghamellaceae > Halteromyces > Halteromyces radiatus. The sequence goes on along the minus strand of NW_026251695.1, from coordinate 81,338 downwards.
TTTTGTTTCGTCACCAACGTAATAAATCAAAATATGTTGTCCGAATGAGGATAAGAGCGATATGATGACAAGAATGATGGAAGAACTAACGAAAGGAATACATTACCACGGCTGATTTCAGTACAAAGGCAAAGCGTGAAACCGTTGATGATACCAATGATGGCTGTTAAAGATGGGTGGATGATGGATGATGGATGATGGATGATGGATGATGGATGATGGATGATGGATGATGGATGATGGATGATGGATGATGGATGATGGATGATGGATGATGGATGATGGATGATGGATGATGGATGATGGATGATGGATGATGGATGATGGATGATGGATGATGGATGATGGATGATGGATGATGGATGATGGATGATGGATGATGGATGATGGATGATGATGGATAATGGATGATGGATGATGACGATGGATATTGGATGATGATGATGGATATTGGATGATGATGATGGACAATGGAAGGTGATGGATAAAGGATGATGATGAACGGTGTTCACCTTCCACGATTTGGCGTTTAATTTGTGTAGAATGTGCCTTCTTGACGCTGTAAATTTTACTATCAAACCGATCACACTTTCATTATCACTTCGCTTTTTTTTTTTTTTTTAAAAAAAAAGAATGGCGCTAGCAACTCCTTTGTTTCTGCATAATAGAAATAAAGACATAACAATATGTGGTTATCTGTCTACGCATTTTCATCTCTTCCGTCATGTACAATGATGATCTCAATAGCTAAACTGTCTTACACTTTTCATGATCATGGATTACCCGTATAATGGGTTTATGCAGTTTATCCCTTAGTCAAAGTAGATAAGAAAAAAAAAACATGTTTCTCCAAGGAGGAGTCACTATAGAAAGCAAACCTATATAAACTAGTGAAAATTATTAGAATAAAAAGTACACAAAAACAATCTTTTTTTTTTTTATCTATACGTATATTTATTATTTTATTAACACAACTATGTGTCGTGTCTTATTAATCCTTTCTTTGTGTCTCCGTGTCATGAGTATTCCCGTCGACAAGAAGCAATCGCCTGGATTAGATGATCAGAGTGTAAAAAGTCAATCCAATGCACTAACTTATGAACGTCGGCAACAACCTCAAGTTCCTAATATCGACTTAGGCACACTACCAGCTCAACTGCTTGCAGCATTCATGATCAGTAACCTAAATGGTCCTATTGAGCGACAGGGACAGCATCATTCGGCTGAACAAAGTGCACCTCCAATTGGTAAACAAGACGATCAAGCAGTCAAGTAAATCCAATTCCACAGTTAGTGTCAAATGTAATCACTTTATAGAGTCCGCCAAGAGGATGATCCAATATCTTTATTCAAATAACAAAAGCATTGATAGTAGCTTTATTACCCTAAAGAGGGAATCATTATTATTTAATACAGTTCTTTTTTTTTATATCATATGAACTTCTCTATTTCCGATGTCCTTTTTTTTTTTTTTTAACTTGACTGCATAGATGATTAAGACTACGCATTGGTGACACCATCATCTATCATTCTGTTTTTCTTTCGTCATATCTGAAAAAAGAAAGAATAACTAAGAAATGACGTAGTGATTGTTGCTACTTGAAGTGCTGCGATTTTGATCTTTCCTCTTTACCATAGAACAAAAAGGAAACTATAAAAAATCGGTAAAAGTATGTCATCAGATAGATCAATTGATACAGCCACATGAGCCTATGGTTGTGTTCTGGGGAGATGAATTTTTTGATTCACTGCTGACCTATTGCTAGCTTCTATAGGCCCTTTTTAATTTAAGCCCCGTGCCACCATAAAAATATTGGTTTTTGGTTGTACCTTTTTTTAGCTTTTTCTTCTCTTTTTTATTTTTTTTATTTTTGTACTTTTTTTTACTTGAAATCAAATACATATATTATCAACATGGCAGAATTCCCGGATACCTCTGGTGACAATGCTTCTGATGTTCATGCTCATCCTTCAAAATATTATACAACTGGAAACAACTCTAGAGAACGAACCAGAACTTATATTGTAAAGTTCATTTATGAAAGATCCAAATAGACTTGCTCATCTTCAACTTTTTTTTTTTTATATAGAGATACCCTCCAGAATCTTTGGCTTTTCAAAAAGAAGCTTCTCGTTATCGTCGTTCCTCTCATGGTAAACCATAAAAAAAAATAATAACAATATATTAACATGATTTAAATGATCTCTTGTGTCATCTGACTTCTTTTTTTTTTTTGACTTACTTTAGACAACAAAAACAAACCTCAAAAGTTCTTGGTGGATGTAGAAGAAACATTGCAACGTATACTTGAACAAGATACCGATGGTGACTTCCAAATCACAATTAATGATGTTGGCTCAAAAACACTCACACTTGGTACTGCTGATTCTGGTGGATATAGAAGAATTGATATACGTGGAACGTAAGTTGAAATGAAACTAGAATTCAGGGGAAGAGAAATTGTGGCGAGATGTTTGATCGTTTTTAACATCCAATATTTTTCTTGTTACTTTTTTGTGATTCGATATTTAGTTATATGTTGGCCAATTTATTACAAGAACTAGCATTAGCAAAGGATTATGGACGCAAACATATTGTGTTAGATGAAGCTAGACTGAACGAAAATCCTGTGGACCGTTTATCACGTATGATTCGATACAACTTTTGGGATGGATTAACTCGACGTATTGATGCTGATAGTTTGGAAGTGATTTGTCCTGATCCCAAGAATCGATCTAGTCAACAACATCCTATTATATATGTCCCTCGAGGTGATCCTGATGCTTTCGACTTTTATTGCAAGGTGGCCTCCTCTCGACCCCAATTACATCTTCAAGTTGAATATTTACCTCAAGACATCACTCCTGACTATGTGCGTGGCATCAACGATCGACCTGGTTTACTGACTCTGGCAATGCGTAAAATAAAGGCCGCTGATGGAACAGAAACAATGGTCGGCGAACTATTTGTAGTACCTGGTGGTCGGTTTAATGAAATGTATGGATGGGATTCTTACTTTGCTGCTCTAGGTTTATTGGTGGATGGTCGTGTTGCTTTGGCCAAAAGTATGGTGGAAAATTTTGCATACCAAATCAAGCATTATGGCAAGATTCTCAATGCGAATCGATCTTACTATTTGACTCGGTCACAACCTCCTTTTTTGACAGATATGGCGTTGAAGGTATATGAACGATTGGATCCTGCTGATGAACAAGAAAACAAGGCTTGGTTACGTCGCATTCTCAAATCTGCAATCAAGGAATATTGGCAAGTATGGATGTCTGCCCCTCGATTGGACCCTATTACGATGCTTTCTCGCTATCGTCCTAACGGCAAAGGTATTCCTCCTGAAACAGAAGCATCTCATTTCGATCATGTTATTGCACCTTTTGCTCGCAAGCATAATGTTACCATTGAACAATTCAATATCATGTATAACAATGATCAAGTCAATGAACCAGAACTGGATGATTATTTTTTACATGACCGTGCAGTGCGTGAATCTGGTCATGATACAACCTATCGATTTGACAAAGTATGTGCAAACCTGGCAACAGTGGATCTGAATTCTCTGTTATACAAGTATGAAACCGATATTGCGGATGCGATCGATGATTATCTGGATGGGATTCTGGAGGATTTTGATGGTATGGCGCAATACTCAAAGGATTGGACAGCACGGGCAAATCAACGACGAGATAGAATGAACAAATACCTTTGGAATGAAAAAAACAATCTTTATTACGACTATGATACGGTGAGACAAGAACAAATTACATATGAAAGTGCTACAGCATTTTGGACGATGTGGGCAGGCTGTGCTAGTGAAGAGCAAGCTCAGAGAATGGCGTCTCATTCTTTACACAAATTTGAAGTGCTTGGAGGTCTTGTTTCTGGTACTGAATCTTCACGTGGTGAAATTACGTTGGATCGACCGAATCGACAATGGGATTTTCCTTTTGGTTGGGCTCCTCATCAGATGATGGCTTGGGTTGGTTTTGAAAAATATGGTATGCGTGATATTTCTCGTCGGTTGGCATATCGTTGGCTATACACGTAAGAATCCCAAAAAAAATAAAAAAAAAATTATAATGATAGGATGTGTATTCACGTTTTTTTTTTTTTTCTAATATAGTATTACTAAATCATTTGTAGATTTCAATGGTGTGGTGCCAGAAAAATATGATGTAGTCAGTTCATCACACAAAGTACAAGTAGAATATGGCAATGTGGGCACCGATTTCAAATTTGTACCACGAGAAGGGTTTGGATGGATGAATGCTTCTTATCAAGTTGGACTTAGTTATCTTAATACACAAATGCGACGAGCTTTGGGAACTTGTACTTTACCTGACTTATTATTTGAAAAGGCATTGGCTTTGGAACATCGACGGTCTGAAACTGAACAAGAAGCTTATCTCCAACAACGTAGAAAATCCACTTTGAATGCACGACAATTGACTCGCAATGGAAGTATTGACGCTGCCATCACTCGGATCCCTTATACCTCTCCTCCTGTCTCTGATGCTACTGTGGCTGGTTCTTCTGTAGTATCTCATCATCCTCTTGCTCCTCTTGATTCTGGTGATGGTGATTCTTACTTTACATCCACTGCTCCATTTCGTTAGCTATTATTAGTTTTTGAAATAGACCCTTTCTTTGTAGTTTTATTCATAATTGATACAACTTGAAATAAAATCTATTTTTTTTTTTTTGACATGATTCCAAATGATTTTTGTATATATTTTGCGTAGATATGTGCTATATATAAAAAGAGATAGAAAGTGTCTCCATAACAACCGATAGATAATGTAAAAAAAAAAAAAAGACATATCATGAAAAGAATTAAATGATTATTTATTGGTTTTTTCGTGTATATATAGAAAATGATGGAAATGGGATATATAAGGAAAAGAACAAGGATGAATAATAAATAATAATAGAATAAAAGTACTAAACTATCAAGGTGTATGTTTTGGGATATAAATAAAATATATGTATAAAGATATAGATATAGAGACGATATAAATAGGAAGAGGGAGAATTCAACAAAAAACAAAAAAAAAAAAATACCAAACAAGATCGAGAGAGAGAGAGAGAGATCAAGTGTTTTCATAAGCACCTTCTTGTCCAAAGAATCCACGACATAAGTTTCGAATTGCCTTTTCATAGAGGGTAGGGGTATGATCCACAAACATACTCCTTGAGAAATTGATTTCAGAAAAGCGAGCTTGGATATCATCACATAAAGTCAAGGTTGTCATATGGGCTTTGCGGTGTTGTGATTGTCGAGAGGTAGAGGTAGAGGTGGCTGTTTCTGAATGATGAATAGGGTTTTGGATCAATTGAGGCACAGATTCTACATGATATACAGTTGAAGGTGGGTATAATTTATCGGCACGCATGTCGGCACGCATGGTTTTGATTGTTGCCCATAACCATTGATCCTCTTCTTCCTCTTGTTGCTGTTGTTGCTGTTGTTGTTGATCTTCTGTACGTCGACGATTGTATCTTCCAATAATACGACTAATGATGGCTTCAGCTGTATGACTTTCTTCATGAAGACTAGTGGCAACGTTCTTCAAATCCTTGATCAAACCCCAACTAAGACAAGATACTACATCATAGCCATGGACCACACTTGTTACCAATCCTTGACCACAATATTGACTAAGATCATACGACATAGCACAAGGAGGACCATAGACATAACAATGCACTGGGCGCCCTGCAGGAAGTCCACTTGGTCGAGAAGTCACAAAAGGCACAGGATCATGTGTAAGTGCTGCTGATACCGTTGCACTAGGTTCCTGATCCAAAAAACTTCGTCTATCTTGACTCCATAAAACACCAAGTAAGCTGACAACTCCACCACCCAAACTATGTCCACATAAAACAAGACCATAATCTGGATACTGTTCTAATCCACGACGGATAGCTTGATATACTTTTCCTTTTTCCTTGGCCAAAAGTTGGGCAGCATCTAACATACCATCATGTGCTTGGAAATGTTTGTTGGGTTCCGTCGGAAGGGTAAAATCGGTATAGGTGAAAGATAAGTCGGTCAATACATCGCTGAGCCCCAATGTACCACGGCAAGTCAATACAATTGATTTCGTTCGGTGATCCACGGTCACATAATGAACCAATGCATGTAAAGAAGGATGATGCATGTTCAGTAAACTTGAATGATCAGTGTAGCTTGATAGCAGGATATCTTGTACCATGACACCAGTATGATGAGCAAATGCATGATGATTTCGGTGATGATGATGTGATGTAGGAAGAACAGACGGAATGTCACCAATACCAAAAACACGCATAAACGATTCACCATAGGCAGCACTGGCATAACGCATAAAGTGACCAATATTACTAATAATATGTTGACGAGGAAAATTGCGTGGATCGGGTTCTTGGTTTAATGATCGAGGTACAGAAGGACGAATGACAGGCATGGAGCGGATGACACGTACTCGACGACGAAAGCCAGCATCGTCCTTGGAGGGTCGTAATGGTGGTGAAGATGGACAAGAGCTGTACGATGAAGAAGAAGATATGTCATTTGATGGTTTCAAAGAGTTTGTTGAACATGATGGAGTAAGTGTTGGTGTAGTGGTTGAGTAAGTAGTTGTTGTAGTTGTTCTTGAAATAGATGCCATACTAGTGATTGAATTGGATCGATGTAATCGCATTGGTTTGTTGGTACTTTTGGTCATAGGTGTCATTGTTGGAAAGGCAGAACTACCTGAAGAATTTCGTCGACGATTAGCTGGATTCGCACCAGAATATGAAGATGATGAGGATACTGATGATAAGGAAGGTGATTTTTTGTTTGTTGGATAAAACGGTAAGAAGGAAGATGCTGAATTGGATTTCTTTTGACGAATATTATCAATACTGAATCCCCAACGACTTTTTTGTTTCTTTGGTGATTTCAACGGTGGTGGTGGTGATGAGGATGATGATGATGAAGATGATGATGATGAAGAAGAAGAAGATCGTGTTCTTGTTTTTGATGTTGATGAAGGTGATGATGACTTCTTATCTTGTTTTTCTTCAGAAGAGATATGTGTAGACGATGACGATGCTGTAGAGAGAAGAGTGGTTGAAGTGCTTGTCATAGTAGTAGTAGGTCCAATAGGTTGATGTTGATTACCCGTAATCCGTTCACCATCTTGGTTTTCCCAGCCATAAGATTCTTTTCGTTCCAATTTCTTGCGTGTGAGTTTTTTTGAAACAGCTGAAAGGAGAATACTGTTATCCACTAATGCATGTGATTGCTTTTTTCCAGTGGCAGGATAACGCGCCCATACGCCAGGTACTTGATCAGTGTAATCTTCATTTCCATTCACAACAGCAATAAATGATTCTTTATCCATTTCATCCGATTTTAAAGTGATATACTTTGTTTTTGCTGATTGATCAGGTCGATTGGGATCCACAGGTCGGATACTAGTTGTTTTGATGGTAGAACGATGAGTAGTTGTAACAATTTCATACATACTAGTAGGATCATCAATATCTTCATCATTGTCAGAGTCGGTATTGTTTCTTGTCAAGACAAGTGATAAGGCACTATTATTGTTATCAGAAGTCAAACTATTTTCTGCCAAGATATCTTGAAGTTCATGTATAACTTGACTATGATTGTCGGTATCACAACAAGCTGTATCAGAAGTAGATGTGTCAACTTTCCGGCCGTCGGTGATTTGATAAGGAGTATGTTGATGATGTTTCATGTGTTGGGAGTGATCCAATTGTACCAAAGCTTGTTGATTTGTTTCTTCTTCAATAACAAGACCTTGCCATAAAACAGTTGTTTGAACTTGTTTGATACGACGGTGATGAGTGACAGTTTGTAATAGAGCGAAAGCGGTAAGAGCTTTGGTAAGGCTACCGAGCATGGCGATTTTACCCATTTGAGCAAGTTCAAATTCAGGATCGTACATAAGTTCTCTATGAACTAAAGTGATGATGGAAGCGATAGCACGGGAAGTATCTGTTGAGCCAAAAATACCATCAATCAATCGAACTGTTTCTTCACATGCCTAATTAAATTTGAATATGAAAATTATTGAGTAACCCAATCTATAATATCTTTTTTTTTTTTTGTGTACCTTTAAGCCAGTTTTGATTGTTTTTGATGTAAATTGTAATCCAGAGAGAGCAAATAATTCAGTTAGTGTAAATGTACTTGATATAAGATGAACGCCAAGATCGGTATATTTATCAATGAGTTGAAGAAATCCACTAAATAAAATAAAAAAAATAAATAAATACAAAAAAATACAAAAAAATACAAAAAAAAAAAAAAAGAAAAACTAAAAAGAAAAAAATAAATAAATAAGAACTTACCTTTCCGTAGAAGCACATTGATCATCATCATCATTTTCTGGGTTTGAGGAATGAATTAGTTTTGCTGTTGATATGGCGTTTGTAAGAGCGTTTCGACCTAATCCTAGTGATACAGAAGTACCATATTTTGCCCCTTCAAACAAAGCATCAATGACTAAACCGGAACAACGTAAAGATACACGAGTGGCTAATGAGGCAGTAGTGATAAGACCAGCAATATTTTCTGGTAGTAAAGTTGGTGATAGTTCATATATTGTATTTCGACATGTTGCGATTTGTGATGAAGAGATGGTCATAATTGTTTGATACAATATATAATTATATATAGTCTATAATAACAAACAGTAGGTTTAATATATATATTTGTATATAAAAAAAAAAGAAGAAGAAGAAAAAGAAAATAAAAACAGATAAAGATAGAATAATAATAATAATAATAATAATAATAATAAAGCGTATTAAGTAAAAGGAAAAGTTTGAAGAAAAGAAAAAGAAAAAAGAAAAAAAAAAGGGAATCCTCCCCCTTTTCCCTTTTTTCTTTTGGGGCAATGGGGAAGAGAGTCAAGCTGTGCATTCATTACATTTCATACTCCGTTTGATCGACTTTGGTCACATTTTGGGAAGCTTATTGCCCCACATTTTTTATTTTTTTTTTTTTTTATTTTTATTTTTTTTTATTATTTTTAATGTGATCATTTCATTACTTGGGCAATCATTATTATCTTTTCATTCATCATATATAGTATCAATAAGTTGAATAGATATATATTAATAATTAGATGATATGGGAAATGTATAAACATATATATATATATCTTATCATGAAACAATTGAATTTCATCCTTTCTTTTCATTTCTTTTTCATGTTCCATAAAAAGTACATCTTTTTGGTAGGGCATAAATTTTACTTCTCATGTTTCCTCTACCTTTCCATGTGACAAAAAAAAAATAATAGATTCATATTCCGTCAAACTCATCATCCTCTCAACCTCATTTATCCTCCATGTTGGGAATGTTGGTATTCAGACACCGCACAAACATGTAAAAAAAAAAATATGAATGTGTAACAAACAATCAAACATGTATTGTTTCATTCTATTACTTTACTACTGTATTATATGGTCTTTTGACTTTTATGTTCATCCATAGATCTTTTCTTCTCATTTATAAAATCTATACTAATCATCAATCAAATTATATTAATATATAGCATTAAAAATATTAGTGATGTTAATAATAATAATAATAATAATGATAATAATAAAAAAAAAAAAAAACTTCCGTGATACTTGTAAAATCAATAAGAGTAGAACTTGTTTTTTTTTTTCATTAGATCTAACAGGTACACTTTTTTTTTCTTCTTATCATTGATGATGAGACTTAAGAAAAAAAAATGGAGCGATGTAATTCTTATCAGATCTTATACACTTCAGAATCTCTGGAAAAAAAGGGAGATTCAAATTCATCAGATAAATCTCCTGCTTCCTATTGGCCAATTGTACTTGCCAATGTTAATTCATTGTGTAAATGAGTCATGGGCCCCCAAACCTACCTGAGCCCAATCCATTTCGTTGTATAATCATTTATCAGATTCTCTTTTACTTATATAATGTTCAACTTTTGATCATCATTACCATCATCACTATGTTCGTGAATAATTGTCAATCATCATACAATAATCATCATACAGTCATCATTAGATTATCGCTCCATCTAAAGTTTAATATAATAAAAAAAAAGGCTCAAAATATCTTTTATTTTTTTTTTTGATATCAAGTTGTAATATGACAAGGGTGGAAAATGAGGACCTGGGACAATATTTTTTTTATCAGATTTTTTTTTATTTTGACTCGGGGAACTTGATAGTTGGATGTCCGTCATATTATATAGATTGTGATGATGTTGACAATGATGATGATCAAAGAAATAGAAATAAACTGACTGATTCTTTTCATATTATAGAACTCCATTTATTGCTATCATAGATAAATCGACTGATTATGCTTCTTTTGGATACTTATATATATATATATATATATAATGGTGGATAGATAAACTTCTTTCGAATCCGGAGAAAATTGGGTGGGAAAGCCAAAAAAAATTTTTTTTTTATCAGATGGAAAAGATAGAGAATTTTAACTCCAGATTGACCCAAAAAATAAAATTATAAAAGAACAATTCTTTCCTTTTTCTTCTTTTCTCTTTCTTCTTTTTCTTTCTTTACATACATTTCTTCTACTCTTCTCTATAATATAATATAAATCATGAAAATCAAAAATGCTTCTGAACTTTTGGCCTCTGCTACGTTCACTCCTATAAATAATACCACAAAATTATCACTTCATCAAACATTACCATCATCACCACCACAACAACAACAAAAAAAACCACAACGTCAAACTGCTGCTCAAAGAAGAGCTGCTCTTTTAGCTCAAAAGACAATCATTGCACCTGATGAATCAGTAAAAGATACGCTTACTATCACCACCACTACTACTACTACTGAAACTACATCACCTATCACCGCTACTACAACTGAAAGTATATCACCTATCATCACAAGTATTACTGAAACTACATCATCATCTACCACTACAACAAATGAAACCGTATCATGTGATAAAAAAATTGAACAAAAAGAAGAAAATGCTATACCAACACCTCCAATCTCTCCTTCTTTGGATTCTTGTTCTGTATGCACTGCCTCTTTGGAAGCCAATTCTCGTATTTTATCTGTCAAACGTGATGGTAATTTGAAGGCTGTGATGATGGAATTCTCTACTATGAAAAAGCAAGGATTGACTTTAACTCATCATACTTATAATCTTGTCTTGGATGCTCATGCTACTTTACGCCGTGAAGGTTCCCCATTGGCTCCTATGCTTAGAGGTATGTTTATTTTTTTAATTTTTAATTTTTATTTTTGGTCACTGACTTTGAACTTTTTTTGTTTTCTCTTTCTCTTTCATCTCATTATCACCTTGGACAAAATGTAGTTTATGATGAAATGGTTCGCTCTCGTATCCAACCAAGTAGTTATACCTATACCTTACTTCTTCGTACTCTTTGTCGTCGTGATGTTGAAGTTCAAAAAACGGTGGCCATGTTGAAACGCCAATCTGCAAGAACGGGTCAACTTGTACAAGATATTGATATTTTAGAAGCCGAAGCCAATCTAGACAAGGCTATGGATCTCTTTGGAAAGGCTACTGCTGCTCAACATACTCAAGTCTTTGAAGTAGATCTTTTTAACCAATTATTACGCGTCTTGTCTCATTATGGTGATACTGTTCATGCTTTGGAAGTCTTTACTCAATTGGAACAATCTACTAATGCTTCTCCTAATGCTGCTACCTTTGCTGCCCTTATCAACTTGTTTGGTCGTGCTGGTGATATTCAAGCTGCTCGTCGCTACTTCGCTATGTACCAAGAACTGAAACATGATATGGGTGTACATGATTCTTCTTACGTTTACAATGCTTTGGTTGATTCTCATTTGAAGTGTGGTCTTTTGGAAGGCGCTATTCGTGTGATTGAAAAAGATATGATCCAAGATGCCGTCAAACTTACCATCATTCCTTATAACTCTGTTATTCGTCACTATTGTACCCAAGGTGAAATGGAAAAGGCTCATGGGGTTGTCAATCAATTGCTTCGTGATCCTGAACATCTCCCTCAACCGGATGCTAGTACTTATGGTCCTATTCTTGCCGCTTATTGTCATGCTCATGATCTTCAAGGTGCTACCGATGTCTATGCCGATTTAATCAAGACGGATATTGCTAAGTCTTATGGTAATCTTGCTAACTATGCTCTTTTGTGTTTGTCCAAAAATCAAGGTGAAAAAGCTCTTCAAGTAGTTGAAGATATGCGTGTCGCTCGTTTGGAACCTGATCCAGTTTTGGCTTGTCGAATTATTTCTTATTTTATTCATTCTGATGCTGTAGATCAATCTATCTCTGCTCTTCATACTATCTTGGGTGTCTTATCTCCACGTACTTTAGCCAAAGGTCAACGTCTTTTGATAGATACTTCTTTACAATTGGTTTCTACGGTCAAGGATGTACATCAAGCTTTACGTGTAGCTCAAGTGACAAGTTGCCTCTGGTTTGGTGGCAAGTTACCGGTTCCTTTATCCAAGACTTTGGTGCGATTGTATCAAGATATGGGTGCATCATCATCATTTACCTTATCTGATTACACTATATTGTTTGATGCTGTGATCATACTAGCAACGGTAAGAAACATATAAACATTTATATAAATAGGAAATTCTCCTCTGACTCTTCTTTTTTTTTTTTTTTGTGGATAGGTACATCATCACAATAGCAATCAAGTTGAAATCAAAGGTGTGGATGAACCAATGTCTCTTTTCTTATCTCTATTAAAGGGAATGCAATCTGATCACTTATTCCCCTCATCCAACTTGGTTTCACGGGTGGCGGCTTTTTGGCAAATGAAAGGTGATGTTACTGCTGAAGCTACCTGGCGTTCTGCTGTGGATCCTGTATGTTCTTCTTCTTCTGATGATCAATCCACGGACGTCAAATCAACCACCTCAGCAACAACAACAACAACAACAACAGCAACAACTACTACTGAAACGAACTCTGCTGAGAATGATTCTTCTACTGTTTTGACACAAGAGGATGCTACTGTTAGTATTGATCTGTTTGATGTCACTACTTCTCAAGATATTATGAAATCAGTGATGCATGGTCATATCAACAATGCGATGTCTTCATTGAATTCGATCATGGCTAGTGACAAGTTACCTTCTCCTGATTCTTTACGAGATGCTATTGCTTTGGTTGGAAAACAAGGTCATATGGATATGGCGCTCAAGATGTATCAAATTTGTTTGGAAGCATATGAAACTATTGAACAGGATCAAGGTTATGATAAATCTCAAGCCATCTATCTCATCACTAATAGTATATTGATTGGTTACGCTCAACAAGGAGATATGGCCAATGCCAAGGTGTATTATGATCAAATCAAGAAGATGGGTCTCTTCCCTGATGGAAATGGTTATGCAAGTCTCTTGTTGGGAAGTGCAAAATGTGCCACTGATGAAGCTTCTGATGCATTGACTATTTATGATGAAGCCAAACGTCATAATGTGAAACCTACAACCTTCTTTTATAATGTGGTGATTTCAAAACTGGCCAAGGCACGCAAACTGGAATCAGCTCTGTATCTATTTGAAGAAATGCGCGAATTTAAAGTGACTCCAAACTCTATTACTTATGGTGCGATTATATCTGCTTGTGTTCGTGCTGGATCAGAAACACATGCTCGTCGATTGTTTGGTGAAATGTTATCCTCTCCTTCTTATCAACCACGTGTGGGACCTTTCAACAACATGATGCAATTTTATGTGCGACAACAACCCAATCGTGAACGTGTTCTAGAATATTTTGCTGAATTACGTCGTCGTCACATCAAACCTTCACCACATACTTACAAGTTATTGATGGAAGCGTATGCTAGTATGACACCCTATGATATGCCTACTGCTCATCGTATGCTCTCCGAAATGGAACGCCGTGATAGGATCCGACCTCAAGCAACACATTATGCTACTTTGATTTATGCTTATGGGACTCTTCAACGTGATGTACAAAGTGCTGATCGTGTATTTGGTGAAATGGTCAAGTCTCAAGTACCTCCTGATGAGGCAGTCTATCAAGCTATGTTGGATACATTGATTAGTAATGATCATTTGGAACGAGCTGAAGTAATGTATCAAGAAATGTTGGATACTATTGATAAGAGTAGTTCTCCTTATATTGAAAATCTGTTTATTCGTGGATATGGTCAAAAAGGATTATTGGACAAGGCTGAATCAGTATTCAACAAAATGACGGATGACAAATCTATGACTAGTTTGGATATGTATGATAGTGGTGATAACAATGAAGATGTTTCCAACACTATTGTTGTTCGTGAACCAAGTACTTATGAAGCTATGGTACGTGCTTATTTAGACAATAAATTGGTAGACAAGGCAAAATTGATTCTGGATCAAATGGTACAACGTGATTTTCCTGGAAAGGTTCTTGCAGTGGTAGCTGATCTTGTGTTAGAATAGTTTTTTATTGTATATTTTATCTCTCCCTTTTTTTTACTTTTATTCATTCTTTTTTTTATTTATTTTTTTTTGTACATACACTCCCCCCTCTTACTTTTTTTTTTTTTTTTTTTTTTTTTTTTTTGGTGTACGCTTATAATAAAAAGGAATCGGAATTGATTTCCATTTCATAGAAAATGGGCGGGAATTACAAACCTTGGATTTTTTTTTCTTTTTCTCCTTTCTTTCCTTATTTTTTTTTTTTTTTTTTTTTTTTTGATATACGATGGAGGCACAGGCTTTAGGTAGAAACAATAAGAATACATTGTAGAAAAAAAAAACAATAATTAATTCTTTATTATCGATTCATATAGTTCAACGTCTGTTACAAATCCCAACTATCCGTATTAGAAATCTAACTACCACAACTGATAAACTCACCAAACTTATTCTTGGTGGCAAAAACAATGTTCATTTTATTTGTGGTAAGTGAACAAGAATTTTTTATTTTTTTATTTTTATTTTTTTTTATTATATTTAGATTTCGATATGACCATGTCCATTCATTGGGTGCGTAACAAGACCACAGGTGCTTTAGAACGCAATTGCTCTTCTCATGGCATTCCTGCAAGATATAGTAAACTGAGTCCCGAGGTAATATTATATCATTAGATTGATAAAAAAATAAGAGTGAATGAATAACTACTAAACAACCTGTTTAGTTCAAGAAAGAAACAGCTCGATTGTACAATACCTATTATCCTATTGAAATTGATAAGACTTTAACATTGGAAGAAAAAGTACCTCATATGATCGAATGGTGGGAACAAGCACATCAAGTCCTGGTGGCTCAAAAACTTTCTCGTCAAGGTAAGTAAAATCATATATATATATATATATGTATTATTGGTAGCATTCTATCTTATCTTTTTTTTTTTTTTTTTTTTTTTTTTGGATAGATATTGTCAATATGGTGGATGAATCAGATATAGAATTACGACCTGGTTTGGAAAAGGTATTATCTTCATGTCGCGACTCGAAAATTCCGTTCCTTGTCTTTTCAGCTGGTATTGGTGATTTGATTGAACGTGTGTTACTGGTAATGAATCATCCTCTGAAGGAAAAAAAAAAAAAAAAAAAAAGAGTTGATGGACTCACCTTTTTTTTTTTCTTTTTTCTTTTTCTCTTTTTTTAGAAACGACAAATGATGTACGATAATATGCACCTTGTATCCAATATGATGAAATTCAATCAAGCCGATATCTGTGTTGGTTTCAATGCGCCTTTGATCCATGTCCTCAACAAGTCCGAAGTCCAAGTAGAACAAACACCTTATGCCTCCCAGATTGAAACTCGACCCAATGTGATCCTGATTGGTGATTCCTGTGCTGATACACAAATGGCCCATGGTATCAAACATGATTGTTGCTTGAATATTGGCCTTCTAAACCACGATATTGAACATTTGGAACCTAGATATTTACAAACCTTTGATATTGTCATTGAAGGTGATGCCAATTTGAATCCTATCTTGGCCATTCTAGATAGTATCTGATTTCCCTTCCTTTCTTTAATTTCGTCTCCTTTATTAGTTTATATCTCTCTCTCAATAAACAAAATCTCTCTAGACCTTTTTTTTTTTTTAACATACGATCTTTCTTCTTGATTTTGCAGTTATCCTTTTTTATATTATGGAAATAAATGACGTTGATGATGGATGATCGATGACCGAAAAAAAAGGGGATGTGAATCTTGGTTGCTACAGGTTTTGCAGCTGATTGATCCGTATTTCACAGATTCATATCTACCATCATCATCCATTTTTTTTTTCTATTTACTACCTTCATAAATCACAGAGTCGTCATATATGTTAAGGAACATGTTGTCAACGATGTCAGTTATAGATCCCTTTTTGTTTTTTTTTTGTTTAGAAAAGAAAAGAAAAGAAAAAAGAAATAAACAAACTTACTACATCAACAGGAACTGCGATATATCACTGTTTCATTATCAAATGATGGCAATTGTAGATCCTTTTTTGTTTTTTTTTCTAAATAAAAAAAGAAAATAGATAAAAAAAAATTATAAAGGTACCTTTTTTTTAATATCTGCTTCTGATGTGGCACACTCCCTTCTGTGATCCATTGAAACAAGTTATTTTTGTTCTTCATTCCCTTACACGCAAACTTCTCCTTTGCATAACGCAAATAACCTTTCCATCCTATGCAAACTCTTTTATTTACTTTTGCAAACTATTTATTCTTTTCTCCTAACTACTATGATGAATAAAGTAAATGGCTTTGTTGTATAAAAATAAACGTACACAGTCTAGATGTATATGGTTTTCCCTTTTCATTTGAATAAAGCGTATAAAATTATGATTTCAATACTATATTTGAAAACAATATACCGAGTATCTTTTCAGACCATCATAACACAAAGTATGCGTTTGCAAGCGATAATTCAAAACTGTCTTGGTCCAATAATGCACATCAATACAGTAAAAAATAGTAAAAAAAGTGGTTCAGGTTTTTTATTCATAAATTTCAATACTTGTAACTAAACTAAGATATATCTACCAAGCTAAATATGAGGTTAGCTAAGCGATACTTACGTATTGAGGCAAGCTTGGAAGATCTTCAATCAAGGAATAACTCAAAAAAATGTCAGTCCACCAAAAACGCGATTCCAGTATATGCAACATTGTATCCAAACTTGAACGACCAACCATATGATGATATCTTTCCAAGAAATCGACACACCACCTTACATATCGGGTACAAAACGAAGTTCCTTGTCAGCTTCTAGAGAATTGTGCTTGGATGCGTAGGATCCGTCATAGGGTGAGACACTTTTTGTTTTTCTTGTTTGGGTCGTTTTCAGTTATATTTGTACACATGATGATTAAAAATGAACAGGTCCTTGCCCTTGATAATGAATGAATTGCGATCTTCTTCCATGCTTGTCATTGAGGTACAACTTGTTTATCATAAAGGTAATGTAGAGGCCAATCACTTGTGTGAACCACAGTAGGTAACATATCCAATTCATACAAATATTCAGAGACCTTGTTTTTTTTGTAGTCACTTGATGTATAGATTGATAATTAAACTTGAAGAGAGACATTTAAGAACCCTGTCCTCTAACTCACCACCATCCAAGGAATGGGTAAAAAAGGTCCACTTCGATAAGTCTCCGTGAATAAAACTAGCAGGAGGGAGGTCACTGGATATCCAAATCGTTTTGATCTAAAATATAAGAGAGAAAGTCACCAATATATATATATATGTATAGAAAGAGAGAGAGGTTTGATCAGTTGCATCTTTTTTTTTTTTTTCTTTTTTTTTTTTTGCAGCTGTACTTACCTAAGTCGTAATGATATTTGATTGCATTGATTATTTTTTTGGAAGACTTGACCTACTTCAGCATCAGCATCTGGTAATAAACAGGAAATCAAACTTTTTTCGACCATCAGTCATCGTCGGCGTACGCTAGACACTTGAATCGCACATAGATTGCCCTATCGGTATCGTTGTCCTGTTGGAAGGTGTGACTAGTGAAGGAGGTATCTTGTTTTAATAGAAGCTTAAGAGCGATGTTGAATAGGAAAGGAGAAAAGAGTTGGATCACCTTGTCGTAGACCCCGTTGTTGGACAAGTATCGTTCACAAACCCAAGGCTATTTTGATATCATTTTGCTATATATTAGGCAGATAACGTATGATGATATTCCCTACAAGACGTATTCACCAGGTTTGATGCACGGTCTACTAATAAAGGTCCATGAGCTGGTTGTAAGATCAGTAAATTGAATTCCTTCTTTCTTTTTTCTTTTTCTGTTTCATACCCGTATCGTTCTGTCCGTGCACCATAATTCACCCAATTCCAACATTCTACGACTTGACGATCATTATTGTATTGTGTAGGTTGATTATCTTGTTTAATCATCTTCAGTGATTGAATAGATTGGGTTAATTCTTTGATTTCTTTAGATAATTTTCCAAATGGATCAACCTTGGATGAAGTATTATTTATTGTTGAATAATACTCAGTGGAATTCGACGACCAACTTGCAGCACCATATCGCTTATTGACTCTATCGACATCTATCACCTTATTGACCACGTCATCGAACATAGAAGAAAGACCATTTCGTCAATTTCAAGTAACCAAAAAGAACAACCAGTCTTACTATCATCAATCGCGTAGAAAAAGAAAAAGAAGAAAAAAAAACATCAGTACCACATGTATAGCTACCGGATCATGCCACTTACCTGATAGAAACGTTTGAGCTTTTTCTATTTTTGTGTTGTTCCCAAGTCCATCAAAAAGTAAAACAGCTCCATTCCACATGTCGAGGAAAAACCAGGATTTCATCATTGTGCTCATTCTTGATACTTTGGTCGAAAGGAAGATACCTTGAAAGACAGTTGGCCACTATTTTTTTTTTTTTTTTTTCACCAGGAGAAATGACAGATATCAAACTTGACTTTTTTAATAACAGTATCCATCTTGCGAGTCTTGATGAAAATTCAGGTTTGTTGATTAAGAATTTCAATGCTAGAATATAAGTATAGACTCCAAAGCATGAGTTCACCAAGAGTGGAGATTTGAGAAGCAGAATATCATTGGTTATCTAGAAACGGTTGAGAGTTGTCATCGATAGAATTTCCCGCCTACTGTAGTAATAACAAAAAAAGAAAAAAAAATAGGTCAATTCGCTCAGACATGATCTTGATTTACAACAATATTGTTCACCCAAACTTACCCAAAGCTAAGATTCTCTAAAAGAGTCAAACAAAAGGCCCATAGACGAGGAAAGTTGGTAATATATGCACCATGTAGCCATGATGTTGTTATGGGGTAGCATAAAGTGATGGACGACAGATGATGGCCTCATTTTGACATGTTGTTGCCGAAGGATATTGAGTTTGCATTGGATAAATAGTTGCATTCCTTTTTGTATTTGGTGTCTCTTGATTGAGCAATGTTGTCAGTTTGACTTTTGCCCTATTGGTATAATAGCTGTCCACGTTGTCTTTTTCCAAACACCTATCTAGAAATCATAATAACAAAGTTTTGTTGTAAAACCCATCATATACTATCAATGCGTATACGATGGGGATTACCTGAGGCGCGCTTTGAATAATAAAAAAAATAAAAAAAATAAAAAGAAAGAAAAAAAAAAGGAAAAAAGAAGAGGGACAAAGAAAAACACGAGAAATAGGAGAAAGAACCGGCTCGTTGGAATATCGGATTTGGAATCCTTAAATTACACTCTTCGATTTTACCAGGTAAAAAGTTAACCAATAAAATTGCGCTGTTTCCCGACTTGATACATGTACTTTTTTAATACTTTTGTATCTTGCTCAAGGGTCATCATCATTGCATCAAAGTTGGAATGAAAATACATAAATATATTGTCTTTTAGTTATATTAATAACCTTTATTATTATTTTTTTCTTTTTGCTAGTACTTGATAACTCTTTTCTGTCGTCACTTGGTTCACTCTATATCTTGCCTCCCAATTTACAGAGTAATTTTCTTTTTTTTAAAAAAAAAAATCAATGTCGCTATTCCTCATCCAATGATGATCATCATCGAACGCAACTACTATTATTGCATTCTTCTCAAGAAATACTCTATCTAATGGCATTTTATCTGTTACTTCTAGTTTGACGTCTGATGTACCATTAACTGAAACGCATGATGATTTAAATATTTCGAGTTGACAGCCATCCGGTGTTTAGTCTGTTACGTCTTTTCATCCCCTTTGGTTCATGTACGGCGATGATCCCAGGAGCTAAAGCGTCATATCGCTACATGATCATCGATTATCAAGCATGCAAGGTTTATGCAATTCATTCCCCCCATTGAAAAATAGATATGAAAAACAAAAGGATGATGAATCAGGGGTGAAATTCCTGTTTCTCGAAAGGAGTCATTACATAAAGCAAAAAACATATAAATGAGAGAGAAATCATAATAAAAAAAGTGAAAAGTAAATAAAAACGATTCTATTTTATTTCTATTTTATTTATTATTTTCTCCACCATGTACCGCGTCTTATTATTCCTTTCTTTGTGTCTCTGCGTCCTGGGTGTTCCTATTGACAAGAAACAGCCGCTTGGAGCGACTGATCAATCTGTACAAAACGATCCAGTGACCTATGAGAGCCCACAATCTTTACCACCTCCACAGCCTATATTGGGCAGTGTTGTATATAATTCAGGAAGGACTATAGGAGCAGCAGTGGGTGGTATCTTTCCGGGGGCCAATGATGCATTTAGGACTTATGGCGTAAAGCAAGAAGAAAGTAATTGATGGCAGTGCTCCCCTAAAAAGGAACCTTTTACTATTTGCTATCGAAAATACAGTTAATGAACGAAAAGACTAAATGATCGCAACTGGTTTCATTGCAAGCATAAAGTCTTAGTCCGCTGACGATTACTATGACATTCTGTATGATGATGGATGATGATACGATGATTTTTGCAGTGTAGACCTCTATCATATTGGTTGCAAATGGATGTCAGAAGTATATCCAAGAATAGGAATTCCAGAAAAAAAAAAAAAAAAGAGAAAATATTCTTTATTTGTATATTCATAATACAAAAAAAAAAAAAAAAAAAAAAAAGGTAAAAGCAACTATGAAAATATACATAAACTGGTCTAGTATGCTTTTGGTAAGAGATGGTCCAAACTTTTAGTGAGATAAGTACATGTGCTTTCTTGTCCATCCAAAGGCAAATCATAGAAAAGATGTCTAGCCAATTCCTTGTGATCCGTATAATCAAAATACTTGTTACTGTTCTTATTGATGTAGAGGTGTTTTAATTGATCCTTGTTCTTCTCCACCCATGTTGACCAAAATGTTGCTTGGGCATCTTCAATTATAGCTGGGATATCCACGTTACCTTGCATCATTTTTCCATTTTCTACCAATTGTTGTTCAGTGATCACCTTGTGAGTCAAGGAAAGAATTTCTACCGCTATCTGTCGTTGTGCTGGATCTGCAAACCAACCCAAGAAGCTTTCCACTGCCAATGCAAAGTTGAATTCTCCTGGTGTCTTGTCAAATACTGTAGGGTCGCGAGGTAAACAATGATCTCCAATCACAAGACCATGACATTTATCCAATACTGTCCATGTTTGAGGGAAAAAGTCGGTTGGTACACGGTTCAATGCACCGTCATTCATACGTCGTCGCAACCATCGTCCATTGGAAGTAGGAAACAATCGATGAATATTCTTTTCAGTAATGGCTTCATTGTGTTGAGTGTTGAGCAAAGAGAATTGACGTTCGAGTACATCAGTCGGTCCATCTGATGCAGATTTATGTTCTTCAAGTGCTGATTCCGGATCACCTAAGTATTTATATACAAGAAAGTGATGAATTATTGAGATTTTTTTTTCCTTTTTTTTTTTTTTTTTTTGTTTAAAAAAAAAAAAGATGTGTATTTACCTTTTTGTGTAATTAGGACATAGGAATCACGATACTTGACATGTCGAATGGTTTTGCTACCCAAGACTTCCAAAAGATCAATAGCCTCTGGAGTAAGATGTTCAGTAAAATCATCGCGTACAACAATAACAATGACCATATCATCTTTGAGCCAATGAATAAACTTGACGAAATTGGCACTTTCTTCAAAAGAAATATGTGTATCAAAAGATGCTTGTTCCAAAATCATCTTGTCTTGTCGTGTCACTGCCCATACATGTACACCCCGAGAACTGGCCATAACTGTATTACCATTGATATCTACCTTGGCAAAGTTGCCTGCGTTATAACCTGCTGATTGAGCACGGATCACCACGGATGGACTTTGTTTGTTGACAGGAATATCACGACGGTCATCATCATCGTTGCTGTTGTTTTCTTCCACTTCTTTTGTATGTATTTTGATAGAGTTTACCATTTCGTTCATATCTTCGACAATACTAGATCGTCTTGATTCCAAAGCACGGTTCAACATGAGAAGCCCAGCAGCACGATCTCGTACCAGCACATCGGCATCCTTGCATAAACTTGGTCCAGATAAGATGGTTCCGAGAAGAGATTGTAGTTCAAAAGGTGATAATTGCATCAAGTGTTCAATGGCTTCTTCTTCATTACAGTCGTTGATACGTCGAATTTCTTCACGGAGAGCAATAATAATGTAATGCGTTCGAAGTCGTAAAATACCATCAAACATGTTGGGATTGCTCCGAATAAAACCACCAAGATAGATCAAAATTTCTTGCACCACAGGTCCTTCACGCACATCATCCGTACAATGCTTGCTAATCATTTCACCCACTGTATCTGGCCCAACAGGTCTTGAGATCAAATATTCATGTTGTCCTGAACCAATGGAAATTTGTTTCTGTCGAATCACCAAATCTGTGATATTGATTGTTAAAGAAGGTACCACTTTACGAAGAAGACCAGATGCTTGACGTGCAATAGACCAATACTGAAGATGAACGGCTTTGAGATACACTTCTTCCAAAAGGGTACGAATTGTAGCTTGTAGATCACCAATGTAATAATCGATACTTTCACACGAGGCAAGGTAATGGAGGAGATCGACTTGATCATAGAGATTGACGGAACTCTTGAGGCTTGCTATTGCTTCGTTGAATTGAGAGCGATCACCAAGAGTAAGGGAGAGAGCGCTTTCGGTATAAGTACCTGGTTCATCGTTAATAGAGTTATCATACTGATTGTTGATTATTTCCACCTTGGGAGGTGTCATCACTACTGCCGGTTGTTCAGAGGTGATCTTTGGACTTCCAGCTTCATGATCCTTCAGTCTAAAAACTTGTTGATTCTTGTCCATATTTTCCAAAACAGCTGCAATATCCTGGAAATAACCTTCATCATGTAATTTGTCCAAAGGAGTACCCAAAACCTTGCCATGGAAAGAATTACTTCTTCGTTTGGGTGTACCAGGAGCACCAGGAGTACTTGCTTGTGTTTGATTTTCATTGAATCCTAAACGACGACAGGAACCCTTCTCCATTTGATGATCCGTCAGAATATTTTGCCAATCATCCATTGCCTTTTCCAACAAGAAATCAAGTGACGCAATGTTACTTGTATTGAGAGTTTCTGCAAGTCTACAAAGACGAACACGGACACCGTTGTTACATACACCAGATCGAAGGTTCATAAAAAAGTTGAGAAGATTCTTGCGAGAAGCATCGGTAGGGAAGGCAACACTTGTATTGAGATTACCCATAATCATATCCTTAGTCAACACCACTGTAAGAGTAGGACGTCCCGGAAAAGCCCAATTGTCGCGAGCGAAAGCCAATTCACTTTCAAAAGTAGACACCAATAAATCAGGATCCGCATTGAGATAGAAGGCTTCATTATCCATAAAATAAGGTGTAAAGGCATAAATATGACCTTCCATACGATACAATCTAGAAGTTCCCAATACACCAACAGGTCTAAACAAATAAATAAATAAATAAAAAATAAATAAATAAATAAATAAATAAAAAAAAATGGAATAAGTAAAACACACACACACACATATACACACACAAAAGATATATATTTCTTTTTTTTTTTCCTACCTTTTTGGACGACCAGTCAAACCTAGTTTTGTATTATGACCTAAGGAATGATAAACATCAGCTAAAGCACGAGGAGGAAGGATGGTGAACCGTTGAGAGATTTGACTGATTGTTTGAGTTTCCAAACCATAAGTAGCAAGAGCACTTTGTAATTCTTCATCTTCAGCCAAAAGAACAATTTGAGTCATGGTATCACGAGTTTGACCTTGTACATTATATCGACGACCCAAAGGATCCATTTCCGATGGAGATAGAAGATTTTCATAAATCAAATTTCCAAGAATATAAAGAGAAAGAGCCCATACCAAGGGAGTATTGTCATTAGGGATACGTTCTTGAGAATTTGGATGAGCACGTTCTGCTTCAATCTTGTCACAAGGAACATAATACAATTCAGGCACCAAGGGTAAATGTAATGTATTGCTGTCATGTTGTCGAGAAGTAGGACCATTGTCATCAACATTGTAGGTAGGCGCCTTTGGATTCTCAGGATCCCAATCACTTGAATCGATTACTACATGTTTGAGTTTGTCACGGTATTCTTCCACTTGATCATCATCACCAGTAAAAAGACCTTCTAGCACAAGATAGGTAAAAAATAATGGCCACTCTGATTCGATATTTTCAAAGATCTTGAGTTCACTATTATTGTAATGAAGTCGGGTTGTATCTTCGACAGAAGTTTGATGTCCATCACGTAAGAAGCGTTTCCAACCATATTTTCCTTCTAGTTTTTCCTTGGCTTCACGACGGGTGCGTTCAATGAGAGCAGGATCATCTACAGCAAAAGCAGGAAATCCAATGACTGATAATACAGAACCATCGATTTCTTTCGAGTTGGATTCACGAGGTAAGAAACTATTCAAGGTTGTTGCATTCCGAGTCAATTCATCAGGAAGAACGTAGATCACCTATTATATATATATATATATATATATTAGTATAAATTGATAATTATTTTATACTTTATAGCTTACAGATGCAGGACCACCTCGAGTACCAAATAGATTGACACCATTGATAGCTTTCAAAGCAGCCACAGCCATACCAATAGAGGAAGAATTCAATTCTGGTTGACCATTGTTTGTCTTATCACCACGCTCCCAAATACCAAAATCAGGTGTACGATAGGCACCTTAAATAAGAATATAAAACCTGTTAACGATAAAAAAGTAAAAAACAGATGGTATAAACTTACGTTCAATATAAAACACCAAATTTTGAACAAAATCTACTTCATCTTGAGTATAAACAATATGTAAACCACTTGTAGTCATATCAGCCAAAGCAACTAAGAATAAACTAGTAGCATCAATCTAAAAAAAAAAAAATAGATCAATTAAGTACGTTATAATGATATATATATATATATAAGAATTACTTGTAAATGACCCCAATCAGTATCGCCAACTACAGTAGCACCCGTTTCAGTTTTATATTTTGCATGAAGAGCATCCAGAATATGTTGAGATTTTTTGAATTTTTCCACCTTTGTAGCTTGTCTCATCATGGCAAATAATAATCCACGCATCAATTTGATGACTGCATGTTCTAATTCAACTAGATAAACAAAAATTGATAAATATTCAAATTAAAAGTATATTTTGAAATATAAATACTTACAAGTTCTTCCACTATCATCGTCTAACCGTCGATAAGCAAGAGCAAGACCATACACAGCATAAATGGAATATACATTGTCACTACAGAAAAGAAGAAAAAGGACATAAGTGATATGATAAAAGAAAAAAAAAAAAGGAAAGTTCTTACCGAACCCAAGCATCAGTATAATCACCATGACTCTAAATATATATATATATATATATAAAGAAAAAGAATGAATGTTTTTTTATATATATATTCATTGAAACCAAAAAAGTCATTACCGTGATAGCAACAGAAGCTGGAATCAATCCACTAGCAGCATTTTGTTTCGAGAGAATAGTAGTATTTATTACTTTGTAATAATAGTCCAATCTTTCAATAATATATTTTTTTCGTTCATACTGCATGACATATAGTATTTATAAATATAATTCTATGTAATTTATATATAATAAAGAGATAGAAATGAAGAAAAGGAAAAGAAGAAAAAAAAAGGATAAAAGAAGGTTCGAAACATAAGATAAAGACTTTCCATTTTTAAACTTCTCTCTCCGGAGGTTAAAAAATTGGTGTCTCCTTCTCACCAGAATTTGCCCTTTGAGCGTGTGTACCCTCATCAAACTATAAGAGAAAAATAAAAAAATAAAAAATGAAGGGTCTAGCCTTATTCTATATACATAATAGAATCCATTCAATGATTACCATTGATGAAAGAAAAAAAGATAGTTTTATTATATAAGTATTACATTTTTATTTGATGGGAGATCATCATACTATATCATTTCAATACGATATTAAAGAAAAGTTGTTTATGTAAATTGCTTTCTTCAGTATCAAGTTTTATGCATATGATATCATATACAGTATTGTGATGGGTAACAACAAGTATTTTACTTTTACATCATCCAATTCCAATATGATATCATATGATTTTTATAGTCAATAATTTTTCTCTCTCTCTTCTTCTTCCTTTGATGTTCATATAAATTGGAAGAACGCATTAAATATGAATCCCTTATCGATCAATCTTCCATATTTGGTAATGGTTGAATGAAAAAACAATGCAAACCGTGACTCCAAACTTCGAGAAGCTTCGTTTAGACTCCGGTAAGGGTCAACTATATGAAAGTGTTATAATTTTTTATTATTTTTTCCTTACACTTGTTTTTTTTTCTCTTTCGTTTTCTACTATATAACAACAACAACAATAGAAATAGATTGATATGTTTGGATGTATTGCCGCTGGTCGTCTTGTAAAGTCTTGGACTATATTATTATACTGTTATGACTAATGATTATTACACCGTGTTTTTTTCTTATATGTAGGTGCAAACT
Source organism: Halteromyces radiatus (assembly GCF_025201355.1). Lineage (NCBI taxonomy): Eukaryota > Fungi > Mucoromycota > Mucoromycetes > Mucorales > Cunninghamellaceae > Halteromyces > Halteromyces radiatus. Next base: position 54,400 of record NW_026251695.1, on the reverse strand, counting down.
AACTTACAACAAGTAGATGTCAACAAGTATGTATTTGAACTATCCGATCCTCAAAGTATCAACCATCTTGTTGTCTTTTTATTGGGTACCATTCCTTTCGAACCTGGTTATGCTGCTACTGTTCATTTGTTATGGCCTAACAAAGACTGGCAACTTTTAGGAGGGTAATACATAAATGATTATTGTTGATAATGAAAACTCACAATATTTATTTTATTGATAGACTATCGAATGAAAAACCAAGTGCCATCTTTCGCATTGGTGGTGGCAAGAACAATATAATGATGAATCAACCCACAGCAACCTTAGGTATTTCCATTGAACCCATAGAAACTGTACAACAATTATTATCGACTCTCTCCTCCGGTGTAATGAAAAGTGGTGGATCAAATTTACAACACGCGGTATCTATGACAGAAGTGGGTCAAATGGCATCTCGTGTGATTGAAAATCTATTCAACTATGTTACCTCTTTTGCAGTTCAAGATCTTCCTATGAATGGTATTGCCTTGGGTGAAGTGACTGAACGTGGTTATCTACCTGTCAAAGCTTTCCAAACTTGGTACAACAATCTTAGCAGGAAATTAGCCAATGATCCCAATTATCTCTCCTCAGAAAAAAGCGCATGATATCCTTTACTTTATTATTCTCGGGCATTTTTTTTATTATTATTATTGTATTATACTCCCCTTTGCTATTTACTACTGACCTATATCTCCCTCTTTTCGAAGTTTAATAATAAAAAAAAAAAGTACATATTTACACAATACATAAACGATGATAGATTGATAAATGATATGAGATGATGTGGTGATATGGGGTAAATTGGAAGAATTGTTATCTAATAACCGATGGTTGATAAAATACATGCATAGACAGCGAAACGATATCTTACTGCTAGAAACCATTTATATGTCAGAGAGAAAGTAAAAAGATCAACTAATAAGGTAGTGAAAGGACACTTATCAACATCAGTATTCATATCATTGTCCTTTTTCATAAAGTTCATCAGCCAACGTATATATCGAGGAAGCTGGGGGAAGGGTATTAAAAGAGATTTATTATCATGAAAGAGTATGAACAAAGTTTTCATATACCCCATATTGTTTTATCATCTCATTGTAACACCAAAAAGAATCTTTAGGGTAAAATACCATTCATTTTTATTGAATCAACGTTGTAAAGAAAAAAAAAAAAGGGCAAAATTCCATCAGTAAAAATACACATGTACATACAGACAAAAGTTCATAAAAAAAAAAAAGAGAGAGAGAAAGGAAATACAAAAGGTGATAATAGAAAAAAAAAAAAAAAAAAAAAAAGAGAGAGATGAGAGAGAGATAACTACAGTCAACTAAACAAATACTAAAACTGGAAGACCCGATTTATTGTTTGTGGGAAAGTTCCACGGCAAACCCAGAAGCAACTTTTGCAAATTCCAGCATATGATCAAAAGAGAGTTTGTCAATGGTATCATCAGAAGTGTGAATATAGTGATTGGAATCATCAAAAGCACTTTCGATAGTGAAGGCTGAAGGGAAACCTGCCTTGCGCCAAGAAGCATGATCTATTCCAAGTCAAAACAAAATAATAATAATAATCAAGTATCAGTCAAACGCATTTTTTTGTTTTGTTGCTTTCTTCTCGTTTCTAATTTACCGCTACAAGCGTAACCACATTTGGTAGAGGTGTAGGGAATAGAAGCATAATTGTCCACCAATGATTTCAAGAAATCAGTCAGCTAAAAAAAAAAAAAAAAAAAAAAAAAAAAAGAAAAAGAAAAAAAAAGAAGCAAATAAGTATAACAATCTATGAAAAAAGTCTACCTGTAAAAAAAAAAAAAAGACACATTTCTTTTTTTCAATATACATACCTTTTCATCCACATGATCGGTAACAATACCAATGACTTCGTTGTTTGTTCCAACATAACCAGTCATATCATTTTGTAACATAGCTACCACCTTCTTACCATCATTGAGATATTGAGCAGCCACATCTTGACTACCCAATAAACCAGCTTCTTCTCCACTATACCAATGGAATTCTACAGGACGTTCAGGTTTGAATCCATTTGTAACCAAACTACGGAAAGTTTCAAGAATAGTAACCGTTCCACTACCATCATCCTAAATCATTACAAATAGTGATAAGTATTAAATAATAATGGAGGATAATACTCTTACATCAGCACCGGGAGAACGACCGAAGTAAGGTAACCAGAGATTGACAGAATCTTGATGAGCACCCACAATGACTAATTCATCCTTCAAATCTTGATCACTTCCTTCAAACCGCGCCACAATGGAGAATTGATCCCACTAACAAAAACATCAAAAATCAGCATAAATGGAAATGATATTTATTATTTTTATTTTTATTTTTTATTTACCGAGTGCTTGAATTCTTTGACCGACACGAGATCACCACGATTTGCTTCATCTACAACAGCTTGAATTTGTTCAATTAACCACCGACAAGACTTGGCCCCATAAGATGATTTATAATATCGTGTACGGAAATTGGTGAATTTTTCAAGATTGGATTTCATTGTATCCGTTGTCAAATTACCAATAAAAGGAGCCACTTCATCTTGATAACTGACCTTGGTAGGGATCACTATTCAAAAAAAAAAAAAAATATGAGTCATCCTAGTATTTTTTTTTTTTTTCACACACGCGCTCGCACATTATATTACCTGGTTCCCAAGCACGTTGATATGCAGAATAAGAACCTAAATCTTGATGATCAGTAATATCCATGAACTTGACACCAGCTCGGAACAAGTTATCAATATCAGTTTGTTTCATCCACTTTGGAGGAGTATCTTCACCATATTGAATAAGACGACGTTCAGGTTCAGTTTGACGGAAAACACGAAGTTGATCAAAAGCAGCAATAGGACCAGCTTGAACAAGAGAACTTGTAGCTACCAAAGATAGAAGAGTGATAAAGGCAACTTTCATTGTGTAATGGAATGATTTATTGATGGAATGATTGGGTAAAAGGAATTTGAGTATATATATATAAATAAGTAAATAAAATAAAATAACAAGGAATAAGAAGAAGAAGAATAAGTAAATAAAAAAGAAAGAAAGAAAGAAAGAAAGAAAGAAAGAAAGAAAGAGAAAAGGAGATAAGGAAAAAATAAAAATAAATAAAAGAAAGTAAAGAAAAAAAAAAAAGACAAGTTTACGTAATTTCAATGAGAGATAGAGTCATGAAAGCAGGTGATCATTCATTTACGCCGTACAATAGCTCCGCTGTTCCTGCAATATAAAGTGAAAATTACCAATGAGTAAACACCATTAAAAAAAAAAGATTTTTTATTACCTTGATAGTTCGGAAGCTTCCATTTTCCTAGCCAAAGCAAAGTCATTACAATCATCTCGAAATTGTGTCAGGGTATCAGTATATTGAGAATAAAACTATACATATTATTATTATTATTTTTTTTAAAAAAAAAAAAAACGAGAAGAATTAACATAAAAAAAATAAATCCTCATTTTTTTTTCTTTTCTTTTGATATTACTTTGATGCCTTCTACCAAATTCGTTCGTATTTCCTTGAATTTCGTAAAAGCTTGTTCCAAATTAGAGATGGCCTTTTCACGTTTGGCAGCTATAGGGTTTGCATTGATCACCAAGGAGAATTGTCCATAAACTTGTTCCAATTTGATTTTTCGATCCGATTGACTATTGACTAACTGAAGTGCTGTACCTTGCATGGTTTCATATTTCTTAAGTTCCCGATTGAATACATCCGTAAATTGTTCTGGTTCAATCTTGACAATAGGAGATCCACCCGTCAATTCGTCCGCTTTAGCTAATAGTTGTGTTGAAATCTCATCTGATGCCGCCAACGCTTGAGCATCTTCCATCAATTGTATTTGTGCCTTGGATTCTTCCTGTGCCTCTTGTAATAAATTCCGTAATCGTTGAATCAATTCCATACATTGTTCTTGTTGTTCAAATGTATCATCTTTATTGTTGATATTTGGTAGTGTTTTCAAAAGTTCTTCAATTGGTTGAGATAATACATCAATGGCCTTTCCCCAATTTGTCACTTTGGCTCTAACAATTCTATCCGCCTTCATTGCTGCTTGGAGTGTATCATGATATTGTGCTCCTTGTGCTAAAAGTGACCCAGTCAATTGTTGTGAAGGTGGTCTCGTCCACACTATATATATATATATATATATATAGAATGATTCCAAATAATCAGATAAATCAATATTATCTTTATCTTTAAATTTATTTACTTACAGCTACCATATTGTCTTCGTAAGATATCATCGCTTTCATTTTCTTCTTCCAAAGTATTGAATCCTTCTTCTACCAAATCAGCATTCTTCATGGACATTTTTTGAATCTTGGATAGCATATCTCTAAGAGCTTGAGCACCACCGTCATGTTGAACTTCTTCCGCACATGAGAGTAAAGATTGAGGTAAATGATCAGGATCCACCATATCCAACGCCACTGGTAAATTGAGTTGATCCAATAATCTTTTTTTTTTTTTTTTTTTAAAAAAAAAATAATGATTAGTTGTTCGTCGTCATTCCACTTCCATTGTTTTTTTTTTATTTACGATTTGTATTCACGTTGTAATTCCTTGCATTTAGAAACAATATCATGATCGACAACCCATTCTTTCTTATCTGCATAAACACTAGCGGCTTGATGTACGGCAAAAGGGACTAAACTTTCAAATAGAGGACGATTGGGATCAACATTAGGGTTGCGTTTCCAGTAAGCAGGTTCCAATAAATCAGAGGGGATGGCAGGTTTAACCATATCAGAGCGTAGAATAGGAGCCAATTGAACAGGATCAGGTACAGATTCTAGGTAAACCACATTGTTATCCTTTTCTGCACGAAGTAAATCACGGTCAATAGATGTCATTAGATTACGTACTTCATCCACAAATCCAGATTGAGGTTGAATCATGCCTGTCAATGCTGAGGGTGCTGAGCTTAATAAAGCCATTAAACCAAATCCACCGGTCAATGTATAACTATTGTTATTGGTTAATAAAGAAGTCGAGATTGCATCCAATGCTTTAGTTGTTTCTTCTTTAGCGATTCGTAATCGAGCGATTTCTTCTCCATACTTGGACATGGAAATACATTCATTTGCCTTGTGATACTGTGCCACAGCCAAAAAGTAGGATGCTTTAATATGAGCATGTTTCAACCAATCAGCTGGAAGTTCATCAGTAGTTGTCTTGTCTTCTTTTAATATACTATCGAAAAAGTCCGCCACTTTGATCGCTAGTCTTGCAATAGTGCCATGCTTCATGTGTTCCATCACTGCTTTTTGCCACATACATTCTTGAGCTTGAGCCAACATAAGAGAGATCAAAACTTGAAGTGTCGGTACCGCTACATCACCAGGAGGAGTGGATCGCAAGTCAGGAATGATTTCACGAGCAATATACTTGAAACAGCCGGCTGCGTACTAATACATATATATATATATATATATATATATATAGTGTGAGTGAATATAGAAAAGTAAATATTTGATTTCTATTGAGTTTTGATTACCTGATAATAACTACATGCTTTTCGAATCCCTTCAGTAGATATTCGAGTTTCAGTTGATCCAAGTTGACTATATACAGCACCAATAGTGAATAAAATATTTGCTTTTTCATAATTCAAGTTTGTACGTTTCACTAAGTGCCATACACATATAAAACAAAAGAGAAAAAAAAAATGAGTATCACATGAGACATTCTTTTTTTTTTTTTTTGTCTAATCCATACTAATTTCTCTCTCTATATATATATATCCATACGTATCATATTTATATATATTATATATATAAAACATACCTAATTTCCCTTTTGTTTGAAAAGCTGGATACCAAGGATAGTCCAAACCCACCTACAATAATAATAAAACTAAGTATAACAACTTTTACTAATATTTTAATACTTACATCAAGAGGAAATCGAGTACCCAAAAATACCAGTTGAGAATAATACATAAAAAGTCTGTCGATAGTAGAAATGGTCAAGACATCAGGTAATTGAATAGCTTGTTGGCGTAAATTGTCTAAAAGGAGACAGTCTTGTTCATATTTAGTAGCATCTTCAGCGTATGCATTGGAAATGTAAGGAAGTAGATAAGAACCAAATTTGATAGGTTTGGAACGTTTAGTTGGTACACTGAGAACAACAGGAGGTACTTCATTACACGAACTACCACTACCAGTGGTTGAAGCACTAGCACTAGAAGTAAGACCATGAACTAAGAGACCACCATTATTATTGGACCCAATCATGATATTCTTGATATCGAATAACAAGTTTATCGTCGTCGTCGTCTTCGTCTTTATATTTTGTTGTTTATTTCACCAAAAGGATGAAGTCGCAAAAGAATAATAATAATAAAAAAAAAAGACGAAGAATAGAAAAGAAGTAAAAAAAAAAAAAAAAAGGTCCAAAGTCCGCTTTTTTTTTTTGATGGTGTTGTCTCCTTTTTTTTTTTTTGTAGCTGTAGCAGTGAAATCCATATGAAAAATCCTATTCCTTTTCAGTCACTAAAAAAAGAATTAATAAAAATAGTGTATCATAATATTAAAAAGTCATCAAAAGAGTTTTATTATCAACAATATATATTTAAAAAAAAAAAAAGAAAAGAAAAAAAGAATAGTACAAAGTTGGAAAGGTTAAATCAAAAAAAATATACAGTGGAAGGAATAATATATAGATATATATGTGTGTGAAAGTATCTAATCATAAATAGGATGATGATGATGAAGTATATAAATGAGTATGAGAAAAAGATGAATAACTAGAAGTTTGTCCATTTCCACTATTGACCATTTGTACTACCGTTGCGATCACTTGATCATCATCTTCATCTTCATCATGATCATAGGCTTCATGTTTTCTTGCTATTAATGTGTTGTTATTTTCATCATATTGAGACCTATCATCATCATCATCATCATCTTCATCATCATCATCTTCATCGTCATTTCCTTGTTCTTCATTGATGTTGTTGTAGATTGAATCTGAGACTGTTGTTGATGTTTGTTGTTGTTCTCTTTCATGTTCTTCTTCTTCTTGTTGTTTGAGGTTTTTCATGTAGATTTGCATTTCTTCTGCATACCGAGCTTTGTCCTTTTCTGCCTTTAACAACCAAGGTTCACGATCCTTTGTTGACATACGTTTCCACCTTGATGAGATTTCTTTGCTGATGGGACCAACGGTTGACCCTGGAAATTGCTGTGCTACTTCAGGTCGTACAGCACCTAAAAAAAATAGAAAGCCGCTCATGGGGTGCTTGGGTGCTGTTGGATGCTTGTGTCGCTTTTTCTTTCTTCCTCTTGGATCACGCTGTCCACTTTCGGATCGCTGTCGCCCGCGCCTTTTTGTGCAAGGTGATGTTATTGATGTTGCTATTGTTGGCCATAATGGATGAACATCTGATATGGTGGTACGTGACGTTGCTTCAACTGGTAATTGGCCATTTGTTGATATTGCTGATGATAATGATGAGGGTGATGATGATGAGGGTGATGATGAGGGTGAGACCAACGGATTATTGCCAAGAGATAATTTTGTACTTTCGTCCCCATGACCTTCTAATACTAATGAACGAATCGACGACGATTTATTGGTGGTACTACTATGTGATATGAGTGCTTCACTGGTGCAATCCAATGAAATGTTTTTGTTTCCAGAGTAAATAGCTGGTAATGATGCCGATGTTGATGAAGAAGAAGATGATGATGATATACTTGTTGAATTTGTCGTCGATGCTAATGCTGCTGCTGCTAATGCTGACTGTCTTCGTCCCGATCTTGACAATCGTTTCGCTTCTGCCAATTCCGCTTTAGAACGTCTGGTGTAAATAAAGTCTGGATGATTTTTCAAATGATCTTGTTTCAATAATTGAGCTGCTTCCATATAATGTTGTCGTTCATTCTAATATATATAAAAGAAAAAAAAATACAAGTCAGTGCACAATGAAAGATATAAGGTAAGGTAAGAACTTAACTGGTGACAAGTATTTCCATCGATCTCCAATTTCTTTACTGATTTCAGAGACTGTCATTTTTGGATCAAGAGCCAGTAACTTTCGACGCATATCACGATTGAATAGAAGATAAGCATTGGGAGGCCGTTTCAACCGTTCTCGTACGATGGGAATGTTAGTCGTTGTTGTTGAGTTGGATCGTTTCTTTTTTGGAATTGATCTCTTTTCATATGGAGTAATAAAAGTATCGACTTGATCAGTACCTAACCTAGATGCCATATTGATTTGAATGTTTTTGGTAGGCGCACACGTGGATATTGGCATCTCTTTTGACGAATCTTGTTGTTGTTGTTGTTGTTGTTGTTGTTGTTGTTGTTGTTGATGATGGTTGCCATTGTGATGAAGAGAAAGTTGTTGATAGTATTGCTGATCCTCCATGTGTCCACAGTTATTATCTCTCGTATATAATGTTGATGATAAATATGACTGTTGTTGAATGGGTGCTGGTAATGAATTACTTGTGATCATACTAGTTCTTTTACTATTGCTACCATCAGTAGTAGAAGTATTATCACCATGACTATAAATAGATGTTTTTGATGATGTTGACGTTGTGGTTGAAGGAGTAGTTGTTGGAGGAAGAGAAAGATAGTTGAGAGAAGAGGATGAAGTCGGTGATGGTGTTGAAGATTGAGATAATGATGGACTATGCTCATTTGTAGTATAATGTGGAGAGGAATCACGTCGTTTATTGATCGTTTGTTGCTGTTGATGACTATGTTTCATAGATAAAAAAGAAGAATAGGCAGAAAAAGGTTGATGTCCCAGAGCTTCTTCCTTTTCTTCCTGTTCAACAGATCGAATGACTTCTGGAGAGATCAAATGTCGTGGTGGAGTACTACATGGTTTTTCTGGCGGTGTTGCGGAGGTATCTTGCTGATCTAATCCGTCTTCAACTTTAGCATTGACAATAATAGCTTGGCTACAATATGGTTTTTTGCTTTCCTAGTTATTATTAATAATAAACAGATATGAGATTAAAAATGAAGTATAATATTACAGTACCTACGTTTGGTAAAGCATTCCAACGTTCATATAAAGCAGGAGTTGGCTTGATGGGCGAAGACGATGAGGTTTGATCTGCACAAAATAACATGAATCCGTCCGTCATTGATGTTTTTGAGGTTGTTGGTGTTGATGGTGTTGTTGGCATGACAATAGGAGGTAGGTGTAGATGATTAATATGAGAAAAGTTGACTGTATTGGATGGTAATATCTATATAGAATACATAAATAAAGAATATTAAAATAAAACAAAAAGATCGTTATTGACAAAATAAAAATCGTTACTTACCATTGGCCTAGTAGTATCGGCTGAAGAAACGGGAGATATTGAATGATGTATAGGAACAGATGCTAAGGAGAATGATAGAAGACTATTTCTAGCTTGAGCCATCAAAAAAGTCACCTACTTTAGGAAAAAGGAAAAAAAAAAAAAAAGGCATTTAAGAAAGAAATAGAAAATAAAAAGGAAGGGGGAAAAGACTAAGAAGTTCTATTGCTTACCTCCTTTGTTATTATTATTTTTTTTTTTTTTTAAAAAAAAAAAAGCCGTGTGAGAAAGTTAAAAGAAAAAAAAAAGAGAGAGAGAAAGAGAGAGAGAGAGAGAGAGGAAAAAAAAAGTGAGACGAAAGGGAAAAAAAAGTTAAAAAAGAAGAAAAGTGTGTAATGTGACTAAATTGAATCTAGACAAGGATAGCGGCGCATAAAGAGAGAGAGAAAAGGTACAAAATAGATCATGTGGTGCAAACCAGATTGTACTCAAAGAATTGTATTACATTCTTAAAAAGGAGAGGATTCTCTCCCCCAGTTTTCATATCTTTCGACTTTATTGTTCAATTCATTTGGTATAAAAGAAGTTCTAAAATAAGTATAAAATAAACTAAAAATTATAAAGAAGAAATATATATTTTAAACTATTTTAATAATAAAGAATAATAAAACAGTGACCTGCACTTGAATAAAAGTAAATCCACTGTAACAATAATAAAGAATGCAACCTATATAGAAATCAAATCTACCAATGACAGGACATCATCAAATCAATCATCAATCATCAAAATCTTTTATTTTTTTTTTCTTCTCTCCTTTTCCCGTCTCCTCCCCTTTTTTTTTGTTTATTTACTTACCATTTATGTAAGAAGAAGGAGTCAATAAAGAACCAGTTTGATGTAATAAAGCCAAACGTTCCTTGCAAAAATCATCTTGATGTATAGTTAAACCATGGAATTCTGGATATTCAAAGCATCGATAACCTGCTCGTAAAGCCAAAAAAGAAATAGCAGTTTGATCTTGACGATGATTTCTTCTTGAAGAACCTTTTGGAGCAATACAATTCTTATTCAAAGCACAATCATACCAAGGTTGAATCAAATCTTCTACTATTTTAGGATTGTCCGCATCAAATCCAAGAGCTGCTCCATTACAATTTTCCAAGTTGGCATATAGTTTTCGACTTGAATGAAAATATCTAAATAATCCAATATGATTGAATTTTGCACCCATAAAACCAGTACTTCGAGGAGACCAAAATCCATAACGTTCAATATAATCAGGCATATTTTCTACAAATTGAGTATTTGGTACATCACCTGTATCAAGCCATACAATAATACCACCATATTTTTCTTGTACTTCCTTAACAGCTCCAGGTTTCCAAGCATATTCACCACGATTGACACTGACATCCCAAAAATCTGGATATTTTGTATAATTGAATAATACCAATTCATCAAAAAATTCATGTTTGTATAAATTGTTTAAGATTTGATTTTGATAAGCTGTGAGTCCTAAATTGTATACAATCAGTCGTGGATAAGATGATGGATCAACATGACTTTTGATATCCCGCATAATATATAACATTGCTTCTAAAGCACAAAAATGATTGGAACTAGCTGCTGTCACAAATGTATAAGGTCGTTTTTTCTTGATAATAGTATTGGTAGTGTCATTCATTAATTTGTTGTCGTCATATTTGGTATTATTATTATCAGGATGAATACAAGCTTGTGTCAAGTCTTCATTGATGGAACAAAGATCATCTATTATATAAGAAGAATAAATCTTTTGTAAATTTCTTATTTCATAATAATAATAATAATAAACTTTTTTTTTTATATTTAATTGTTACCTGGAGGTCTTGGTATATAAAGTGGCTTTTCAGGTATTCGTGAAAGGAAGAATAAACAGATCACACAAAGGATACAAATAACTTGTAAGACGAGAGACTTTCTAATGGGCATCATAGAATAAAAAAAATAAGGAAGGGAAAGGATGACGTAAAGAAAAACAAATTTACATGAAAGTCAAAAGGAAAAGGAAAAGGAGAAATGAAGGAAAGGATATAAGAAAAGGTTAAAAAAAAAGAAAAAGTAAAATAATAATAATAAAAAGTGAAATAATAAAAAAAAAGATAAAATCAAATTATTTCTAAAAATATATGATTATCGGTACTTCAAAACCCAATTACATTGTTTTCCATCCTTTTTACTATTAAACTTCCCCTCACCCCTCTCTTTCTTATCTATTATCTATAATGTCGTATCATGAAATAAAAATTGAATTGTTTTTTTTTTTTTTTGCTGATTTCTCATTATTGGAAGAATATCAAAAGTTATTTCTTTTTGTGTTGACTATCTATATGACATTTAAACACCGGTCTCTCAGAATCACCAGAAAAATTTTCGCTTTCTTTTTTCACTTTTCTCACTCTTTTCTTTTTGTCTTATTATTCCGTGATATGCAAACCTTACTATGAAAAGAATCGTATCACCTTCGTTATACGTTGTTAATACGAAATATACTACTACAACTACTATTATTCACTTACAATCTATACGTACTTTTCATTATGGGAAAACTTTATACAAATCAATAGATCAAAGTAAGTAAAAAAAAAAAAAAAAAAAAAAAAGAATAGATCGTGTTTTTTTTAACATTTTTTTTTTTAATAGTAAAGACCAATCCAGCTCATGTTCAATTATTATCACCTGATTTACATAAACAAATATTCACACCTTATTCAAGTCAATCAAAAACAACAAATTCTCAATTCAAAAAAAGGGAAGAACTTTCTAAACAACATTTGATATTACAAGACATTTGGGGAAAGAAATCTGATACTGTGAATCCAATTAATATCAAACTTCCTACTCTTTATGGTGATAATATTGAAGAACACTTTATGCGTATTGGTTTAGAACAATCTACATCTATCTTGGAAAAATCTGAACGATTAGCTCAACTGGATCTTCCTCCCTTACCTACAAAAAGTAAATGGCGACCCCAACCTGGCTGGACAAGATACGATGGTGAAACTGGACTTATTACAACGGTGGATTTTCCAAAGGATGAAGCATTGGTATTTGATGTAGAAGTTCTTGTTAGTGATGGTCATTATCCTATGATGGCAGTCGCAGCTTCTCCTCAAGCATGGTACTCTTGGACTTCTCCTTATGTATTCTCTGGAAAGGCAAAGGATAAACAAGTATTGATACCCATGGGAAAATTAGATAAACCTGAAAGACTTTTAGTAGGACACAATGTTGGTTACGATCGTGCTAGGATTGCAGAAGAATATGATCGATTGGGTTCTGGTATCAAGTATTTGGACACAATGAGTCTTCATATTGCTGTTGCTGGTTTATGCTCTCAACAAAGACCAGCTTGGAATTCTATATTGAAGAAAAAACAAGAAAATGGCATATCATCTTCATCATCGTCATCATCATTATCATTATCATCATCAATACCCTCTTCTATTCATGATCATCCTATAGAATCTTCAACTGGACAAACAAGCTTTTTTGATGTCAGTACTCACAATAATCTCAAAGATGTGGCGAAATTTCATTGTGGTTTGGACATGGACAAGTCACAACGTTCCTTTTTTGTCAATGGAACTCTACAAGATATTCAAGAAAACTTCAATGAACTTATGACATATTGTGCTCAAGATGTACTCATGACTCACAAAGTCTATCAAGTCGTATTACCAAAATTTCGTGATAATTGTCCTCATCCTGTCTCTTTTGCTGGTATGATTCAAATGGGCAGTTCTTTCTTGACAGTAACAGAAAAATGGGAACGATATTTGGAAAAATCTGTGGAGAAACACAAGGAATTGGATGATATGTTGGATGTCAAATTGCGATTATTGGCAGATCAAGCTCATGAACTAGTCAACACTCCCGAAAAATGGCAAGCTGATCCTTGGCTAAGTCAGTTAGATTGGTTCGTCAACCCTCGACAACGAAAGCTCAAAGGTTCTCCCAAATGGTACAAGGATGCATACGATACCAAATCTGGAAAGCTCAAAATTACCACACGATCAAGGGTAGCACCTTTACTTCTTCGACTCAAATGGAATGGATATCCTCTACATTATCTCCCAAGGTATGGTTGGTGCTATAAGGTGAATCATGATCAAGTCATTGCAAATAATAATAATAATAATAATAACAATAATAATGAAGGTAACAAGAAAAAGGAGGTGTTCCAGGATGACAATTACTATTACTTCAAAGTACCTCACAAAGATGGTGAAGATGCAAACTGCGGTAATCCTTTGGCTAAGAACTACATTGATGCTTATGAAGACAACACTCTTTCTTCTGAATACGACGCTGCAAAAGAAGCATTAGAATTGAACGCAAAATCAGCCTATTGGATCAGTTCTCGTGAACGAATTCTTGGACAATTTGTAGTATGGGATGATAATCCAACAGTCAATTTGAACATGCCCAAAAAACATCGACAAACTTCCAACAACAATAATGGTAACAAAAAGTATGGTATGATCTTACCTCAAATGGTTTCTATGGGAACAGTGACTCGACGTGCAGTGGAACGAACATGGTTAACAGCAAGTAATGCCAAAGCAAATCGAATTGGGTCTGAATTGAAATCAATGATCCAAGCTCCTGATGGATACAAGATTGTGGGCGCAGATGTGGATTCTGAAGAACTTTGGATCTCTAGTGTGATTGGTGATGCACAGTTTGGATTTCACGGAGCAACAGCATTAGGATGGATGACACTACAAGGGACAAAATCTGAAGGCACTGATCTCCATTCAAAGACAGCATCTATTTTAGGTATCAGTCGCAACAAGGCAAAGATATTCAACTATGCTCGAATCTATGGAGCTGGAGTGAAATATGCCACCAGTCTATTACAACAATACAGTCAAGGGATGGATTTGGAAACCGCTAAAGCAAGAGCAATGGATCTTTATTCAAGTACCAAAGGTGAAAAGGAACATCGCAAACGGAATCCTTTTAAGCGACTCTTTTGGCATGGTGGATCGGAAAGTTATATGTTCAACGCATTAGAAGATATTGCTCTCTCGGACGATCCCAGGACACCCGTCCTTGGCTGTGCTGTGACGGATGCTCTCAAACCAAAATATACAAAGGACAAGTTCTCTACATCAAGAATCAATTGGGTTGTACAAAGTTCTGGTGTCGATTATCTACATATGCTTTTGGTCTCTATGGCTCATTTGATTGAACGGTACAATATTGATGCTCGATTTATGCTTTCTGTCCATGATGAAGTCCGGTATCTCTCTTCTGACAAGGATCAACATCGAACCGCACTTGCTCTTCAAGTAGCCAATTTATGGACACGTGCTCTATTTAGCTACAAACTAGGTATTCACAATCTTCCTCAGGTAAAATCAAAAAAAAAAAAAAAAAAACGTGAGTAAAGGGTTCATGAGGTACTCATCTTTTTTTTTTTTTTTTTTTTGGTTATATATGTTGTAGAGTGTTGCTTTTTTCTCGGCGGTTGATTTAGATCATGTATTACGCAAGGAACCTACTATGACATGTACGACACCTTCTCATGAAGAAGCCATTGAAGAAGGTGTGTGTGAAGGAATTTTAGAAACGATGGCGATTTTAGAAAAAGATACAGGACTGAATGGACAAACTCATTGTTTATTGGGCAAGGGTAAAACGACGGCTGGTAAGACCCTAGCATCGACGACGGTGAAGCAAGCTTTGCAGCATATGAAAGATCTTCAGAATGGTGGGCGTGAATCATCTCCTTATAGTGATGATGCTTTTTTGGTGGCTCAAATGCACAAAGATTATCGTGACAAATTGGAACCTTGGATTGATGGTGGCAAGGCAACAGAAGAGAAGGTAATACGCAAATCATCATCATCATCATCATCATCGTCATCATCATCATCATCATCATCATCAGTTTCACCGACGTCTGCATCATCAAATAATACATCAGCATCAAAAGCATCTATAGATTACGTTTCGACATTTGAAAGAATGGATTGGCATGATAGTCAACAACAACAGCATCAAGTTCCTCTTACATTACCCAGCATCAGGAAAAAACGAATACGGAAAAATACCAATCATTTTGACTCTAGCAAAGTAGTGTATCTATGATCTTTTATTTATTTATTTGTTGTATAGTCATTTTTGTTTTTTTTTTATTTTAATGAACTTTCATACCTTTTGCATACTTAACATTTATTTGATATGACATGGGTTAATGGTTAGATCGATGTTGTTTTATTGGGTTTTAGAGAAAATGGGAAATATTTGATGATGGCTTTCTATGATTTCTTATATTGAGAAAATGTGGATGATATGTCATGATAATGCTGTCATATCGATAATGATATCTATGATATGATGAAATTTGAAATAGTGAATGATAGAAGAAAGGAGGGAACTAGGTGAAATATACAAAAAAAAAAAAAAAAGCTTTTTACTTTTTGTAACAACAATTAGGATGATGATCATCCACTTTCCTTGTAGGTAAAGGGGCTAAGAAAAGAAAAAGAAAAAAAAAAAAAAGAAAGGAATGCCATTATCATTGAAAAATCTTCAAATACTGTATATTTATTTTTTTCTTCTCATGCAGATAATTTTAACGTGGCAAAACTGTGTATTATCGGATACCGACACACGTTGCACGCTCGTCTTTCCATTTTCGTATGATGCATTTAGTTAATTTTCATCTATTTATCATGATCTTTTTTTTTTATTACTTTTTTTTTTCTTAATAAAGTTTATGTATCCTTCAGTCAGTTCACTCACAAAAAAGGGAACGATCAAAAGTCTTATGTAAGGCAATCTACTCCATGGAATACATTCTCCCTATCAAAATCGGGGAATGAAAAACAGCTAAAAATAATAATCCAAACTGCAAGGATGGCAAGAAAAAGTCGGGCTTTGCTTCCTTTTGATCTATATATAAACCCCATTCTTTTTCTTTCTTTCCTTTTTTTTTTTTTTTCTCTCTCTTTGTATCTTTTTTATTTATATTATGTCTACTTCCTCATCTGTTCTTGTTACTGGTGGTGCTGGTTATATTGGTAAGAATGATAAAAAGTGATATCCAAAAAAAGAAAACTAATGATTCTTTTCTTTTTTTTTTTTCTTATGTAATTAATAGGCTCGCATACAGTGATTGAATTATTGAATAGCAATCAAAATGTAGTTATCATTGATAACTTGTACAATTCATCTTTTGAAGCAGTACGACGTATTGAAACCATTACAGGCAAAAAGGTGACATTCTACAAGGTGGACATTTTAGATAAGAAGGCGTTATTACAAGTGTTTAACCAACATCCAGAGATCTCATCTGTCATTCACTTTGCTGGACTCAAGGCAGTGGGTGAATCCACAAAGATTCCTTTGGATTATTATCATAACAATATTACTGGTACCATCACTTTATTACAAGCTATGAAAGAAGTTGGTATCAAGAATATTGTATTCTCATCATCTGCAACTGTATATGGTGATCCCCCTGTCATTCCCATTCCTGAAACTAGTCCCATTGTAAGTGATGAACATGGTTACTTTCGACACATACACTCATTCTTCTTTTTTTTTTTTTTTTTTTGTCTGTAGGGCTCTACTAATCCTTATGGTCGTACAAAGCAATTCATTGAAAGTATCATTCGTGATCTTTGTACTGCCAACCCTGACTGGAATGCAGCTTTATTACGTTATTTCAATCCTGCTGGTGCTCATCCTTCTGGTATCTTGGGTGAAAATCCTCTTGGTGTGCCCAACAACTTGATGCCTTTCCTTTCCCAAGTTGCTATTGGTAAGCGTGAATATCTATCTGTCTTTGGTCAAGATTATCCTACAAGAGATGGCACTGCTATTCGGTAAATGGATTTTTTTTTTGTATTTATATAGTTTATTAATGACTAATACATTTTATTTATTTATTTATTTTTGAAAAGGGATTATATTCATGTGGTAGATCTTGCTAAGGGTCATCTTGCAGCATTGAAGAAATTAGACGATCAACCTGGATGTGTAGAATATAACCTTGGTACTGGTCAAGGAAGCACGGTATTGGAAATGGTGCAAGCATTTAGCAAAGCAGTGGGTCGTGATTTACCTTACAAGATTATGGATCGTCGACCTGGTGATGTGACCAATTTGACAGCTAACCCTACCAAGGCTAACACTGAACTTGATTGGAAGGCGGAAATTGATTTGGATACAACATGTGCTTCTTTGTGGAACTGGCAAAGCAAAAATCCAAACGGTTTAGAAGATTGTCCTGGTGATGCTCCTCCTGAATTAGTGATCAAATACATCTAGGTTTTTTTTTATATATATAGTTTTAGGTTTATGATAGACACGACACATCCTACACCATAGATACTATTGCTTTGTATTTTGTATTTGTAGTTCCTTCTTTTTTTTTTTTTTTTTAATAATAATAATAAAAAAAAACAAGTCAATTTTTTCTTTGATCAAATAGAAAATTGAAAATTTTTTTATTTATTTTAGTTTATTACAACAAAGATATTAAGACGTAAACAGAAAAAGGGAAGATGATACCTATCTATATATATCTATCTATTAGGAGGAAGAAATCAGTCTATATAACAAAGTTTTCAAATGGATCATCAGTTTCTACAGTGAGCGGACCAGATGGAAGCGGGAAATGGATCTTGTAGGCATGGAGCATCATACGAAAGGCATTGGAAAAAGGTACTTCATAGTTGAAATCCCCTAAAATAGGATGACCAATGGATTGTAAATGAACACGAAGTTGATGTCGTCGACCTACAATATGTGTAAAGAGTGAATAAAAGAGAAATTCGTAAGGATAAAACACTCGAAGAAAAAAAAACCACATATTTCTTTTCTTACCTGTTTTAGGATATAAAAGCACTTTGGTCACAGGTATACGGTCTATTTTTTGTTGTGCATCATTGTAGTAACCATGTTGAAGAATATGAACGGTGGTGAATGAAGATTTGCCAGTAGGAACAACAGCCATTCGAAAAGGATGGTCAGGATCTTGACCAATGGGTTTGTCGATTGTGAAAGTACTGTTTTCTTGTTGTAAATGACCATGGACAATGGCTAGATACGTCTTTTCTACTTGTCGTTCTCGAAATAATGTCGATACCGCGGCAGCAGCTTGTCGTGTTAATGCTAGAACATAGATCCCTGAAGTGGCGTAATCGATCTGGTGGACATTTTTCAACGGTGGTAAATGAGGATACTGTTTCTGGATAAGTGTTTCAGCTGTATTGAAAAAAGAAAAAGATAAAATGAATGATATTTAGTTTATAATATCTTTTTTCTTTGTTGACAGTACCTGAAGGTTGATGTGGTACTCGAGGATCTGGTTGAATTCTACAATCATATGGCTTGTTGACAATAAAATAGTCATCGTCTTGATATACAACTTGTAAAGTGGTTTCTAATCTTTTTGCATGGAATTCATCCATTATACCATTGTGAGATGACAGCAAATCAAAAAGGTAAAGAAAAAAGAAAAAGGGAAAAAAAAAATAAAGTGGAAGGTATGATGAAAAAATTGCCAATTGCTTTTCGACGGGATTTAAAATGACCAACCACACACCTTTTTTTTTTATCCTGATCATAGATGATAGTTGATGACTTTAGATGATGTTAAATAATAGTTAATATGAGGATAACGGTAAATTAATGCTGAAGATAGCATGATGATAGCAGTAGGATAATGTCGATGAAGGTTAATAATGAAGCACAAATGATGATGGATGATAATTTCAATGAACAAGTGAATTACTATGAGATAATGATGGCAATGATAGTTATTGTTATTGAGATAGAATATATAAATCATTATTGATACCAAGTATTCCAAAAAAAAAAAAAAAAAAAAAAAACTAAAAAAGAATTAGGTTATGATTTTAATACAGGGTTTTCAAAGTTTTTTGTCACAAGAAAATGCTTTTCGTGATGTTATAAAATATCAAAATGAATGCATTACCACTTTTTCAGATATCGCTCCAGAGATGTCGATAGAGTATGTCATTGATTGATCATTGATGATTGATGACTGATTGTTAGCTGATTCTTTTCAACAGGCCATATTTGGAAAAAAAAGAACTATATTTTTTATATTGTATCATCATCATCATAATATTCACAGTTAAGACAGGGGTATACTAATGTAATATTCATATCTTGTGATGTTGATGTGAATTTGCATAATAGTTCCTTTCTTTTTTTTAAAAAAAAAAAATACATTTACTCGGGTCTTCTTTGTTTATTTTCATTAACTGAGACATTCGATCGATCACCCTTTGTATAGTTGACAAATGTAAATTTGCATAATAGTTCTTTTTTTTTTTTTTCTGAGATATTTTTGCCAGGTTTATTTTATTCCTTGATCAAGTGAGAGATATAAAAAAGTGATATTTTATTTTTCTTTTTCTCTTTTTTTCTTTTTGAAATCTCTCTTGGTGTTCAAAGTGAATATCTAACTGTAACAGCAACATATAAAAATATGTTATCGCCTCTTCGGAGGACGTATTTAATGCTTTTCTACAGGTAATTTGAAATAAATATAAAAAAATGGATATGTTGACTAAATAATATTTTATTTTCTGTTATTCAAAATACTCAATGGAATTACTACCACTCCTTCTCTTCTTGTTCTTTTTCTTCTTATATTCTCTATTTGATTATGCGACAACTCTCTCTTTTCTTCCCCGTCATTTATTTTCTATCCTTACGATATTTTATTTCCTATTTTTGCGACATCTTATTCTTTGAATTCCGTTCATTTTTTATTGAATAAAGTGTATCGCAAGATCTACAGAAACTTCTATTCATCTCAGTTGTACTACAAGAACACAACAATTAAAAAAAGGGATTTCTTTTTTTGTTTTCAATATTTTATTAGATGATATGGAATCTAAAACTAGATGAGTAACTAAAACACATGATAGGAATACATAATAAAGAGAGGGAAGATTTAGTTCTTGACACCAACGCAGTAAGCCTTGCCAGTATCGAGGTTATCACACAAATGGTCACCAGCGTGATGGAGACCCTTGTTCCACTTGTACAAATCACTTTCCTTGATACCATTTCTCTTGGAGAAGGAGGTACAGTCAGCATCAGAGGGGAGGACAGTAGCATACTTGTTACAGTTAGGGACAATGTGACGAACAGCGTTGGAGGGAGCCTTAGTAGGGGTGGAGGAAGGCTTCTTCTTGTTGCTAGAAGGCTTCTTGGTGGAGGGCTTCTTCTTGTTGCTGGGCTTCTTCTTTTGAACCTTCTTTTCAGCAAGGCAACGCTTAGCATTGGACTTGGAAGCCTATAAAAAAAAAAGAAAATATAAATATCATGTCATATTTCCAAAAAAAAAAAATTAAACTTACAGCGACACACAAAGACTTGACAGGGACAACAGAGTCAAGTTGAAGACCGTGGTTGAACTTGATCAAATCTTCAACAGGAACATTGACAATGTTAGCAACATCAGCAACAGTTTGACCTTGAGCAACTATTAAAAAAAAAAAAGATAAGTATAAAAGAATGAAATACCTCTTTTTTTTATTTGCTATTACCATCAACGACCTTGGTGCAAGCGTGAGTGGGGTGGACAGCACTAGCCATACCAGCAATAGCAAGAGTAGCAACGGCAATGAGAGAGAACTTCATGTTGTTAGATAAAAAATGAAAGGAAGGGGAGGGGGTTTGTTATTTGTTTGTTGGGGGAATAAAGAAAAGAAGAAGAAAAAAAGGAAAAAGTTAGTTGCATATTTATACATGAAAAGGGACACGCGGCATTTTAAAAAAAATAAAGTTTACGATGAATGAAATGAAAAGTCGTGCCAGGTTTCCCTTTTTACTGCTAAAAATGAACTTTATATATTTTTTTACAACAAAGAAAATATTTCTTTTGCATAGAATCATTTGTTCGGAATCATTAATACTTGATTCCCCCAAAAATAAATT
The DNA here is from genome assembly GCF_025201355.1 of Halteromyces radiatus. Classification (NCBI taxonomy): domain Eukaryota; kingdom Fungi; phylum Mucoromycota; class Mucoromycetes; order Mucorales; family Cunninghamellaceae; genus Halteromyces; species Halteromyces radiatus. The sequence goes on along the minus strand of NW_026251695.1, from coordinate 33,098 downwards.
CCTTCAAATTCCTATATATGAAAGAAAAAAATAAAAATTTATTATTATTATCAAAAAAAGAAAAAAAATCATATACGGACATTGGATTTCTTTTAGATCAAAATCGTGTTATGATACTCTTTTTACAGTAAATACTCTTTCTTCTAGTCTTCTTCTTTAAATCATCATATATTATTTATCTTTTTTTTTTCTTTTTATAATGATGAACTTGAAATGGTTTTTTTTATTTAATCTTTTCATGCAACCATTTCATCGGTTCGTTCTCCGATATTAGCTCTTCCTTTGTATCACTAACAATATATTGAACATTAAACAAGTTTTTTTTTTTTTTTTTCTCGCCTTCTTAAAATCATTTTTGTATTGAAAACACGTTGAAGAAATATAAAGTATTTATTATATTTTTTTTTCTTTTTATAATGTTGATATTTAGATTTAGATATCAATGTAAATAGTTTACGTGACTATAACGCGTTTATCATAATAAATAATTGAAGGATTTTGGTTGATCATGACTGATCCGTGACGGATGATCTATGATTCAATAATAATGATGATAATGGTTAATGATAATTTATTCATCTTATTGCCCATATTAAGAACACGTTATAAATAGAAAACATGATATTGTAAAGAGTTGATAAATATCAATTCAAAGATTGATTCCTTTTTATTGATATAAATTCATATAAATAACTATTCTAAAGAGATTCACCATATCTTGGGGTTGGCGGTATCATTAGGATATTTTGTAGGATAAATCAAAGTACTGTTACAATTGGTGGCGTTGTTGTTGAGAGTAGGAACAATATCCATGCGTTTGACAGGACCCTAATAGCGAAAAAAAATAAACAATTAGATAAATATTTGTTTGAAAGGAAGGAACAAAATGAAGATTTGAAAGAAAAAAAGATTAATTACTTACATTGACATGGAAATACATCCAAGTTTCTACTAAATGACCTTCTGTAGTACATCTGAGATCAGGTAACATACCAAATTCTTTTTTAATCACCTTTTGAACCTTGCTAGTAGAATACTTGTGACCAGGTACGATCCCATGACGTTTCAATGCTTTGTAAATATTGTACTTTTTGTGAAGCTTCATGGTGGTGTTGAAATAATCAATCATGCCTTGGAAAGGATCCTTTTTTTCATAACATCCAGGTTCAAAAGTCGACATACAGGTACCTATCATTTGAATGAAAAAGAACACGTTAATTACCAATCCAACACCTCTTTTTCACCATTTTTTTTTTGTTTTTACCATGCTTGTTCCATTCATGAGACCTGATATCATCCAATCACAATAGTAAATAAAGATTTGAGTATATTTTCATACAATATATCTATATTATTATTATTATTAATTTTACCAGAAATCGTCGACATGTCCTATTTATATATATATACATATATAAAAAGAAAAGACGTTTAGTATAGTTTTGAAATGGAATATTGTAAAGCTTATGTTGTTTTTACCCGTACCAGCAGAGTTGGGCCAATCATTATTCATATCTTGAAGTAATTTGAACGCGCGACGAGAGACAAGAACTTCAGTTATGTTGGTGTAGCTTCTTGAGGGATCACAGTTGGAAGGCTAAAAAAGAAACAAGTTTTGTGATGAGAAAGGGTACACTATTTTAAACCTTATTTATACTTCACTTTACATAAGATCCATTGCAAAAGTCGTTCCAGAGACCATGAATTGTCCAACTATCTTCATACTATAGAAAACAAGGTATTCAGTTTGGAAAGAAATGACAACTATCACTTTTTTATCTTCTTACCCCAGCATGAACGTCCCAGAATTGACTTGTAAAAAAAAAAAGTTGAAAAAAGAGGGAAAGAAAACGAAAAATAGAAAAATCTCAGCATTTTTTTTTTTTTTTTTTTTTGGTTCCATTTTTTTTAAAGTTTTCATTTTGCTTTCCGCCCACACTCACCTCAATAAGAAAAGACCTGCCTTTTTTTCAACACAACATGAATTTGCCGTTTGATTAGCTGCAGCCGAACAACTTTGAGCAGGATGACGACCACATTGATCAGGAAAAGAGGGAAGATGATGTGGTTTAGCCAAAACACTGGTAAACAAAGTACCAAATAGAGCCAAACTAACCCAAAGTTTCATGATAGATGATGATAATAATCAAAAGAAAGAAAGGTAAAAAAAAAAAAAAAAAAAAAAAAAAAGTCACTGAAGGTATATTTATACCAAATGTTGGGAATAAATTCAAATCACATGAACTAATCAATTTTAACACGTTGAATGTATAGGATTATCTATTGATCCCTTTTATAAAACATAAAAATCAAAAACAGTAAGAAAAGAAAGAAATAGAACAAAGGGAAAAAAAAATCCTTTATGTATATTTTTACAAAATTAGGTAGAGAAAAACGTGATTTTCTATCATAGCCAATCAAAAAATAAGATCCAGTCAACGTTTTTTTTTTTTTTCACATTTAAGGTCAATGGTAATCTTTAAACATTTGAGTTTTTTCATCCCAAGGATCTAATTTTTGTGGTACATGGGCTACATCAGGAATAGCTACACAGTAACTTTGATCATCATCGGTAGTTTGACTGTAACTTTTTGCCGTCAATGCTTGATATCTGTCATCCAAATCAATACTAAGGGTCTACATATAAAAAAAAAAATTAAAACTTAGTTAGAGTAATTTCCTTTTTTGGTTGGCTTACATAGTGGGTACGTCGCCAAAGATAATACCATGGTGGACTGTGACATTGAAAATGATAATGAATACCTCTAATATTTTCAGTTGCATTAAATCGATCACATAGATCAGTAATAAATGATTCAAACTTTTTTTTTAAAATGAAAAGGTGATGATTAGTGACATTCATCTCTTTTGTTTTTATGATTACCTTATTTCGAATAACTCTATGTCGCCAAGTAACAAGAAAAGCAGTAGCATACATTATAATAGGTAGAACAATATATTTCACCCAAGAAATAGAAGGAACTAGAACGAAAACAATAGCACATTCCAATACCCAACAAATCATTAAAATAAAGAACCATAACCATGCACTTCTAGGTGGAGGATTGGTGTTCACAGCATTATGGAAGACATCCAATATTGAACAAAAGTCATTCTGTGTCCACTAAAAAAAAAAGGTTGATGAATAGTTTAATAAAAGATGACAAATAAACAATATAAATTAAAATATAGCAAGGATGATACTTACCTTTTCTTGTATATCATTGCTATAATCATTGTCAAAACGTCGTTCGGAGTTCAAAGTCAACTGAAGGCTCTTCATTTTAAATATAGAAACTACCAAAAAAAAAAAAAAAAAAAAAAAAAGGAGGGTGCAGAAGGGGAGATCGACGGTGGAAACAGCATCAGTAAAAATTGCACATGATCGAAGTAACAGTTGTTTTCTTTTTTTTTTGCATAATAATGAAAAATCTAATGGTTCTTACTTTAAGCTTTTGGTCTGATGTTAAATAATGGTTAATAGTAGATGTATTAGTGAATGTAATATTAAGTATTAGTGATTATTAGTATTATATGAAATGGTAAATTTCAATAGAAAATAGAAAAAAAAAAAAGAAAAAGAGAAAAGAAAAAGGGAAAAAAAATAGAGAAGGAGTGAAGTAAAAAAAAAAAAAAAAGAAGAAAAGAAAAGAAAAGAAAAGATGGATGAAAGTAAGATGAATAGGAGGTATGATGAACTCATTCAAATATTTATTACAATGATATAAGGAGGACAGATTACAATATGATTAATGATGAGATATTATTTCAAATCAAAAGGAGAAGAATAAACAGTCAAATAGGAGCAAAATCAACCTAATACAATACTAGTGGAGTCCCATTGTCTCTATCCAAAAAAAGAAATTAAAAAAAAGGGAAAAGATCGGTAACAGTTCAAACTAATTCACCGTTATCTTTTCTTTTTTTTTTATTATTATTATTATTTCAAAATACTATGTAATTGTTTGCTAAATAACATAACTAAATAAATATATGGAGATAATAATAAAATAACTAATGTAAGGCACGGTCCAAGTTATAGGCAGCTAATGGCAAAAAAATAATAATTATAATAATAATAAAAAAAAATAACCAGATGAATATTCATTGTTAAAATGATATTGTATCAATTACTTACCACTAATAAATGCAATATGTGTGAATGCTTGAGGGAAGTTGCCTAATAGTTCACCACTACGAGCCACCTCTTCACTAAATAATCCCAAATGATTACCATAAGAAAGCATACGTTCAAACATGACAGATGCACGTAACAGTAATTTTCGATCAAATCTACCCGCACGCGCTAAAGCTTCCACCAACCAGAATGTACACATTGAGAAAGCCCCTTCTTCACCTCCAACACCATCATCCGTTGTCAAGAAGTTGTATCGAAATACAAGATCATTTGTCACCAAACCACCTATATTACATATGCATGATTATACAAATAAAGATAACATTAATTCTGGAGAATTCTTTTCTTTTCCTTTTTTTTTTTTTTTTTTTTTTTTTTTTACCTTTTTCAGGGGGTAATAGCATACGTTGAATGGTATTTAACATTCGAGGGTCAGTAGGTGAACTAAAAAAGACCAATGGCATAATCAAACAGCTTGCGTCCAAGGCATCAGGTGTTTCAATACTTTGCGAATACATCTTGAGTTTCTTGTTGTAACATAAGTTTTGTATTGTTTCGTAAATGGTATCCCTAGTGTTAGTCCAAGTGTCTCGTTCAAAGCAAGGGAATTGACGTTTCATTGCCAATCGAATAGCTATAAAATATATAGAAGGCATAAGATTTATGTTATCATTACCAATTTTTTTTTTTTACCTCTGTCCAATGCTACCCAACACATGATCATAGAGTAAGTAAAACGTTGTTTTGAGGCACGAACTTCCCAGATAGACATATCAGGTAACTTCCAATGATCAACCACATAGTTTGCCAGTTTACGGACAATACACCAAATATCGTAAGAAACAGGAGATCCATATTTGTTATACAAATAGATCCCATCCATTAATTCACCATAAATATCCAATTGTAAATGTCCATAAGCACCATTTCCAACACGTACCGGTCTTGATGATCGATATCCTTCAAAGTGATCCAGTTCATATTCGTCCAGTTCCTTGGTTCCATCAATGCTGTACATAATATTTAGAGATCCATCTTCATTCTATGATAAAGTAATATATTAATAAACAACAGAACCTTCCTCTTATATATATATATTACCAGGTCATTGCACCGTTCTTCAATAAATTCCAAATATTTCCTGGCTTCTTCTGTAAATCCAAGTCGAAGGAAGGCATAAATAGTAAAAGATGAATCTCGAATCCAGACATATCGATAATCCCAATTTCTTGATCCTCCAATAGCTATATCATATAAGATAAAAAAAAAGTTAAGATCATCAAAGAAGTTTTCAATGGTCCTTTTTTTTTTTTTTCTTACCTTCAGGTAAACCAAATGTCGGGGCAGCAACCACAGCACCAGTCTATTTAAAAAGTAAAAAAAAAAAAAAAAAAAAAAAAAGTAAACAAAAAAAAGTAAAAAAAAAAAAAAAGTAAAAAAAAAAAGAAAAAAGAAAAAAGAAAAAAAAAAAAAAAAAAGAGAGAGAGAGAATCATTACTCAGTTTCTACAAAAACTCCATTCCAAAGTACATATATATATATTTAACTTACTGGTTCATAAGTTAATAGTTTCAAAGTCAATGCAGATCGCATAACATGTTCTCTCCAACGACCATTGTATGTACTAGAGGCGACCCATCCTTGCCAATATTTTGCAGTTTGTCGGAACAACGCATCAATCAGATTACCACTCAAGATTGGATCATAAGCTGGACGACCAGCTTCAAGTTGAGTGTCACTGTCAGGAATAGCAACAGGAGGAATTTCACGAAATACAAAAGTAACTTCTTGACTTTCTTCCAAAGTGAATTTCGAGACAACACCTGGACCCTTGAATCCCAATTCACTTGCGTCTTCATCCAAATGGAGCTTGATCAAAGGACATTCATAATCACCACATTTGGTAAGGAATCGTAGATCAAACGAAGGCTTGTTATCGGGTTCATTGGAACAACAACTTTGGAAACCTGGATCATCAGGGATAAACACCACAGACTGAGGAGATGATTCGGTTTTTGTTTCACTTTGACATACTTCACCATCATCGTCAAAACGAGCATCTTGATTAATATGTTCGGCCATAGGTTTAGCATCGTGTGACACCACTTGAGCAGTATGACTAGATTGACCATAGTTGAAAGAAGGGTAACATTCCATTTTGAAATCCACAGTGCCACGAATCACACGTACAGATCGAATGACCCAAGGTAAAAGAGGCTTCTTTGTTAGTCGTTGGTTCTTTTCAGGAATATGCATATAATCAGTGATTTCGGCCACACCATCATTGGACATGAACCTTGTTGTCAATATGTTGCTATTGGGAAGATATTGTTGTTTGTTGCTTGTATACATTTTCGGAGTAATAGAGAAATGACCACCTTTGTCCTTATCCAACAAACGACAAAAGATAGAGGGACTATCGAATTTTGGATAACAAAAGAAATCAATAGAACCATCCGTACCAGCAAGTGCCACAGTACGTAAGTTTCCAATGAAGCCATAGTTTTCAATAGGAAGATAACCTCGAGTTCGAATATCACACCTTGTGTCTTCCAAAACATCACCAAAACTTGCTCTTCGTTCATGTTCACCCTTTGTGCCATCTTGAGAAACGTGATCTTGTGAAGTGCGTCTTGTATCAGCCACATAGCGTACTCCACCAGGTAAATCTTGAACTGGTTCCTTTCTTGCTTCTATTTCACTATCAAGTTGATAACCAAAGGACTATGATAGAGTTATGTGAGAGAGAACCATTAAAGTATTAATCCTTTTATAGAATTACCTTGTCTTCATGTTCTTCTTTTGGGTGTAAATTGTATAATTCTGACATGACAATAAAAAAGCAATAATAGTTAATTCGTGTAAATAAAACGAGAGAAAATAAGAAGAAGAATAATAAAAAATAATATAAAATAAATAAATAAAATAAAATAAATAAATAAAATAGAAAAAAAAAAGCCTTGCTTTAAATATGAAAAAAAAAGGCAGTAGAAAAAGGTCTCGGAGTTTCACACGATGTCCCATGTTTATGCACTCGCAAAACATAACTGACAAAGAAATTACTAAAAAATCTTGTAATTTGTTTATAAAAAAATAATAAGTCATCCTAGAATAAGTATCATTACTGTAAAAGCCTAATTTCAACCTTGTATATCTCTTTCTTAGAGAATAATACGATAATGGATAAAAAGTACAATTTGTAGATTACTTTTATTTTCCCCCCCAAAAAAAAAAAAAAAAAGAGAGAGAAGATTTATTTAATATTCATATATTATAAAAAGGAATTTGTATTCAAATAAAAAAAAAAGAAAAAGGTGTGAATAAAATGTATACGTATGTTTTCTTTGGTATCAATGTATTTTTAAGAAAAAAGGCTCACGGTCGGTGTTTGAAACATATCCACTCACAATCACAACAAAAAAAAAAGAAAAAAGAAAACAGAGGGAATTTTTTTTTTCTTATCGTTTTTTATTTCACGTCTTTTAAACAGTAAGCGACGTTATCAATGCCTAGAGGTACAAAAGAAAAAAATAATATGATATTTTTTTTTTTTTTTGGTGTTAGAAAATATATCAAATCATACTTACCTCTTTTTTTTTTTTTTTTTTTTTTTGATCATGTTGTTTATAGGACGAATTCCCAAACATCGCAAACAATTTATATCCAACAAAAAGGAAACAACTTCAATAGCTGATAGTGATGATAGTAGTTTAAGACGAAGCTCACGGAAAAGAAGAGCATCTACCTACCAAGAAGATGAACTATTACAACAACATTCTAAGAAACGAAAGGAAGTGACTCAACCACCAGCAACTCCAACCGAAGAATCTGATCAAGAAAGTGAAATTGATGAAGCCGGGGAAAAGAAAATCGACAAGTTTGGAAATCTACAAGACGGTCGTGTATTTAAAACACCTACTTTTACTTTACCAACTAGAGGTGATACTGTATTAATGCTTGCCATGGATCCTGCTAAAGCACTTGGATTTCGTGATAGTCATATCTTCTTTAACAAAAATCCAACTTTGGAACGCGTACGACTAGATGAGGAGGAAAAGGATATATTGGTAGAACGTGGAATGGTATTATCATGGTTTCGACATCGTGATGTGGCTGTAGTGACCGCTCGCTCCGTATTCAAACGTTTTGGTGCCAAGATTATCAAAAAAGGAAAAAGATGCCGCGATGATTACTTTGAAGCAAAAGCAAGAGAACAAGGATATACTGGCGAAACCACGACCTTTGAAAAGAAAACTGAACTGATGGCTTTAGGACATTTAGACGATTCTTCTTTTGGTTTGGATCATCATTACGACGATTCTTTTAGTCATACTCGACGATCTTTACTCAGTAATATCACCAACCTCGATACGACATCCGAATATGCTATTTACACTCCATTGACACAAGAAACTTGGCTACATCATGCTGCATTGACTGCCCGTGGATTCAATGCACAAATTCAATCTTGTAGAGGTCGCAAACCAATTTTTTATGATGCTCACACAAATATCAACCAAGTTCCATCTGCAACTCAACCAAAAGCTTGTCAATGGATTGATCTCGAAACTGAATTATCTTCACAGGAACAGAAATCAGACACGATAATAGAATTCAACAATACTCTTACTGGAAATAAGACGACAACTATTTATCATCCTCGGGCACATCATCAGATTTTAACCAACCACAACGATGACGATTTGAAGGATATTTTGAAGACTTTGCCTCCGCATGTACAACCTATTGTGACCAAATTGATGAAAAAACCTTTGTATTTTGATGATGAAAGTGATAATGACAAATACCCAGAATATCCTATTGCTTTAGTGGAAAATCAGTATCAAGATACGTTCCCAATGTAAGTTATCAAGGTCGTAATTGTGGAAATAGATATTCTAACGACTTTTTTTTTTTTTTTTTTTTGTTATGGATTAGTCATTTTACTCGATTTGGAATCCCACGACCACATATACAAGGACCAAGTGTTGTGATTGGCAATACACAATCTTTAATGGCTCAACAACACTATTTGAATCAAGTTTATCAATACGTCAACCTTACAAAGAATCTCCCTCCTCAAAATCTCAATTCAGCACATCCAAGTTCTGCTATGCCATCATTCATGCCAATGGCTAATATACCTCCTGTTACTTCAGGTTCTCGGGTAAAGTATCTCTATATATGTATATGGGATCATTCTTTTGTGCTTTACTCATACCTTTTATTATTATTATTATTATTATTATTTCTTCACAGATGAATCAAAATACTATTCTTAGTACTGGCCTTGAATCATCTTCCAATTCTTCAGTCACTGGACAACAACAAAAAGAAATTACTAAAGCTGCTTCAGAAACCAAGGTAAAAGGATGTTCAACTAAACAACAAATGTTTATTTTTAAAATGATTACTTGTTTTTATTTATTTTTATTTATAATTCTTCCTCTTTCCTTTATATTAATAGTCAACTGAAACAACAAAACTAGTACATCAATGTCAAGAATGTCATCAAATGAAAGCACCAAGTATTCTTGTCCAACCCAAAGAAAACGAACCACCTTTATGTGATGTTTATTCTCTGTTTTCCTGTTTCAAATGTGAACACAAATACCATCCTGTTTGTGCTAATCTGACTACCCCCAGGCAAATAGCTGCTGCTGAATCCTATCCTTGGTCATGTCCTGAATGCAAGATATGTTGTATCTGTAATTCGGCTGGTGATGAAACCAAATTGATGATTTGTGATGGGTGTGATCGTGGATGGCATACTGACTGGTAAAAAAAAAAAAAAAAAAAAAAAAAAAAAAAAAAAAAAAAGAAAGAAAGAAAATATTATAAATATATATATATATTATAAACCGAAGACGAATTGACCTTTTTTTTTGTTTTCATTTTTTATATATACATCTTTCTTGTATCAATTGATTTTGCTAGTTGTACTCCTCCTGTCAAAGATATCCCCGAAGGTAAAAGAGAAAAAGAAAAGCATAGAGAAGAGATATCGTGGGAAAGGGAGGATGTAAAAGGACGTGGGAATAAATGGAATATGTACCAAGAGAAAGATGGAGTATATTTTGTAACTTACCACTATATATTATCTTTATTTTTTTTTCTCTGATAATAACACTGATAGGATCCTGGCTATGTCCAGTTTGTGCTGTATGTCATAGTTGTGATACGATCAATGTGGTGGATGTGAATGATGATCTAAATAGTGAAGACCTTATACATGCTGTGGCACCCCCAACAACGGGCCATTACAAATTTCCTGTCTACCTGGCAAGCTATTGTGGCCCTTGTTTTGCAAATTTTGAAGAAGATCGATTTTGTCCTGCTTGTTTACGATCGTATGCGGACGGAGAAGATGTAGCAGATGAGGATAAGGAAATGGTGGCATGTGATTCCTGTGATAGGTGGATCCATTCTCGTTGTGATAGTACCTTGACACCTGAACGTTATCAACAACTTTGTGAAGATGAACGTGTCAAATATACTTGTCCACTCTGTGCTGACCATGGTGTTAAACCTATTGATCCTAATTCGAGCTTGGCCACCTTAGCATTACAAGGTTTTTCTGCACCCTGTGGTCTTGCTGTTGGTATTATTGGTGGAAAGGTATTTATCATATTATAATATATTAGTATAGAGCGCTTATTCCATCAACCTTTTTTTTTTATTTATTATTATTATTATTTTTTATTTTTACGAATCATAGGTGAGAACACGTGGACTGGTCGAGTACAATGGATATAAAGTAGGAGTGCCTGAAATTTCTGGTGCTGGATCGACGGAATTGCCTAGTTAGTTGATTATTTCATTTATTACTCTATTAATTAGATAGAAATTGTATATATATATTACTGTTCTTATTATAAATCTTCATCCCTTCGTTCTTTTTTTTTTTTTATTGTTTTCAAAATCTATAATTAATAAAAATACAAAAGAGCTATATTAAAGAATGATTGCATAATGTAGACTGTGCGTATCAACAATAAAGGGGAATACAGTATCGTGTATGTGAATCGATGCAGAATGAATGAAATATGTAAATGTAAAACAAATAAAAATAAAAAAAAGGGGTGATGATGGTACTGATCTAGTTGGATGTAGTCAAAGACATATCAGCCAATTGAGAAGAGCGATGATTGATCCAAGATAAATATGAATTCCATCCAAGAGCAACTAGATTCGTCATCATTAAACGATGATTCAATGGTATAAAGTAAAAGTTGACCAACTGGACAGCTGGCCATAACTATAATAAGAAAAAAAAAAAAAAGAGAGATATGTTATGAGCTAACTATGCATTTTTATATAACTTCCTATTTACCTTGTAATTGTTAATGACCGCTGTTGTATAACCATGATCCAATTTTTGCTTGATTTCTTCCACAGATTTGCCTTCCATCCATCCTTGTACAGAAAAAAACACTAAAGAAAAAAAAATCATCTAATCAGTTTTCTCTCATTATGATTTAATATCTTTTTATATATGTCTAGTTACCACCAATAAAAACAGGAGCACATAGGAATTGATCCACTGCGACTTTTTTCAATAAAGCTATCAAACAAAAAGAAGAGAAAGTGAATTTCAGTTTAGGTATAAACAGTAAACTGTAGTTACCTTTGACAGGAGTGGAACCTTTGACATTATGTTCAAGGACACGATACCAGTTACTATGAAAGAAATAAAAAAAAAAAATCAAAGAGATTCAATATTCCACAATTTCAAGTGATATATTGAGATCAACATATTACCTCAAAGCTGGACCAGCAACAAGACCACCAAATATCATCATACGTCCAGTTCTAGCCATATCATGTTTTTCCAAGCCTTGTTTTTCTATCAGTTGTTGTGCTATCAAATCGCCCGTACCGAATAAACATGCTAAAAAGAAATATTGAGTAGAAGCATATTCGTTAGTACATCCGTATATAAGCTAACTTCAATATCATCCTAAAGTACTTACATGTGCTAATACTTTGTACAAAAATAGGATATTTGGATAATAATCGATTGTAGAGTGAGATCATGAGAGGAATGACAAATAGAGAAAACCAAAAAAAAAAAAAAAAAAAAAAAAGGAAGGGAAAAAAAAGGGGGAAGGGAATTTTCTACTGTTTTCTGTGAAATTTATCTAATCCCGATTACTTCATCCAAAAGGTATGATCAATAGAAGGAAGAGAGTAAATCTTTCAATATATTCCAATGGATGGATGATTCTTAACATAATCCTATAATCATAATACTTGATGATGGAGAGATGACGAAGAAGATGAAAGTAACTTTTGAATCATATCAGGAATTGATCAAAATATCATCACCATCTTCATTCTCTTGCTTATCATAGAACATAGTTATCTGAAATATCATTGAAAAGGTCGTTCATTTAGAATCATCACATTCATCATCACACCATATTAAATCAATGAAGACAAAATAAAAAAAGTGTGTTCAAACAAAAAAAAAAGATTTTTTTTATTGAAAGGTCCAGTATCGTTCCTTTGTTTCTATTCAAATCAATAGGGGACAAAAAGATATGACTAGACTACACTAAAGAGTTCCAAAATAAAACTGTTTAAGCAATGGTGACTTCAACCTATAAAAGCAAAAAAAAAAAAAAATAGAGTTAAAAAAAAAACAAACAAATAATAAAAATAATAAATTGATAACTTACTTCAACACCAGGTTCAATGGAAATGGAGGTGATTTGCTTGACAATTTCAGAAGGAGAGTGCAAATCAATCAAACGCTTGTGAATACGCATTTCAAAACGATCAAAAGTTTCAGAACCGTTACCACAGGGAGACTTGCGAGTGGTAATACGTAACACCTTAGTAGGAAGACGAACAGGACCCTTCACCTTGAGTTGCTTGTCCTTGGCACGCTGGATGAGATCAGCCGACACCTTTTCCAAGTTCTTCACATTACGAGAAGTCAAAGTAATGCGAATACGATGGATCTTGGGTTGGACTTGTTCTTCAAGACCAGCTTTTTCAGAGGAGTTCTTAGCCTAATAATTAGAAAGAAATGTGTTAATGATATAGTTTGAACTATTATTTTCATTTCATATTACTTACGACGTAAGACATGATAATATATTCTCAGCGGTGACTAAGTCAAGCAAAAAAGAAGAAGGAAAAAAAAAAAAAGAGAGTAAAGTTTGAGGAAGAAAAGAAAAAAATGAGAATAAATTTAAAAAAAATGGATATAATAAAAAAGTTTTCTCTTGTCAAAGCCACTATAGATGCCTTTATTATTTCAATCCCCGTCTTCGCTCTTGGAGGATTAAAACTTAGTTCACAATTTTGCTTTGTTATATTTGATTTGCCTATCATAAAGTAACAGATATATATATATATATAACATAAAATAGAATTTGTTTTAAACTTATTTGTTATTGTTTATCTTTTACTTGAACAACCTGATATTGATCATACATCAAGAATATCCAACTCTTTACGTGCATGAAATAGCATCATTAAGCCACTTCGGAGTACTAATCAATCCTACCTTTTTTTTTTTTTCTCTCTATCCCCTTTTTTCCTTTTATTTTTTTTTTTTTCTTATTTCTTAGCTTTTTTTCCCACTATTCAATAACCATGGGTTTATCAAAAAAGAAGAAAAATACTCGTCGTCGTGCCAATAAGGCTAATAGGAATCAAGAAACAATTGCAAATGAAGAATTCAATACCCAGCAACATCAAGAACAACAACAAGAAGTTCCTATAGATGAAAACGATCATTATCAAATAGATCCTGCTACTTTGACTGCTCAAGTATTGATGGAAAACCAACATTTTCAAGCTGCTCATTATGGTGAAGTACCTGAAGAACTTTTAGGTTACTTTAAAAGTGTAGAATCAAAACTTGATGATCAATCTTTTGAATCTGCTGAAGGTAAAAAGATATGAACTTATATTTCCTCAACATTATATTCATTCAATACATGATATTTTTTTTTCTCTCATAAACTAGATCAACGTTTATTTGTGGACAACGTGTATACTGAAGTGGAAGGAAATGAACTTCGTTTAGCTACCAACTATTCTTGCTCATTGGTTTTGGAAAAATTGTTGAAAATCTCTGATTCATTCCAACTACGAGTGTTTATGGATAAATTGAGCGGATCGTAAGTAACAATATAGAATGTAATAGATATACAATTGAAATTCATTTTTTTCTTTTTCTTTATTTAGTACTATTCCATTATTTGCTCATCGATTTGCATCTCATGTATGTCAAACATTATTGACTTTGGCTGCAGATGTTGTAGATCAAGAAATGGTTCAAGGTGTACAGCCAAATCAAGGTGAACAAGCAGAAAATGATCAACAGGGTGTTTTACTTACAATGCAAGAATTAGTCCTTGGAATGTGTGAGGTATGAATAATATCATTATATACAACAAATAAATTCATACTTTTTTTTTCTAATATAGGATTTGAAACCTTCAGTGGGTGGTTTAATCTCTCAACAATTCGCCTCTCATGTCATTCGAGTTCTTTTATATGTTTTGGCTGGAAAACGTGTAGATGAATCCGGTGAAAGTAATAGTCGACTTCGTACCAAGAAATCTCATATTTACAAGGCTGAAAACAACAATGTCAAGAACACTCGCACAGGCAACAAGCATCTCCGTGTACCCAATTCTTTCAAGGAAATGTTTAGAAGTTTGACTAAAGAATTAGCAATGAATGGAAATGAAGCTGTTATTAGAAGTTTGGCCGTACATCGTGTGGCCAGTCCTTTGATTCAAGTAAGTCATCAAATATATATGCCATTACACATTTGACTTAAATGATTTGAATAGGTCTTACTAGAATTACAAGATGATAGTGAAGAAGGAAGACAAGCACAAACTGCATTATTGGATAGTCTTTTATGGGGAATCGTTAGTGATGGTAATATTATATATATATATATATATATATTGGAAACATAGTACTCATTTTTATCTATACATTTTTTTTTTATTTTAGTTAATCCTGCGGACGAACGTAAAAAGGATGATCGTAAAGCATGGTTCCAAACATTGATTCGTGATAAAGCTGGTTCACATTTACTGGAAATGGTGGTCAAGGTCGCGCCTGACAATGTGTACGATCAACTTTATAAAACATATCTTGCTGGTAATCTAGAGAAGTTTGGTCTTAATCCTGTTTCCAATTTCGTCATTCAACAATTGATCAGCAATGTCCGAACTCCTGCTCAAGTTCAATCTATGGTATCTGAATTAGCTGGTAAACCTTTTACATCAATGTTGAAGAATGGTAAATATGGTGTTATCCGTAGTTTGGTTGATGCTTCGGTCAAAGTACAGGGATGTTATAAACAAGTGGTGGATGCATTGGTGGCCGCATTAGGTATGACTGATGATACTACTCAACAAAAGCAATTTGTGGATTGTGTGATCCGTATGAAAACATTAGATGTAAGTTTCTTCCAAAAAAAAAAAAAATCGATAAGTTTATTTATTTATTTTCTCTATGTGTCATGTTTTAGAACTGGAATAATCTACTCAGTGAAGAACAAGATAGTTTACGCAACTTCCATCTTCAAGGATCATTGATTTTACAAGGAATCATGAAAATGCCTGCAGAACAAAATGCGTTTGTAGTCAATAGGTAAGAATAATATTTTTTTATCAAAATTATGTGTATATATTTATATATGTTTTTAATCATGCTTTTTTATATTTTTATTTAGTTTCTTGTCTATGAAACCAGCTGTCAGTCTACGGTGGTGTTATACTCCTATGGGATCACGAGTGGTAGAATCAATTATTGCATCACAACATGTCAATGATAAGATTAAAAAGAAATTATTAAAGAATCTATTGGGCGAATATGTATCATTATCTAAGGATAAATTTGGTAGTCATATTGTTGAAACTTGTTGGTCTGTTGCTGATATCGAAATCAAGGTATGGAAACAATCAAAATGAAGAAATGACGATGCATTGTTACTACTAGTATTCTTATTGATATATATTTTTGTTTTATATATAGGAAAAAATTGCTCGTGAATTGGTGAAATATGAATACGATCTTTCTGAACATCATTTGGGTAAATGTATTCTATGGTCTTGCAAGATTGATTTATTTAAACGACATTACAATGAATGGGTGGAACGAGAAAAGGGTGTAGATCGTAAGAAGGACATGTTCAAGGATATCCTAGGTGATGATGTCAAGATGCCTAAGAAACGACAATATCGATCTTATTAGTATAGTATTCAAATCACGTTTTTTTTTTTGTTTTTTTTGCATTCCATTTGTTTTACACTATTATTACTTTCCTATCTTTAGTTTATTCATTTGTTTTATATCATTTCCATTATATAGTTTGTTTTGTTTTGTATTATTTGATCATCCTTTTTTTTAAAAATCATATCTTTTTGTATTTTCTTTAGTTATCATTATATAATAAAAAGAAAAAGATTCATCTACCTTGACATATAGAGAATGCGATATATATTGGATATATATATATGTCCATTTAAACAAAAAGCAATGATGAAATGGAAAAAAGTCGGAAATAGAAAGTATTCTACGTTAAAACATGGTATCAGAATTGACATTTTATTTTCATCATCATCACAATCTATCATGACTATCCTGTTATTTTGCGATATGGAAACATATATATGTATAAAAAAAAAAAGACATATGATTTATTTCATTGATATAGTAACTAACATTATATAAAAATAACTAACTATAAACTGGATACCTTTTTGTCTTGAACTAATCTTGCTTCTTCCCATAATGTTTTTCCATTACAGGCACAGACCTTCTTCATATTTTCAAAAGCACCAGCACTTCTTGCAATAATTCCACAAAGAATACCAGGTCCACTATTACCATTCCATTTTGATTGTTGTTGTGTTTGTTTGTTCTTGCCAAGATCATCCTCATCTTTTGTAATCACCATACTACGACCAATGATATCCCATACTTTGATTCTTTCACTTTCCACCACCATATCGCCCCAACCATTATCGTCTACTTCCAAATTGCCTAAATCACCAACATGTCCAGTAAATTCATCACCATGATCCACACCAGTAGGATTGAAGTGATCGCCAGTGGAGAGCCAGCCACGTGATACATCACCACATTCATGAATATGTACTCCGTGTTTTCCTGGTGTAAGACCTTCCACAGTCAAATCAATCAAGCAGGTATCATTATCAATCTGTACAAATCGTGCTAGACCGGATTTTCCTTTTGGTAATTGTTTTGTAGGATCATCACCATAAACATCAAAGATACATACTGCTGCACCACTATGTCCTTGTTTGTCGTCTGCTACACCTTGACCACGTACTATCACTGTTCGTCCTGTTTCTTTTAAAGCCCTTGATACTTTGGATGGTGGAGCTTACATTTATTAAAATGAAAAAAGTATGCGTCAGTAACTGACTTATTTTTTTCTTTATTTTTTATTTTTTTTACTTACCAGTTCCTTCAATAGTAACCCGTTGTTCTGATAAATTGATATCAAACTGTTCAATTCCTGGAAACTGTTTCAATACGTTAGAAACATCGTCTACACATGACTGACAAGTCAATTCTACAGCAAATTCAGTCTATATATAAATAATAATATTATTAGAGAATAAGATATATTATTATTTCTTTTTTATTTACCTTGAATTGTTTCTTTAAAGACGCAACCATTTTTTAAGTTAAAAAAAAAAGAAAAAAGAAAAGTATAAAAAATTGACGTTCCCTTCCACCAGCGTCTTTTTTATTTTATTTTACTTTTTTCACCTCCGAGACCAAAATTCTGACAAAGCAAAATCAACCAATCAATGATTCTCGCTTTAGCCCTTTTTCCGTACCGACAAAAAACCAGAAAAAAAAAAAGTTATGCAAAAAGTTTTACCTCTATAATAAGCGTTTCTCTTTTTTTCTTTATTTAAATATATATTTAAATCTAGTTTCTATACTAATTTCCCTAAACTATCCTTCTTACTTTGATCCATCAAACGATCAAATAATTTAATATGAGTCACTTGAATTATAGATAATGCCAGTTTGTTCAATGCCCTAAGACCAAATAGGATTGGTATTCTTTTGTGGTTATACTGATATTGATTGTCATTCATTGAAGGTGTCGTTGTAGCTATACTTGCCATCATAATAAACTATTTTTCATTCAAATAAAAAAAAAAAAGAGGTTAGTTAGATAAAATTACATCTTCAAAAAAAAAAATTTACAATAGGGAAAGTGAATGCAAACATAGCACCAGAACGTAAACTGGACAAGAAGAACGTAAATAAAGAAGCTGGAATACCAAAACCAAGAAAATAAGCCCAATGCTGTTCAACAAATGATAAACGATGTTCCTGAGTCCATCCCAATTCAATCCATTTATATCTATATAAGAAATATGTATTAGAAATCAACCAAGATATATATATATATAAAATTGTGATTACATACTCAAAACTATAGTAAGCCATCACGATACTATTCATCATAAATCCAAGAATAACACCAATATATGGAATACGGCGTAATAGATTAACAAGTAAAGTACAATTCCCATAAAAGACAAATAGTTTCAACGTAGCAGCCATGGTCGGTTGATATAAATCAAGAGGTCGCGTATAAAAATTGGATGCATATAAACTACTTGTTCCAGTGCGTTGTAGTTGTGTAGTTTGTTTAGCCATTTGATCAAATAGGCTACCGTTGATCCATAAGAAAAAAAGATAGAATGAATAACCAATAATAACCTACAGTAGTAGTCATTATTATTATTATTATTATTATTATTATTATTTGCAAATAAAACAACAACAACAACAAACATTAGTATGATTATATAATAGAACCTTTTTCTTTTTCTTTTTTTTTTTGTTTTATAATCCTTACTTTGAAAGTATCACCAAAAATATGTTGAGGATTTGGCTCACTAAAGAAATAATCTAAAAGTAATAAACTTCCAAACCAAAGAATACCATTGACAAAAAAGGATTTGATTATGATATATTGAATGGTTCTTGATCTATATAAAAAAGAGTGATATTAGTACAAGTTATATTTGTCCATTTCATACCTTTATTATTTACCTTGATAGTATGAATAATCCTTTTTTCCACTCCAAAGCATTTTTTATACCATCAGTAAAAGACACTAAAAGTGACCGTTGAGAAGTAAAGGGCATTAAACGAAAGAAATAGTACAAAAAAGAAATTACACTTTATTCAATAATAAATGACGGAATTTAAAAATAAGATATTGCAAAAATAGGAAATAAAATATATATAGTAAGGAGAGATGACAGAAGAAAAAAATAAAAAATAAAAAGAGTTGAACGCATAATCCAGATTGAATACAAGAAGAAAAGGAGTGGCATTAGTTCCATTGAGTATAAGAGATTTTGAATAACAGAAAAAAATATATATATTTAGTCAACATATCCATTTTTTTTTTTATTATTATATTTATTTTAACTTACCTGTAGAGAAGCATTAAATACGATACTGTAATTGGAAACACCAAAGGAGATGTCAAAAAAAAAAAAAGAGAAAAAAGAGGAAAAGAAACAGAGAAAAAAAAAAAAAAAGAAACAGAGAAGAAAAAAAAAAAAGAAAAAGGAAATAGCACTTTTTTATATTATGTAAATTGCTGCTGAAGCTGCTGATGGGATAAAAAGAATCAACTCATCTGCTGAAATAATTAACATCATCAGACATGAATATTACATTTAGTATACTCCTATCTTAACTGAATATGATGATGATGATACCATATAAAAAAATAGAGTTCCTTTTTTTCCAAATATGGCTGTTGAAAAGAATCAGTTAACCATCAATCATCAATCAATGTGTTTTGACATACTCTGGAGCGATATCTGAAAAAGTGGTAATGCGACATTCATTTTGATATTTTTATTTTATAAATATCACGAAATTATTTTCTTGAGACCCAACCTTTGAAGACACTGTAAGAATATGGAAAAAGTGAAATGGATATTATGTCATTTACCGCAATCCCTCCTCATGATCATACTCTATCAAAAGAATAAAAGTTTCCTCATCATTTTATATCCATTATGTTTAAATAATGATCATCCTTTTCATCAAATGATATATTATATTATGTTTTGTTGTTTGTTTGACTAGGTTATTTGACCTTATTACAGAATACAGTGAACGACTTTACTGCTATGGTGAATTCAACCTCCGGTATCATTTTTCAAAGAATGAAAAAAAAAAAAAAGATTTTCCTTTTTTCTTTCTTCCTTTTTTTTTTTTTTTTTTTTTCGTACTTTCGAGTTACATTGGTGTCTAAAATGGAGTCGCATCTGTTACTACGTGAACATCCAAGAGCACTTGCACTTCGACCCACAGTATTGGAAGAAGCACCTTCTGGTGTTTTAGTTTTAGAACAGCATAAACTCAACCTTCCGACTTCAACCACCAAAGCAATGGCTACGTTAGTATCACCTTCCGACTTTGAAGATTCTCAGTGGCGTATACTCAACTCAAGACCTGTCTTTGGTTGTCTAGGTCTTATTGATATACTTGGAGGTAATTATATTATCAAAATAATAATAATAATAATAATAATTAATAATGATAATAATAACAATAACTAAAATGACTTTTTTTTTCTTTCTTTCTTTTTTATAGAAAGTTTTGTCGCCATTGTCACTGACTGTATTTCACTTGGACGTATTCGAGCTGGTGAAGAAGTTTATAAAATTCAATCGGTTACCTTTTACTCTTTGACTTCCTCCAAATATGATAATATTAATCTGATGACGGACGACTGGGACTCGGATGACTGGTTGGACCAACCAACGATTAATAATAACGGTGGCAATGACAATGGTGTATTTCAACATCCTTGTGCTCAACTACAAAAGTTACTTTCTATAGGCAACTTTTATTTTACACCTGATTTCGATTTGACCAAGACTGTACAAAAAAGGTAATGACATAAAATAATGATTAAAAAATATTGATTTTTTTTTTTTAGAACATCATCTGCGTCTACTATGGGAGCTCATTCATTTGATGATCACTTTTTATGGAACAAGTTTTTGATATCTGGATTATTGGAATTTCGAAACAAGCTGGACAAAAAGAAACAGATGGATTTGGACCGTGGAGGCTTTTTGGTAAAGATAGTTATTATTTTAACCGAAAATATGAAATAATAGAATCTATTGTTTATATATATATAGGTATTTGCTATCCGTGGTTATGTTGGTATCGAAACTATTATAGATGGCAACGAAAAATATGAACTTTCAACAGTATCCAAACTTAGTTGTAAACGTGCAGGAACTCGATTCAATTCTCGAGGTATCGATGATAATGGACATGTTGCTAATTTTGTAGAGGTAAGTTTTCAAATTATATATAAATATAAATATATTAATTAATTATTTTATAGACTGAAACAGTATTATGTTCTGATCGAACTTGTTATTCTTTCACACAAATCCGGGGTAGCGTACCAGGTAAACTAATAAAGCGAAAAAAAACAATGTATCTAATCATTATATATATATGTATATATAGTGTTTTGGGAACAACAAGGAATGCAACTCGTCAATCATAAAATTCAAATAGCACGTGGGCCAGACGCAACTCAGCCAGCAGTCAAACGACATTTCGATGAACTTACTCAGCGGTATCAGAATGTATCTTGTCTCAACTTGCTGTCTCAGGAAAAGGAAAAGAACAGTGGAGAAGCTCTACTTAGTAAAGCTTATAATGCAGCAGTCAAACAACTCGGACAACCTTCACAATCGGCACCAGTCAATATTATCAATTTTGACCTTCATGCAGAATGTCGCGGTGGGAATTATGAAAATTTGGGACTTTTAATGAATATTATTCAACGATCAGCAGATACATTTGGTTATTTTTTGATGGATTCGGATGACAATCAAATCATTACTTGTCAACAAGGCGTTTTCAGGACTAATTGTATGGATTGTTTGGATCGCACCAATCTGGTACAAAATGAAGTTTCAAGAAAGGTATTATTGGGCTATTTGAACAATAAAAGAAAGGATCAAGGAACGATCGATCGCTTTATTACTGCACATGCAAATCTTTGGGCTGAAAATGGTGATGGGCTCTCAAAAATCTATGCTGGTACTGGTGCTCTTAAATCTGCTTTTACTCGGACTGGCAAAGTGACTCTGATGAATGTACTTAGTGATGCGGCTCGTTCTGCAAATCGGTTTTATATCAATAATTTTCAAGACAAGGCTAGACAAGAAATCATTGATCAATTATTGGTACGTGAAAATAAAAATAAAAATAAAAAAAAAAGTATTATATATAATGATCGTTTCAACACCATTTAGGGTAAATTGGCTGGACAACGAGAAATATTGATTCATGACCCCATCAGTGATTCAGTATCACAACTGATGCAAACAAGGTAACAAAAAAAAAAAAAAAAAAAGGAAGAAGGTAAATCCAATTGTATTTATCATCCTTTTTTTTTTCTCTTCAAAAAAACAAAAATAGACTCAAGGAATATTCTACCGTCCAAAAGATCACCATTTTTTGTGGCACTTACAACTTGAATGGCAAATCATTCAAAGGGGAAAGTCTGGATCCATGGCTTTTACAGCATTTGCGATGTAAGAAATAATCATAAAGGTTGAATGTGATCCTAAATCTTGACATTTGATAGGGAACCAAAATAGTGAACCAGATATCTATGTCATTGGTTTTCAAGAAATTGTTGAACTTTCTCCTCAACAAGTAATGGCAACTGATGCTGAAAAAAGGTACAAATTAACCATTAATTCAAAAGCTTCATTGGACATACTTATATTTTTATATATATTTAGGACTGTATGGGAGCAACAAATTGAACGAACATTGAACTCAAAACAAGGGGATGGTAAATCAAGATATGTGCTTCTTCGATCCAATCAATTAGTCGGTGCTGCATTGATCATTTTTGTCAAGGCATCTGTTGTGGAAAATATCAGAAATGTTGAAACATCTACGAAAAAAGTAATGATAAATCTATGAATGGCATGTATTCTTATCTTTCTTTCACTTTTTTTTAGACTGGACTCATGGGAATGGCTGGAAACAAGGGTGCAGTGGCCATCAGAATGGAATATGGTGATACAAGCTTTTGTTTCCTTGCCGCTCATTTCGCTTCTGGCCAATCAAATGTCGATGATCGAAACGCTGATTTTCATACCATCAATCAAGGATTACAATTCCAAAGAGGACGATCTATTGATAGCCATAGGTAAAGATAACTTGATAAGGATTTCGTACCAACATCTCTTTTTTTTTTTGTAGCAACATTGTTTGGGTCAGTGATTTTAATTACCGTGTTTCTTTGCTCAATGAAGAAGTACGTGAAGAAAAAAAAAAAAAGAAAGATGTGTATTGAGTTGGATATT
The DNA here is from genome assembly GCF_025201355.1 of Halteromyces radiatus. Lineage (NCBI taxonomy): Eukaryota > Fungi > Mucoromycota > Mucoromycetes > Mucorales > Cunninghamellaceae > Halteromyces > Halteromyces radiatus. Next base: position 9,542 of record NW_026251695.1, on the reverse strand, counting down.
TATACTGTATACATTTACTTATGTTTTAGGCTCGTGCTCTTGCAAATGCTGGTAATATTGAAGGGTTATTAAGAAATGATCAGGTAAAAGAACATGATATCAAATATGAATAACTTTGACCATTTTTCATTTTACTAGCTTATCCGGGAAATGAATCAAGGTAACGTCTTCCAAGGCTATCAAGAAGGACAAATTACATTTATGCCGACATACAAATACGACAATGGGACTGATGTATATGATACAAGGTAAAAAATAAAAAAAAAAGAAGAAGAGAAAAGAAAAGAAAAGAAAAGAAAAGAAACAGATCCATTGCATGGAATGAAACGACTGTTCTTGGATATGGATACTAGAATTGATTTTTTTTTATTCTGTTTTAATAAATAGTGAAAAGCAGCGTGTACCAGGTTGGACAGATCGAATAGTATTCAAAGGGAAACAACTGAAACAAGTACAATATGATAGAGCAGATTTATATACATCTGATCATCGACCTGGTAAAATAATATAGTTATCACTTTTTTTCGATGTTAACGCATGAATTTACTAACATTTGTTCTACGCTAGTACTGGCTCTATTTGAAACCGAGGTGAATATTGAAAAGAAAAAGATTGGATAAAAAGAAATGTAATATTCATATCTTTTTTTTTTTTTTTTTTTTTTTTTTTTTTTAGATCCTGATTTTAGATCAAGCTGCCAAAACACGATTACAAAATCAATTATACAAGAAAAGTTTAGAAACTACTGGATCCGATCATTTGGTGAGTCCTTCTACTATACCTCCAAATCTACCAAAAAGAAAACCTATTACACCAGCTCGTCCGTCTACAACTCCTACGCCGCCACCATCATTTACTCCAAAACCTGTTATGCCTTTGATTGATCTTTCAGAAGATGATGTATCATTCTTCATGAATTGTAAGTATACTTTTGACAAAAAAAGGGGGTTTGAACTAATACAATAAATGTTTTTATTCATTTTATAGTACCTCCTCCAAGTACTGATAACAATCGATGGTGGGATGATGGCAATGGTATAATTATAATAGATATATTTGGAAATCAATTGACTTTTTCATTTTTTTTTTTTAATGTAGAACAACCCAAGGCAGATAAGAAAAGAACAGCACAAGGTAGAAATCCATTCTCTATACAAGATACCAAGAATTCATCATCATCACTATTACCATCTGCTCTTACAAACAATGGTTTGAACGTAGCTTGGACTCCTTCTGTATTATCACCTTCATCACCAACAAATAATAGTCAATCTTTTCCTATCAAATATCAAAATTAGAACAGTAGCTCATCTATTTTTGTATTTTATCTTTTTGAACAATAAAAAAAAAAAAATGATCCATTCAATATTTGAAACCCAGTTTTTGTCTGTAGGGATTCCCTCCCCCTTTGGTTTTTTCTTCTTTTCTTTTCAATTCAATGCTTCTCTCAAGGATTAAGGCTAGATTGGGTGGGAAGAAGAGAAGAACTCAACTTGGACTTGAAAAGAAACAAAAATTATATAACTTGATCAACAAATATATTACGCCTTTTTGGTAAGGAAAATAATTTGATCTTTTTTAAAGATGTCTAACTTTTTTTCTTTTTTTTTTTTTTTATAAAGTATACTACTCTTTCTAATTGGTTCTTGTTGGCTTCTATTATTACCGTATGATGGCTATAGCAAACAAACTTATATTTCAGAAAACGCCTTACTTCCTGGACAGGTAAACTATTAAGCCTTATTTTTTTTCTTTTTCTTCAGTAAATATAACACTAACTCTCAATCCATTCTTCCTTCTTTCAGGTTAACGTGTATTACGGTTATAACGACATTCATACAGCCGAAGACTATAGAAATAAGTTATTAGCTATTCAAACTATGAATATTACAGTGTACGTATCCGTTTTACTTTTTTTTTTTATTTTATCTTTACTCATTTTTTTAGTCGTCTCTATTCCATCATTTAGTCGCTCAACATTTATTCAAACAGAACTTCGTAAAGTTGGATTCACAACGGCTATCCAACACTTTGATATGAATGGATTATCGGTAAGAAGAGAAAATAAATTACTCAGGCTCCTATTGACTCTTACTATTTCTTTATTTCCAAATATTATGACATGTAGGGTATCAACGCGTTTGCTATCTACAGAACACCACGTAGTGATGGAAAAGAAGCATTGGTTTTGAGTGCACCCTGGATATCTCGTACAGGTGATTGTAAGTAAAGAAAAATAAAAGATAAAAGGATGATGATCACAGCAATTTAAAGGATATAATTACGGGCAATCTCATACCTTTTTCATTTACAGATAATACAAATGGAATTGCAACCTTGCTTTCTCTATCCAAATTATTCAAGCGTAAGGACTATTGAATACGAAAGGTAGTATGTGATACTTTGATAGATGGACTGATACGACTTTTTTTTTTCTTAGGGAATGTTTATTGGTCGAAAGATATCATTTTACTGGTGACGGATCATGAAAATGTTGGTACACAAGCATGGTTAGAAGCATATCATGGCATAGAACAAAAAGGTAAACTGAACTGACCATAAAAAAAAAAGGTTCACTCGTATTTATTCATTCCTTTTATTATGATTGGGAAAGGGCAAGAAACATTATCCTCATTAGCGATGCCTCGATCGGGTGCAATCCAAGGTGTAGTGAATCTGGATTTCCCTGGTGTCAACGATTATGCAAGTTTAGGACTCTTTTTTGGTAATAGAATGATAATTTGCCTCTTTTTCAATGATTTATATTCTTTTTTTTTCCGTTTTCTGTTTTATGATAGAGGGTGTGAATGGACAACTACCAAACTTGGATTTGATCAATACCATACGCGTTGTGGCCCAAAATACAGCAAGAGTGCCCATCACCTTACATGATGAGATGGAGGCTGGCAGTAATCATGAACAATCTCTTTCCATACGTTATTGGATTTCATTGAAACATGTGCTTAGAACAATGAAATATCAAGTGATTGGTCATCCTTCAAGTGATGCTGGACAATATCTTCGGTAAAAAAAAAAAAAAAAAAAGGAATGATGTTGATAGAAAATCAGAAGTATCGAATAAAAAACTCACTTTTTTATATGATGTGTTTGTTTTTATAGTTACAAAATAGATGCAGTGACCATTCACGGTATTCATGGTTCAGATCAATTGGATGCATTGTTCGGTTTCCATCGTATAGGCGTGTAAGTAGATCAGAGGCATATGTGTGTGTTTGTATTGACTAACCTCTTTTTTTTTTTTTTTTTCTCAAATGAATAGGTTGATAGAATCTACTTTTCGAAGTTTAAACAATTTATTGGAACATTTCCATCAATCCTTCTTTTTCTACTTGTTACCCAACGTGACCCGATATGTCTCTATTGGTGCGTATATGCCTCCTATCATCTTGTATGCTTGTAGTTTGGTTTTTCAAATATCCTTTTTTGTATTATTATATCAATAATGAATGTTATTAATTCTGATAATGACAATGGTGATATTATAACCTTAACATTTTATTCTGTATATATACTCTCTAGCACTTTATTATTTAGACCCAAAGGCATTGGAATCGGATTATCAAGAAACCAAAAGCAGGAAAGGTGCGGTGCATTCGGCTTACACTGTCTACAGGAAACCTATTTCTTTCTCATTTTTGATATTGGGTATTGTCCATCTCACTGGTATGGTGACATTATATATGATGCAACCTTGGGTGACAAATTGGCTTGAGGAAAGGTTCCATGATCAGGTAAAAGAAATAAAAATAAAAATAAAAAAATTAAAAAAAAAGGTGATGACATTGATCTGACATTTTGACCTTTTTTTCTTTTTTCTGATTTATCAAATGAGTAGGAGCTGATTATTCAATTTAGCATTGTTTCTGGTATCTCTTTGATGACAATTCTTTGGACAAGTATTTGGGTGACACAGACTTGCTCTCCATTACATGACGGACGGATGTTGAAATCAATATGTTTAGCAGTGTCTGCCATGATCATTGCTACTGTTTCTTTACTGAATCTTAGTCTTGCAGTAGCAACGTCACTCGCTACTGTGATTCCTTATACTTTGATCCGACCTACTAGTTCTTACTTTTGGCGTCTTATCCAATGTTTACTACTGATACTTCTCTCTCCTGTTGGCCTTGTCTTGATATATTCGAATGTCGCTGACACTCATGTTACCACTCTCCTGTCACAGTTGATATTTGATTATCAGATCGTACATTCTTGGTTCATCGTGTTTATATGTATGGTATATTGGCCCATCAACATGGCTATGGTCGTTTTAGTCTTCACAACTTGGCAATAATATTAGTATATTTATAGTGTTATTATGGTTGAATCACAATAAAACTAGTGTTTACAATGATTTTGTTTCTGACTATTATGTTATTGATAGTGGTGGTGAGTTATAGTATTGATATGATCTTGAAGAAGGTGATTAATTGTCTGTGATGATAATTGGGGTAAATGATGATTTGATAGTTATGAAAGATGGATGGAAAAAAAAGATGATTGAGACTGAAGAATGCGTAAAGAATATCACTTTGTATTGAGGTAAGATAAAAAAAAAATCATGACATGTTCCACAACATCGAAATGATATCAAGCATATATTAATTACAAAAAGACAAATAAATCAAATAGATCAAAGGTATATTCAACATCATCTATTCAGTAAATCAAAAATTCACCGTTCCATTTAAAACAATTAGTATACAACTATAAAAATTCAAAAATAGGAAAAATAAAAATAATAAAAAGAAGATCTAATACTACTAACTAACTAAATAATCATCTAACCGTCAAGCAGTACATAAAGTAAAAACAAAAAAAAAATAAGGACCCTTTCATTTCATAGCTTGGATATACGTTCATCCTTCAAAAGTTGCAAAACCTTGGCGCTAGATCCCCAGCTTGATTGGTAACCATGAGAAGAATGTCCATAATTATGGCATACAATCACCCGATCACCATTGGTACGATCTATCAAAGAATAATATAAAGCGAGTGATCAGGTTAGTGTTCAACCAAAATAAATATCAATCATCAGAAACTTACATTTGATTTCCTTTTCTAAACGAATACCATCCTTGCGTCCAGGCCGAAGACCAACATTGACAGAGACAATATCAAACGCATCAGGACCTTGGCCATGTGTGAGATAAGGATGAAGTTTATAGCAATTTTCCAGGATAGTTTTGGTTAATTGAGGATCAGCTTCGGGATTGGTGTTTCCAACGTCCATAGTACCACCACATACCACAGTACCATCAGAGCGAGGAATAATATAGGTACAATAGGTTTCAACAGGACTTACATCTCTATATAGTTGGAACTTGACATGAGGAGCACGAACAACCACAGTTTGACCTCGAACAGGATACATAGTATTATCTTGTACATCCTTGAGATATTTGCTACCAGCACCAGCACAATTGATCAGAGTATCAGCATCCTTGTATGTTTCCATCACACTTTGAAGACTGTCAAAAGCTTGTCGTTCCAATTTACCACCCAAGGACTTGAATGTTTTGATCAACCAACCAAGGTACTGTGGTACATTTGCAGTGACTATAAAAAATAGGTTTGTGAGTCATCATACTACACATCGGTGTTTTTGTATAAAACCATTCCTTTTTCGGGATTCTCACCACTGTCTTGGATAGCATAGCCGTGAGAATAACTCCGTTTTCCTTTTTTTTTCACTTACAAGCAACAAATCGATAACCATGAGCGATTCCTTCTGGTAATTCATCCTTATTTAGTTTTGCATACTAAGAAATGAAACATAATATATATATATATATATATATTAATATACCAATGTCATTATTATTTTATCTAGAGACTTACGTCTTGAAAGAGATCGCGAACCCAATGATTATCTTCGCCAGGAGCGTCTTCTCGTTCATAATATTGATAACCAGGGCAATAAACAACACCAGATTCAGGTTCTTGATTGGCAAGGCGATGGAATTCATTATATGTATAACGGTCAATTTCTATCAAGGTACAAGCAATATATATATATATATATTAGTGCCAAGAATGAATAAAAGTATGTACATTAGGTACTCACCTTGAAGACGTTTATCCTTCACAGAGGCAAAAGTAATGATAGAAGCACCAGCGAAAGCAGAAGCGTACTCAGCATCCTTGTCACCACCAGGAATGTATTTACCAACGACAGTAACTTGTTTAGCACCATTGCGCAAAAGAGTTATACCAGTAGTCAAACCACTTACACCAGCGCCTAAGTCGAGAAAAAAAAAAAGAAATGAGGAACAAGGTATTATATGCATGAATGAAAGTTTACCTAAAATTACAACGTTACGGAAGGACATGGGAAAAGGATACAATGAGAAATATAATGAGAAAAAAAAAGAAGTTGATTCAAGGAAAGAAAGAAATAAAAAAAAAAAATTCATGAAACTTATATCCATCCAAAAAAACGATCGGCGTTTGAAAAAAATTGAATAAATGACGGTTTAGTGATCAATCAATCATAGTCGTCCAGTCATCCAGTGTCAATATGTATAGGACGTTCATTAGAATTGGATTTCTGTAGATTTCTTTATATATCAATACGAGTGGAACAAATGTATAACAGCGGATACATACACAGGTAGGATGGATAATAATAATCGGTTACAAAATCAAAGTGAGGATACATACTATTAAGAACGACAACAAGACATCAACCTGACATCAATATTCCTTTTCAATTTGATTGGATAACTATCTATGTTTAGATTCAAGAGAAGAAAGAGAATTCTGTGAGAAAAGAAAAATGTCTCGTCCATTGTGCTTTTGCTTTGTCCGCTGAGATAAAATTTGATACTGTGAGAAATAAAAAATAAAAAAAGAACGCGTTTGTTTTAATTTTTCTTCCTCTTCTTCTTTTTATCACTTTTTTTTCTTTTTCTTTCTTCTTTTATTTATACGTTTATATTTTAATACAAAGCAAAGTAAAGTAAAATAAAAGAAGACTTTTTTATGTGTATTCATTGTATTCAATGAACTAACTGAGTCATTCTCTTTTCTTTAGTTTGTGTTTACAGTTACCTTCTAGTTAAAACAACCAAACACAAATATATATTTAACATATTATACTTTAGTTTAATATGGTAAATCATCTATTTCATTACACCATCAACTTTATCTACGATATTAATATCATCTTTTTTTTTTATTTCAATCTATATTCTAGATACAAATATGATTGATTAAAGTAAGTCAAAAAAAAAAAAAAGATAGTAACTCTGGTATTTTCTAAGCTTATTATTCTTTCTTTTTTATTTATTTATCTCTTTTATACAGTCCAACTTATTTTACTATACGCTTCTCCTTTTATCTATGTGGTTTTACAAATATATTTTTTACTCTTATTAAAGGTAAGTTTCAAGAACAAGTCCTTTTCTTCTTTCTAACCTTCCCTTTCTCCTTTTATTTTTTTTATATACGTTCTTCTGATGCTGATCTTTGTATTACAACATCTATCCACCTAGGGCCACTATTCTTTCTTCTTTATCATCTTTTCTACTTGGTATTCTGGTTAATCATTATTACTGAATGTAAGAGAAATTTAGATACACAAAGGCTTATCATTGTAACTTTATGTCAATAGGATACTACGCGAGATGGCTATTCATCTGGAATAACTTGATGGATAGACAGCAGAATTTACAGAATGGATGGACAGGTAATAGGATCAACAAAATAAATGAATACAGTAGGATCAAAAAGATGGAAGGGCATACAACAGAATCTACAAAATGGACGAACATAAAATAGGATCAACAATGGGTCAACAGAATTAAACAGCAATGGATACATACTACTGTCCAAAAGATAGACGACATGAATGAACTGGATATATTATTATAGGATTCAACTGGATTCGACTTTACCATTAATTAGAAGTATCTTTTTGATCTTTTTTCTCTCATTCTTTGTTTGTGGATCATTAGTGATTGTTATTACTGGTAGTTTACTTATAAGATCAATTTCATTCTTTAATAAAATTCATATTCATTATCACTATTTAGTTATTATTACTTGATTATTTCAATATCATCAATCGTTATCGATACATTCCAACTTTTGTACCTGGTTCCTTAAAAATAAATTAAATCACAGATGAATGCAAGCAAAAAGATCATGTTAATTCTTTCTTTTTATTATATATTGCTATTCGACTCCCTCTATTCCCATATATTATCAGCAATAAAAAGGAAAATAACAAAGAATTAATCTACTTTCTGTTGTATATACATTACTGTCACTAGTACAGTACAATATAGAATACATATGCTATTTGATATGTTGTTACCTTTTATCTATTCGGACTTTTCATTTTTTATTTTATTTCGTTTCCACGTCATTTTATTTTATTTTTTACTTGTTTTCTTTACTTTTTTCCTTTATTCATTTCTCATACATTCATTCGTCATGCTTGCCAAGGATAAGTAACGCCATAAAACATAACCACCTTGACTGATTCACAAAATGTAACAGAATCTAAATGGACAAATGGACTACCAACATTCTTAGTGAACATCCTTAGCAACGCAAGTGTGCAAACTATATCATTTTGATCGTCTCCTTCTGCCTTGCTTGATATCTCTCTTTCTCTTTCTCTCCTCTATCGTTAATTATCATCATTCATCAAACTTGTACTTTATATCAACTTTAGTATTACTGCACTATATCATTGATTGGAACTGTTTTTTTTATAACATTTTTTTAAAATACATATACCTAATAAACTTATTTTTATCTTTCAACTTAATTTTATTTATCCTCTATTTGTGTACATTTGTTTATTTATCCATCACTGACCCATCTTACCACAACTTTCATTCTAATCGAAACAATTATACCTTAAACCCTAATGTAATAGGGCGCGCGCCGTGCACCCATGTAAAAGCCATAGGGAAAAAAAAATTTTTTACAAGTCGATTTGCTGAATAAAGCTTTACTTGGCTTTACTTAGGGTTTAAAGAAGTACATATATACAGTATTAACTTATACACTATTAGATAGTACATATATTACTTTATGAAACTATACTTTATGAACATTGAATTGCATTAAACATATATTGTATAATAAACACATATTGTAATTTTCATATATATTTTTTTAAAACAGACTTTTTTATTGATGTTGTAAATACTATATAACTACTTCTAATTCTAATAATAATGATATGTGGTCAAAGATATCCCGTAAAAACGTCCGGGACCCAAAACCCTTTCGCTTGCCACGATTTTGGAGCCATCGAGGGCTGTGATGATGACTCCAAAACCGTGGCAAGAAAGCCTTGACCCAAGACCCAAGACCCAAAGCCCACGACCAGGAGGAGGGAAGGATGGATGGATGGATGATCGCTTGTGACCCCAACTTGTAGTCCAACAAGGAGATGATGATGATCGCTTGTAATCCAAAGCCAGAAAGAAAAAAGGATAGATGATCATTTGAATCCAACACCATAAAGAAAGAGATGGATGATGACAACTAGAATCCAAAAC